>NW_028262290.1:137899309-138202340 GCF_047370975.1 Nipponia nippon | reverse complement strand
TAGGGTTCAGA
Organism: Nipponia nippon; assembly: GCF_047370975.1. NCBI lineage: Eukaryota > Metazoa > Chordata > Aves > Pelecaniformes > Threskiornithidae > Nipponia > Nipponia nippon. Next base: position 138,202,329 of record NW_028262290.1, on the reverse strand, counting down.
GAGCCACAAAGCCTACAGCTCCAGGGACACTGGCGCTGCAAAAGGCACGCCAAGGGGAGCACGGCACTGCACCAACAGGGCTCCCTCTGCACCCTTCTCATCCGTGCCACCCATGCACCTGCAGACCTCAGCCGAAAAACTAAGCTCCCATTACAATTAGGGTTAGGGTTAGGGTTCAGAGAGCCACAAAGCCTACAGCTCCAGGGACACTGGCGCTGCAAAAGGCACGCCAAGGGGAGCACGGCACTGCACCCCAACAGCGCTCCCTCCGCACCTTTCTTCTCCGTGCCACCCATGCACCTGCAGACCTCAGTCCAAAATCCTAAGCCCCCATTACAATTAGGGTTAGGGTTAGGGTTCAGAGAGCCACAAAGCCTACAGCTCCAGGGACACTGGCGCTGCAAAAGGCACGCCAAGGGGAGCACGGCACTGCACCAACAGGGCTCCCTCTGCACCCTTCTCATCCGTGCCACCCATGCACCTGCAGACCTCAGCCAAAATCCTAAGCCCCCATTACAATTAGGGTTAGGGTTAGGGTTCAGAGAGCCACAAAGCCTACAGCTCCAGGGACACTGGCGCTGCAAAAGGCACGCCAAGGGGAGCACGGCACTGCACCAACAGGGCTCCCTCTGCACCCTTCTCATCCGTGCCACCCATGCACCTGCAGACCTCAGCCGAAAAACTAAGCCCCCATTACAATTAGGGTTAGGGTTAGGGTTCAGAGAGCCACAAAGCCTACAGCTCCAGGGACACTGGCGCTGCAAAAGGCACGCCAAGGGGAGCACGGCACTGCACCAACAGGGCTCCCTCTGCACCCTTCTCATCCGTGCCACCCATGCACCTGCAGACCTCAGCCGAAAATCTAAGCCCCCATTACAATTAGGGTTAGGGTTAGGGTTCAGAGAGCCACAAAGCCTACAGCTCCAGGGACACTGGCGCTGCAAAAGGCACGCCAAGGGGAGCACGGCACTGCACCAACAGGGCTCCCTCTGCACCCTTCTCATCCGTGCCACCCATGCACCTGCAGACCTCAGCCGAAAAACTAAGCTCCCATTACAATTAGGGTTAGGGTTAGGGTTCAGAGAGCCACAAAGCCTACAGCTCCAGGGACACTGGCGCTGCAAAAGGCACGCCAAGGGGAGCACGGCACTGCACCCCAACAGCGCTCCCTCCGCACCTTTCTTGTCCGTGCCACCCATGCACCTGCAGACCTCAGCCGAAAATCTAAGCCCCCATTACAATTAGGGTTAGGGTTAGGGTTCAGAGAGCCACAAAGCCTACAGCTCCAGGGACACTGGCGCTGCAGAAGGCACGCCAAGGGGAGCACGGCACTGCACCAACAGGGCTCCCTCCGCACCTTTCTTCTCCGGGCCACCCATGCACCTGCGGACCTCACCCGAAAATCCTAAGCCCCCATTACAATTAGGGTTAGGGTTAGGGTTCAGAGAGCCACAAAGCCTACAGCTCCAGGGACACTGGCGCTGCAAAAGGCACGCCAAGGGGAGCACGGCACTGCACCAACAGGGCTCCCTCTGCACCCTTCTCATCCGTGCCACCCATGCACCTGCAGACCTCAGCCGAAAAACTAAGCTCCCATTACAATTAGGGTTAGGGTTAGGGTTCAGAGAGCCACAAAGCCTACAGCTCCAGGGACACTGGCGCTGCAAAAGGCACGCCAAGGGGAGCACGGCACTGCACCCCAACAGGGCTCCCTCCGCACCTTTCTTCTCCGGGCCACCCATGCACCTGCAGACCTCAGCCGAAAAACTAAGCCCCCATTACAATTAGGGTTAGGGTTCAGAGAGCCACAAAGCCTACAGCTCCAGGGACACTGGCGCTGCAAAAGGCACGCCAAGGGGAGCACGGCACTGCACCAACAGGGCTCCCTCTGCACCCTTCTCATCCGTGCCACCCATGCACCTGCAGACCTCAGCCAAAATCCTAAGCCCCCATTACAATTAGGGTTAGGGTTAGGGTTCAGAGAGCCACAAAGCCTACAGCTCCAGGGACACTGGCGCTGCAAAAGGCACGCCAAGGGGAGCACGGCACTGCACCAACAGGGCTCCCTCTGCACCCTTCTCATCCGTGCCACCCATGCACCTGCAGACCTCAGCCGAAAAGCTAAGGTCCCATTACAATTATGGTTAGGGTTAGGGTTCAGAGAGCCACAAAGCCTACAGCTCCAGGGACACTGGCACTGCAAAAGGCACGCCAAGGGGAGCACGGCACTGCACCAACAGGGCTCCCTCTGCACCCTTCTCATCCGTGCCACCCATGCACCTGCGGACCTCAGCCAAAATCCTAAGCCCCCATTCCAATTAGGGTTAGGGTTAGGGTTCAGAGAGCCACAAAGCCTACAGCTCCAGGGACACTGGCGCTGCAAAAGGCACGCCAAGGGGAGCACGGCACTGCACCAACAGGGCTCCCTCTGCACCCTTCTCATCCGTGCCACCCATGCACCTGCAGACCTCAGCCAAAATCCTAAGCCCCCATTCCAATTAGGGTTAGGGTTAGGGTTCAGAGAGCCACAAAGCCTACAGCTCCAGGGACACTGGCGCTGCAAAAGGCATGCCAAGGGGGTCACGGCACTGCACCAATAGGGCTCCCTCCGCACCTTTCTTCTCCGTGCCACCCATGCACCTGCAGACCTCAGCCGAAAAACTAAGCTCCCATTACAATTAGGGTTAGGGTTAGGGTTCAGAGTGCTACAAAGCCTACAGCTCCAGGGACACTGGCGCTGCAAAAGGCACGCCAAGGGGAGCACGGCACTGCACCAGCAGGGCTCCCTCTGCACCCTTCCCATCCGTGCCACCCATGCACCTGCGGATCTCAGCCGAAATACTAAGCCCCTATTCCAATTAGGGTTAGGGTTAGGGTTCAGAGAGCCACAAAGCCTACAGCTCCAGGGACACTGGCGCTGCAGAAGGCACGCCAAGGGGAGCACGGCACTGCACCAACAGGGCTCCCTCTGCACCCTTCTCATCCGTGCCACCCATGCACCTGCAGACCTCAGCCGAAAACCTAAGCTCCCATTACAATTAGGGTTAGGGTTAGGGTTCAGAGAGCCACAAAGCCTACAGCTCCAAGGACACTGGCGCTGCAAAAGGCACGCCAAGGGGAGCACGGCACTGCACCCCAACAGCGCTCCCTCCGCACCTTTCTTCTCCGGGCCACCCATGCACCTGCAGACCTCAGCCGAAAAACTAAGCTCCCATTACAATTAGGGTTAGGGTTAGGGTTCAGAGAGCCACAAAGCCTACAGCTCCAGGGATACTGGCGCTGCAAAAGTCACGCCAAGGGGAGCACGGCACTGCACCCCAACAGCGCTCAAACCGCACCTTTCTTCTCCGGGCCACCCATGCACCTGCAGACCTCAGTCCAAAATCCTAAGCCCCCATTACAATTAGGGTTAGGGTTAGGGTTCAGAGAGCCACAAAGCCTACAGCTCCAGGGACACTGGCGCTGCAAAAGGCACGCCAAGGGGAGCACGGCACTGCACCAACAGGGCTCCCTCTGCACCCTTCTCATCCGTGCCACCCATGCACCTGCGGACCTCAGCCAAAATCCTAAGCCCCCATTCCAATTAGGGTTAGGGTTAGGGTTCAGAGAGCCACAAAGCCTACAGCTCCAGGGACACTGGCGCTGCAGAAGGCACGCCAAGGGTAGCACGGCACTGCACCAACAGGGCTCCCTCTGCACCCTTCTCATCCGTGCCACCCATGCACCTGCAGACCTCAGCCGAAAAACTAAGCTCCCATTACAATTAGGGTTAGGGTTAGGGTTCAGAGAGCCACAAAGCCTACAGCTCCAGGGACACTGGCGCTGCAAAAGGCACGCCAAGGGGAGCACGGCACTGCACCCCAACAGGGCTCCCTCTGCACCTTTCTTCTCCGTGCCACCCATGCACCTGCAGACCTCAGCCAAAAAACTAAGCTCCCATTACAATTAGGGTTAGGGTTAGGGTTCAGAGAGCCACAAAGCCTACAGCTCCAGGGACACTGGCGCTGCAAAAGGCACGCCAAGGGGAGCACGGCACTGCACCAACAGGGCTCCCTCTGCACCCTTCTCATCCGTGCCACCCATGCACCTGCGGACCTCAGCCAAAATCCTAAGCCCCCATTACAATTAGGGTTAGGGTTAGGGTTCAGAGAGCCACAAAGCCTACAGCTCCAGGGACACTGGCGCTGCAAAAGGCACGCCAAGGGGAGCACGGCACTGCACCAACAGGGCTCCCTCTGCACCCTTCTCATCCGTGCCACCCATGCACCTGCAGACCTCAGCCGAAAAACTAAGCTCCCATTACAATTAGGGTTAGGGTTAGGGTTCAGAGAGCCACAAAGCCTACAGCTCCAAGGACACTGGCGCTGCAAAAGGCACGCCAAGGGGAGCACGGCACTGCACCCCAACAGGGCTCCCTCTGCACCCTTCTCATCCGTGCCACCCATGCACCTGCAGACCTCAGCCAAAATCCTAAGCCCCCATTCCAATTAGGGTTAGGGTTAGGGTTCAGAGAGCCACAAAGCCTACAGCTCCAGGGACACTGGCGCTGCAAAAGGCATGCCAAGGGGGTCACGGCACTGCACCAACAGGGCTCCCTCTGCACCTTTCTTCTCCGGGCCACCCATGCACCTGCAGACCTCAGCCGAAAAACTAAGCTCCCATTACAATTAGGGTTAGGGTTAGGGTTCAGAGTGCCACAAAGCCTACAGCTCCAGGGACACTGGCGCTGCAAAAGGCACGCCAAGGGGAGCACGGCACTGCACCAGCAGGGCTCCCTCTGCACCCTTCCCATCCGTGCCACCCATGCACCTGCGGATCTCAGCCGAAATACTAAGCCCCTATTCCAATTAGGGTTAGGGTTAGGGTTCAGAGAGCCACAAAGCCTACAGCTCCAGGGACACTGGCGCTGCAGAAGGCACGCCAAGGGGAGCACGGCACTGCACCAACAGGGCTCCCTCTGCACCCTTCTCATTCGTGCCACCCATGCACCTGCAGACCTCAGCCGAAAACCTAAGCTCCCATTACAATTAGGGTTAGGGTTAGGGTTCAGAGAGCCACAAAGCCTACAGCTCCAAGGACACTGGCGCTGCAAAAGGCACGCCAAGGGGAGCACGGCACTGCACCCCAACAGCGCTCCCTCCGCACCTTTCTTCTCCGGGCCACCCATGCACCTGCAGACCTCAGCCGAAAAACTAAGCTCCCATTACAATTAGGGTTAGGGTTAGGGTTCAGAGAGCCACAAAGCCTACAGCTCCAGGGATACTGGCGCTGCAAAAGGCACGCCAAGGGGAGCACGGCACTGCACCAACAGGGCTCCCTCTGCACCCTTCTCATCCGTGCCACCCATGCACCTGCGGACCTCAGCCAAAATCCTAAGCCCCCATTCCAATTAGGGTTAGGGTTAGGGTTCAGAGAGCCACAAAGCCTACAGCTCCAGGGACACTGGCGCTGCAGAAGGCACGCCAAGGGTAGCACGGCACTGCACCAACAGGGCTCCCTCTGCACCCTTCTCATTCGTGCCACCCATGCACCTGCAGACCTCAGCCGAAAAACTAAGCTCCCATTACTATTAGGGTTAGGGTTAGGGTTCAGAGAGCCACAAAGCCTACAGCTCCAGGGACACTGGCGCTGCAAAAGGCACGCCAAGGGGAGCACGGCACTGCACCAACAGGGCTCCCTCTGCACCCTTCTCATCCGTGCCACCCATGCACCTGCGGACCTCAGCCAAAATCCTAAGCCCCCATTCCAATTAGGGTTAGGGTTAGGGTTCAGAGAGCCACAAAGCCTACAGCTCCAGGGACACTGGCGCTGCAGAAGGCACGCCAAGGGGAGCACGGCACTGCACCAACAGGGCTCCCTCTGCACCCTTCTCATCCGGGCCACCCATGCACCTGCAGACCTCAGCCGAAAAACTAAGCTCCCATTACAATTAGGGTTAGGGTTAGGGTTCAGAGAGCCACAAAGCCTACAGCTCCAAGGACACTGGCGCTGCAAAAGGCACGCCAAGGGGAGCACGGCACTGCACCCCAACAGGGCTCCCTCTGCACCTTTCTTCTCCGTGCCACCCATGCACCTGCAGACCTCAGCCAAAAAACTAAGCTCCCATTACAATTAGGGTTAGGGTTCAGAGAGCCACAAAGCCTACAGCTCCAGGGACACTGGCGCTGCAAAAGGCACGCCAAGGGGAGCACGGCACTGCACCAACAGGGCTCCCTCTGCACCCTTCTCATCCGTGCCACCCATGCACCTGCAGACCTCAGCCGAAAATCTAAGCCCCCATTACAATTACGGTTAGGGTTAGGGTTCAGAGAGCCACAAAGCCTACAGCTCCAGGGACACTGGCGCTGCAAAAGGCACGCCAAGGGGAGCACGGCACTGCACCAGCAGTGCTCCCTCTGCACCCTTCCCATCCGTGCCACCCATGCACCTGCGGATCTCAGCCAAAATCCTAAGCCCCCATTCCAATTAGGGTTAGGGTTAGGGTTCAGAGAGCCACAAAGCCTACAGCTCCAGGGACACTGGCGCTGCAAAAGGCACGCCAAGGGGAGCACGGCACTGCACCAACAGGGCTCCCTCTGCACCCTTCTCATCCGTGCCACCCATGCACCTGCAGACCTCAGCCAAAATCCTAAGCCCCCATTCCAATTAGGGTTAGGGTTAGGGTTCAGAGAGCCACAAAGCCTACAGCTCCAGGGACACTGGCGCTGCAAAAGGCATGCCAAGGGGGTCACGGCACTGCACCAACAGGGCTCCCTCTGCACCTTTCTTCTCCGGGCCACCCATGCACCTGCAGACCTCAGCCGAAAAACTAAGCTCCCATTACAATTAGGGTTAGGGTTAGGGTTCAGAGTGCCACAAAGCCTACAGCTCCAGGGACACTGGCGCTGCAAAAGGCACGCCAAGGGGAGCACGGCACTGCACCAGCAGGGCTCCCTCTGCACCCTTCCCATCCGTGCCACCCATGCACCTGCGGATCTCAGCCGAAATACTAAGCCCCTATTCCAATTAGGGTTAGGGTTAGGGTTCAGAGAGCCACAAAGCCTACAGCTCCAGGGACACTGGCGCTGCAGAAGGCACGCCAAGGGGAGCACGGCACTGCACCAACAGGGCTCCCTCTGCACCCTTCTCATTCGTGCCACCCATGCACCTGCAGACCTCAGCCGAAAACCTAAGCTCCCATTACAATTAGGGTTAGGGTTAGGGTTCAGAGAGCCACAAAGCCTACAGCTCCAGGGATACTGGCGCTGCAAAAGTCACGCCAAGGGGAGCACGGCACTGCACCCCAACAGCGCTCAAACCGCACCTTTCTTCTCCGGGCCACCCATGCACCTGCAGACCTCAGTCCAAAATCCTAAGCCCCCATTACAATTAGGGTTAGGGTTAGGGTTCAGAGAGCCACAAAGCCTACAGCTCCAGGGACACTGGCGCTGCAAAAGGCACGCCAAGGGGAGCACGGCACTGCACCAACAGGGCTCCCTCTGCACCCTTCTCATCCGTGCCACCCATGCACCTGCGGACCTCAGCCAAAATCCTAAGCCCCCATTCCAATTAGGGTTAGGGTTAGGGTTCAGAGAGCCACAAAGCCTACAGCTCCAGGGACACTGGCGCTGCAGAAGGCACGCCAAGGGGAGCACGGCACTGCACCAACAGGGCTCCCTCTGCACCCTTCTCATTCGTGCCACCCATGCACCTGCAGACCTCAGCCGAAAAACTAAGCTCCCATTACAATTAGGGTTAGGGTTAGGGTTCAGAGAGCCACAAAGCCTACAGCTCCAGGGACACTGGCGCTGCAAAAGGCACGCCAAGGGGAGCACGGCACTGCACCCCAACAGGGCTCCCTCTGCACCTTTCTTCTCCGTGCCACCCATGCACCTGCAGACCTCAGCCAAAAAACTAAGCTCCCATTACAATTAGGGTTAGGGTTAGGGTTCAGAGAGCCACAAAGCCTACAGCTCCAGGGACACTGGCGCTGCAAAAGGCACGCCAAGGGGAGCACGGCACTGCACCAACAGGGCTCCCTCTGCACCCTTCTCATCCGTGCCACCCATGCACCTGCGGACCTCAGCCAAAATCCTAAGTCCCCATTACAATTAGGGTTAAGGTTAGGGTTCAGAGAGCCACAAAGCCTACAGCTCCAGGGACACTGGCGCTGCAAAAGGCACGCCAACGGGAGCACGGCACTGCACCAACAGGGCTCCCTCCACACCTTTCTTCTCCGTGCCACCCATGCACCTGCAGACCTCAGCCGAAAAACTAAGCCGCCATTACAATTAGGGTTAGGGTTAGGGTTCAGAGAGCCACAAAGCCTACAGCTCCAGGGACACTGGCGCTGCAAAAGGCACGCCAAGGGGAGCACGGCACTGCACCAACAGGGCTCCCTCTGCACCCTTCTCATCCGTGCCACCCATGCACCTGCGGACCTCAGCCAAAATCCTAAGCCCCCATTCCAATTAGGGTTAGGGTTAGGGTTCAGAGAGCCACAAAGCCTACAGCTCCAGGGATACTGGAGCTGCAAAAGTCACGCCAAGGGGAGCACGGCACTGCACCCCAACAGCGCTCCCTCCGCACCTTTCTTCTCATCCGTGCCACCCATGCACCTGCGGACCTCAGTCCAAAATCCTAAGCCCCCATTACAATTAGGGTTAGGGTTAGGGTTCAGAGAGCCACAAAGCCTACAGCTCCAGGGACACTGGCGCTGCAAAAGGCACGCCAAGGGGAGCACGGCACTGCACCAACAGGGCTCCCTCTGCACCCTTCTCATCCGTGCCACCCATGCACCTGCGGACCTCAGCCAAAATCCTAAGCCCCCATTACAATTAGGGTTAGGGTTAGGGTTCAGAGAGCCACAAAGCCTACAGCTCCAGGGACACTGGCGCTGCAGAAGGCACGCCAAGGGGAGCACGGCACTGCACCAACAGGGCTCCCTCTGCACCCTTCTCATTCGTGCCACCCATGCACCTGCAGACCTCAGCCGAAAAACTAAGCTCCCATTACAATTAGGGTTAGGGTTAGGGTTCAGAGAGCCACAAAGCCTACAGCTCCAAGGACACTGGCGCTGCAAAAGGCACGCCAAGGGGAGCACGGCACTGCACCCCAACAGCGCTCCCTCCGCACCTTTCTTCTCCGTGCCACCCATGCACCTGCGGACCTCAGTCCAAAATCCTAAGCCCCCATTGCAATTAGGGTTAGGGTTAGGGTTAGGGTTCAGAGAGCCACAAAGCCTATAGCTCCAGGGACACTGGCGCTGCAAAAGGCACGCCAAGGGGAGCACGGCACTGCACCAACAGGGCTCCCTCTGCACCCTTCTCATCCGTGCCACCCATGCACCTGCAGACCTCAGCCGAAAAACTAAGCTCCCATTACAATTAGGGTTAGGGTTAGGGTTCAGAGAGCCACAAAGCCTACAGCTCCAGGGACACTGGCGCTGCAGAAGGCACGCCAAGGGGAGCACGGCACTGCACCAGCAGGGCTCCCTCTGCACCCTTCCCATCCGTGCCACCCATGCTCCTGCGGATCTCAGCCGAAAATCTAAGCCCCCATTCCAATTAGGGTTAGGGTTAGGCTTCAGAGAGCCACAAAGCCTACAGCTCCAGGGACACTGGCGCTGCAGAAGGCACGCCAAGGGGAGCACGGCACTGCACCAACAGGGCTCCCTCTGCACCCTTCTCATTCGTGCCACCCATGCACCTGCGGACCTCAGCCGAAAATCCTAAGCCCCCATTCCAATTAGGGTTAGGGTTAGGGTTCAGAGAGCCACAAAGCCTACAGCTCCAGGGACACTGGCGCTGCAAAAGGCATGCCAAGGGGAGCACGGCACTGCACCAACAGGGCTCCCTCTGCACCGTTCCCATCCGTGCCACCCATGCACCTGCAGACCTCAGCCGAAAACCTAAGCTCCCATTACAATTAGGGTTAGGGTTACGGTTCAGGGAGCCACAAAACCTACAGCTCCAGGGATACTGGAGCTGCAAAAGGCACGCCAAGGGGAGCACGGCACTGCACCAACAGGGCTCCCTCCGCACCTTTCTTCTCCGTGCCACCCATGCACCTGCGGACCTCAGTCCAAAATCCTAAGCCCCCATTACAATTAGGGTTAGGGTTCAGAGAGCCACAAAGCCTACAGCTCCAGGGACACTGGCGCTGCAGAAGGCACGCCAAGGGGAGCACGGCACTGCACCCCAACAGCGCTCCCTCCGCACCTTTCTTCTCCGGGCCACCCATGCACCTGCAGACCTCAGCCGAAAAACTAAGCTCCCATTACAATTAGGGTTAGGGTTAGGGTTCAGAGAGCCACAAAGCCTACAGCTCCAGGGACACTGGCGCTGCAAAAGGCACGCCAAGGGGAGCACGGCACTGCACCAACAGGGCTCCCTCTGCACCCTTCTCATCCGTGCCACCCATGCACCTGCAGACCTCAGTCCAAAATCCTAAGCCCCCATTACAATTAGGGTTAGGGTTAGGGTTCAGAGAGCCACAAAGCCTACAGCTCCAGGGACACTGGCGCTGTAAAAGGCACGCCAAGGGGAGCACGGCACTTCACCCCAACAGCGCTCCCTCCGCACCTTTCTTCTCCGTGCCACCCATGCACCTGCAGACCTCAGTCCAAAATCCTAAGCCCCCATTACAATTAGGGTTAGGGTTAGGGTTCAGAGAGCCACAAAGCCTACAGCTCCAAGGACACTGGCGCTGCAGAAGGCACGCCAAGGGGAGCACGGCACTGCACCAACAGGGCTCCCTCTGCACCCATACCATCCGTGCTACCCATGCACCTGCAGACCTCAGCCGAAAATCTAAGCCCCCATTACAATTACGGTTAGGGTTCAGAGAGCCACAAAGCCTACAGCTCCAGGGACACTGCCGCTGCAAAAGGCATGCCAAGGGGAGCACGGCACTGCACCAACAGGGCTCCCTCTGCACCCTTCTCATCCGTGCCACTCATGCACCTGCGGACCTCAGTCCAAAATCCTAAGCTCCCATTACAATTAGGGTTAGGGTTAGGGTTCAGAGAGCCACAAAGCCTACAGCTCCAGGGACACTGGCGCTGCAAAAGGCACGCCAAGGCGAGCACGGCACTGCACCAACAGGGCTCCCTCTGCACCCTTCTCATTCGTGCCACCCATGCACCTGCAGACCTCAGCTGAAAACCTAGAGCTCCCATTACAATTAGGGTTAGGGTTCAGAGAACCACAAAGCCTACAGCTCCAGGGACACTGGCACTGCAGAAGGCACGCCAAGGGGAGCACGGCACTGCACCAACAGGGCTCCCTCCGCACCCCTCTCATCCGTGCCACCCATGCACCTGCAGACCTCAGCCGAAAATCTAAGCCCCCATTACAATTATGGTTAGGGTTAGGGTTCAGAGAGCCACAAAGCCTACAGCTCCAGGGACACTGGCGCTGCAAAAGGCACGCCAAGGCGAGCACGGCACTGCACCAACAGTGCTCCCTCCACAACCCTCTCATCCGTGCCACCCATGCACGTGCGGACCTCAGACGAAAACCTAAGCCCCCATTACAATTAGGGTTAGGGTTCAGAGAGCCACAAAGCCTACAGTTCCAGGGACACTGTTGCTGTAAAAGGCACGCCAAGGGGAGCATGGCACTGCACCAACAGGGCTCCCTCTGCACCCTTCTCATCCGTGCCACCCATGCACATGCAGACCTCAGCCGAAAACGTAAGCTCCCATTACAATTAGGGTTAGGGTTAGGGTTCAGAGAGCCACAAAGCCTACAGCTCCAGGGACACTGGCGCTGCAAAAGGCACGCCAAGGGGAGCACGGCATTGCAGCAACAGTGCTCCCTCTGCACCCCTCTCATCCGTGCCACCCATGCACCTGCGGACCTCAGCCGAAAATCTAAGCTACCATTACAATTAGGGTTAGGGTTCAGAGAGCCACAAAGCCTACAGCTCCAGGGACACTGGCGCTGCAAAAGGCACGCCAAGGGGAGCACGGCACTGCACCAACAGGGCTCCCTCCGCACCCTTCTCATCCGTGCCACCCATGCACCTGCGGACCTCAGCCCAAAATCTAAACCCCCATACCAATTAGGGTTAGGGTTAGGGTTCAGAGAGCCACAAAGCCTACAGCTCCAGGGACACTGGCGCTGCAAAAGGCACGCCAAGGGGAGCACGGCACTGCACCCCAACAGCGCTCCCTCTGCACCCTTCTCATCCGTGCCACCCATGCACCTGCAGACCTCAGCCCAAAATCTAAGCCACCATTACAATTAGGGTTAGGGTTAGGGTTCAGAGAGCCACAAAGCCTACAGCTCCAAGGACACTGGCGCTGCAAAAGGCACGCCAAGGGGAGCACGGCACTGCACCCCAACAGGGCTCCCTCTGCACCTTTCTTCTCCGTGCCACCCATGCACCTGCAGACCTCAGCCAAAAAACTAAGCTCCCATTACAATTAGGGTTAGGGTTCAGAGAGCCACAAAGCCTACAGCTCCAGGGACACTGGCGCTGCAAAAGGCACGCCAAGGGGAGCACGGCACTGCACCAACAGGGCTCCCTCTGCACCCTTCTCATCCGTGCCACCCATGCACCTGCGGACCTCAGCCAAAATCCTAAGTCCCCATTACAATTAGGGTTAAGGTTAGGGTTCGGAGAGCCACAAAGCCTACAGCTCCAGGGACACTGGCGCTGCAAAAGGCACGCCAAGGGGAGCACGGCACTGCACCAACAGGGCTCCCTCTGCACCCTTCTCATCCGTGCCACCCATGCACCTGCAGACCTCAGCCGAAAAACTAAGATCCCATTACAATTAGGGTTAGGGTTAGGGTTCAGAGAGCCACAAAGCCTACAGCTCCAGGGACACTGGCGCTGCAAAAGGCACGCCAAGGGGAGCACGGCACTGCACCAGCAGTGCTCCCTCTGCACCCTTCCCATCCGTGCCACCCATGCACCTGCGGATCTCAGCCAAAATCCTAAGCCCCCATTCCAATTAGGGTTAGGGTTAGGGTTCAGAGAGCCACAAAGCCTACAGCTCCAGGGACACTGGCGCTGCAAAAGGCATGCCAAGGGGGTCACGGCACTGCACCAACAGGGCTCCCTCTGCACCTTTCTTCTCCGGGCCACCCATGCACCTGCAGACCTCAGCCGAAAAACTAAGCTCCCATTACAATTAGGGTTAGGGTTAGGGTTCAGAGTGCCACAAAGCCTACAGCTCCAGGGACACTGGCGCTGCAAAAGGCACGCCAAGGGGAGCACGGCACTGCACCAGCAGGGCTCCCTCTGCACCCTTCCCATCCGTGCCACCCATGCACCTGCGGATCTCAGCCGAAATACTAAGCCCCTATTCCAATTAGGGTTAGGGTTAGGGTTCAGAGAGCCACAAAGCCTACAGCTCCAGGGACACTGGCGCTGCAGAAGGCACGCCAAGGGGAGCACGGCACTGCACCAACAGGGCTCCCTCTGCACCCTTCTCATTCGTGCCACCCATGCACCTGCAGACCTCAGCCGAAAACCTAAGCTCCCATTACAATTAGGGTTAGGGTTAGGGTTCAGAGAGCCACAAAGCCTACAGCTCCAAGGACACTGGCGCTGCAAAAGGCACGCCAAGGGGAGCACGGCACTGCACCAACAGGGCTCCCTCTGCACCTTTCTTCTCCGGGCCACCCATGCACCTGCAGACCTCAGCCGAAAAACTAAGCTCCCATTACAATTAGGGTTAGGGTTAGGGTTCAGAGAGCCACAAAGCCTACAGCTCCAGGGATACTGGCGCTGCAAAAGTCACGCCAAGGGGAGCACGGCACTGCACCCCAACAGCGCTCAAACCGCACCTTTCTTCTCCGGGCCACCCATGCACCTGCAGACCTCAGTCCAAAATCCTAAGCCCCCATTACAATTAGGGTTAGGGTTAGGGTTCAGAGAGCCACAAAGCCTACAGCTCCAGGGACACTGGCGCTGCAAAAGGCACGCCAAGGGGAGCACGGCACTGCACCAACAGGGCTCCCTCTGCACCCTTCTCATCCGTGCCACCCATGCACCTGCGGACCTCAGCCAAAATCCTAAGCCCCCATTCCAATTAGGGTTAGGGTTAGGGTTCAGAGAGCCACAAAGCCTACAGCTCCAGGGACACTGGCGCTGCAGAAGGCACGCCAAGGGTAGCACGGCACTGCACCAACAGGGCTCCCTCTGCACCCTTCTCATTCGTGCCACCCATGCACCTGCAGACCTCAGCCGAAAAACTAAGCTCCCATTACTATTAGGGTTAGGGTTAGGGTTCAGAGAGCCACAAAGCCTACAGCTCCAGGGACACTGGCGCTGCAAAAGGCACGCCAAGGGGAGCACGGCACTGCACCCCAACAGGGCTCCCTCTGCACCTTTCTTCTCCGTGCCACCCATGCACCTGCAGACCTCAGCCAAAAAACTAAGCTCCCATTACAATTAGGGTTAGGGTTCAGAGAGCCACAAAGCCTACAGCTCCAGGGACACTGGCGCTGCAAAAGGCACGCCAAGGGGAGCACGGCACTGCACCAACAGGGCTCCCTCTGCACCCTTCTCATCCGTGCCACCCATGCACCTGCGGACCTCAGCCAAAATCCTAAGCCCCCATTACAATTAGGGTTAAGGTTAGGGTTCGGAGAGCCACAAAGCCTACAGCTCCAGGGACACTGGCGCTGCAAAAGGCACGCCAAGGGGAGCACGGCACTGCATCAACAGGGCTCCCTCTGCACCCTTCTCATCCGTGCCACCCATGCACCTGCAGACCTCAGCCGAAAAACTAAGATCCCATTACAATTAGGGTTAGGGTTAGGGTTCAGAGAGCCACAAAGCCTACAGCTCCAGGGACACTGGCGCTGCAAAAGGCACGCCAAGGGGAGCACGGCACTGCACCAACAGGGCTCCCTCTGCACCCTTCTCATCCGTGCCACCCATGCACCTGCAGACCTCAGCCAAAATCCTAAGCCCCCATTCCAATTAGGGTTAGGGTTAGGGTTCAGAGAGCCACAAAGCCTACAGCTCCAGGGACACTGGCGCTGCAAAAGGCATGCCAAGGGGGTCACGGCACTGCACCAACAGGGCTCCCTCTGCACCTTTCTTCTCCGGGCCACCCATGCACCTGCAGACCTCAGCCGAAAAACTAAGCTCCCATTACAATTAGGGTTAGGGTTAGGGTTCAGAGTGCCACAAAGCCTACAGCTCCAGGGACACTGGCGCTGCAAAAGGCACGCCAAGGGGAGCACGGCACTGCACCAGCAGGGCTCCCTCTGCACCCTTCCCATCCGTGCCACCCATGCACCTGCGGATCTCAGCCGAAATACTAAGCCCCTATTCCAATTAGGGTTAGGGTTAGGGTTCAGAGAGCCACAAAGCCTACAGCTCCAGGGACACTGGCGCTGCAGAAGGCACGCCAAGGGGAGCACGGCACTGCACCAACAGGGCTCCCTCTGCACCCTTCTCATTCGTGCCACCCATGCACCTGCAGACCTCAGCCGAAAACCTAAGCTCCCATTACAATTAGGGTTAGGGTTAGGGTTCAGAGAGCCACAAAGCCTACAGCTCCAAGGACACTGGCGCTGCAAAAGGCACGCCAAGGGGAGCACGGCACTGCACCCCAACAGCGCTCCCTCCGCACCTTTCTTCTCCGGGCCACCCATGCACCTGCAGACCTCAGCCGAAAAACTAAGCTCCCATTACAATTAGGGTTAGGGTTAGGGTTCAGAGAGCCACAAAGCCTACAGCTCCAGGGATACTGGCGCTGCAAAAGTCACGCCAAGGGGAGCACGGCACTGCACCCCAACAGCGCTCAAACCGCACCTTTCTTCTCCGGGCCACCCATGCACCTGCAGACCTCAGCCGAAAAACTAAGCTCCCATTACAATTAGGGTTAGGGTTAGGGTTCAGAGAGCCACAAAGCCTACAGCTCCAGGGACACTGGCGCTGCAAAAGGCACGCCAAGGGGAGCACGGCACTGCACCAACAGGGCTCCCTCTGCACCCTTCTCATCCGTGCCACCCATGCACCTGCGGACCTCAGCCAAAATCCTAAGCCCCCATTCCAATTAGGGTTAGGGTTAGGGTTCAGAGAGCCACAAAGCCTACAGCTCCAGGGACACTGGCGCTGCAGAAGGCACGCCAAGGGTAGCACGGCACTGCACCAACAGGGCTCCCTCTGCACCCTTCTCATTCGTGCCACCCATGCACCTGCAGACCTCAGCCGAAAAACTAAGCTCCCATTACTATTAGGGTTAGGGTTAGGGTTCAGAGAGCCACAAAGCCTACAGCTCCAGGGACACTGGCGCTGCAAAAGGCACGCCAAGGGGAGCACGGCACTGCACCAACAGGGCTCCCTCTGCACCCTTCTCATCCGTGCCACCCATGCACCTGCGGACCTCAGCCAAAATCCTAAGCCCCCATTCCAATTAGGGTTAGGGTTAGGGTTCAGAGAGCCACAAATCCTACAGCTCCAGGGACACTGGCGCTGCAGAAGGCACGCCAAGGGGAGCACGGCACTGCACCAACAGGGCTCCCTCTGCACCCTTCTCATCCGGGCCACCCATGCACCTGCAGACCTCACCCGAAAACCTAAGCTCCCATTACAATTAGGGTTAGGGTTAGGGTTCAGAGAGCCACAAAGCCTACAGCTCCAAGGACACTGGCGCTGCAAAAGGCACGCCAAGGGGAGCACGGCACTGCACCCCAACAGGGCTCCCTCTGCACCTTTCTTCTCCGTGCCACCCATGCACCTGCAGACCTCAGCCAAAAAACTAAGCTCCCATTACAATTAGGGTTAGGGTTCAGAGAGCCACAAAGCCTACAGCTCCAGGGACACTGGCGCTGCAAAAGGCACGCCAAGGGGAGCACGGCACTGCACCAACAGGGCTCCCTCTGCACCCTTCTCATCCGTGCCACCCATGCACCTGCAGACCTCAGCCGAAAAACTAAGATCCCATTACAATTAGGGTTAGGGTTAGGGTTCAGAGAGCCACAAAGCCTACAGCTCCAGGGACACTGGCGCTGCAAAAGGCACGCCAAGGGGAGCACGGCACTGCACCAGCAGTGCTCCCTCTGCACCCTTCCCATCCGTGCCACCCATGCACCTGCGGATCTCAGCCAAAATCCTAAGCCCCCATTCCAATTAGGGTTAGGGTTAGGGTTCAGAGAGCCACAAAGCCTACAGCTCCAGGGACACTGGCGCTGCAAAAGGCACGCCAAGGGGAGCACGGAACTGCACCAACAGGGCTCCCTCTGCACCCTTCTCATCCGTGCCACCCATGCACCTGCAGACCTCAGCCAAAATCCTAAGCCCCCATTCCAATTAGGGTTAGGGTTAGGGTTCAGAGAGCCACAAAGCCTACAGCTCCAGGGACACTGGCGCTGCAAAAGGCATGCCAAGGGGGTCACGGCACTGCACCAACAGGGCTCCCTCTGCACCTTTCTTCTCCGGGCCACCCATGCACCTGCAGACCTCAGCCGAAAAACTAAGCTCCCATTACAATTAGGGTTAGGGTTAGGGTTCAGAGTGCCACAAAGCCTACAGCTCCAGGGACACTGGCGCTGCAAAAGGCACGCCAAGGGGAGCACGGCACTGCACCAGCAGGGCTCCCTCTGCACCCTTCCCATCCGTGCCACCCATGCACCTGCGGATCTCAGCCGAAATACTAAGCCCCTATTCCAATTAGGGTTAGGGTTAGGGTTCAGAGAGCCACAAAGCCTACAGCTCCAGGGACACTGGCGCTGCAGAAGGCACGCCAAGGGGAGCACGGCACTGCACCAACAGGGCTCCCTCTGCACCCTTCTCATTCGTGCCACCCATGCACCTGCAGACCTCAGCCGAAAACCTAAGCTCCCATTACAATTAGGGTTAGGGTTAGGGTTCAGAGAGCCACAAAGCCTACAGCTCCAGGGATACTGGAGCTGCAAAAGTCACGCCAAGGGGAGCACGGCACTGCACCCCAACAGCGCTCCCTCCGCACCTTTCTTCTCCGGGCCACCCATGCACCTGCAGACCTCAGTCCAAAATCCTAAGCCCCCATTACAATTAGGGTTAGGGTTAGGGTTCAGAGAGCCACAAAGCCTACAGCTCCAGGGACACTGGCGCTGCAAAAGGCACGCCAAGGGGAGCACGGCACTGCACCAACAGGGCTCCCTCTGCACCCTTCTCATCCGTGCCACCCATGCACCTGCGGACCTCAGCCAAAATCCTAAGCCCCCATTCCAATTAGGGTTAGGGTTAGGGTTCAGAGAGCCACAAAGCCTACAGCTCCAGGGACACTGGCGCTGCAGAAGGCACGCCAAGGGGAGCACGGCACTGCACCAACAGGGCTCCCTCTGCACCCTTCTCATTCGTGCCACCCATGCACCTGCAGACCTCACCCGAAAAACTAAGCTCCCATTACAATTAGGGTTAGGGTTAGGGTTCAGAGAGCCACAAAGCCTACAGCTCCAAGGACACTGGCGCTGCAAAAGGCACGCCAAGGGGAGCACGGCACTGCACCCCAACAGGGCTCCCTCTGCACCTTTCTTCTCCGTGCCACCCATGCACCTGCGGATCTCAGCCAAAAAACTAAGCTCCCATTACAATTAGGGTTAGGGTTCAGAGAGCCACAAAGCCTACAGCTCCAGGGACACTGGCGCTGCAAAAGGCACGCCAAGGGGAGCACGGCACTGCACCAACAGGGCTCCCTCTGCACCCTTCTCATCCGTGCCACCCATGCACCTGCGGACCTCAGCCAAAATCCTAAGTCCCCATTACAATTAGGGTTAAGGTTAGGGTTCAGAGAGCCACAAAGCCTACAGCTCCAGGGACACTGGCGCTGCAAAAGGCACGCCAAGGGGAGCACGGCACTGCAGCCCAAAAGTGCTCCCTCCGCACCTTTCTTCTCCGTGCCACCCATGCACCTGCAGACCTCAGCCGAAAAACTAAGCTCCCATTACAATTAGGGTTAGGGTTAGGGTTCAGAGAGCCACAAAGCCTACAGCTCCAGGGACACTGGCGCTGCAAAAGGCACGCCAAGGGGAGCACGGCACTGCACCAGCAGTGCTCCCTCTGCACCCTTCCCATCCGTGCCACCCATGCACCTGCGGATCTCAGCCAAAATCCTAAGCCCCCATTCCAATTAGGGTTAGGGTTAGGGTTCAGAGAGCCACAAAGCCTACAGCTCCAGGGACACTGGCGCTGTAAAAGGCACGCCAAGGGGAGCACGGCACTGCACCCCAACAGCGCTCAAACCGCACCTTTCTTCTCATCCGTGCCACCCATGCACCTGCGGACCTCAGTCCAAAATCCTAAGCCCCCATTACAATTAGGGTTAGGGTTAGGGTTCAGAGAGCCACAAAGCCTACAGCTCCAGGGACACTGGCGCTGCAAAAGGCACGCCAAGGGGAGCACGGCACTGCACCAACAGGGCTCCCTCTGCACCCTTCTCATCCGTGCCACCCATGCACCTGCGGACCTCAGCCAAAATCCTAAGCCCCCATTACAATTAGGGTTAGGGTTAGGGTTCAGAGAGCCACAAAGCCTACAGCTCCAGGGACACTGGCGCTGCAGAAGGCACGCCAAGGGGAGCACGGCACTGCACCAACAGGGCTCCCTCTGCACCCTTCTCATTCGTGCCACCCATGCACCTGCAGACCTCAGCCGAAAAACTAAGCTCCCATTACAATTAGGGTTAGGGTTAGGGTTCAGAGAGCCACAAAGCCTACAGCTCCAAGGACACTGGCGCTGCAAAAGGCACGCCAAGGGGAGCACGGCACTGCACCCCAACAGCGCTCCCTCCGCACCTTTCTTCTCCGTGCCACCCATGCACCTGCGGACCTCAGTCCAAAATCCTAAGCCCCCATTGCAATTAGGGTTAGGGTTAGGGTTAGGGTTCAGAGAGCCACAAAGCCTATAGCTCCAGGGACACTGGCGCTGCAAAAGGCACGCCAAGGGGAGCACGGCACTGCACCAACAGGGCTCCCTCTGCACCCTTCTCATCCGTGCCACCCATGCACCTGCAGACCTCAGCCGAAAAACTAAGCTCCCATTACAATTAGGGTTAGGGTTCAGAGAGCCACAAAGCCTACAGCTCCAGGGACACTGGCGCTGCAGAAGGCACGCCAAGGGGAGCACGGCACTGCACCAGCAGGGCTCCCTCTGCACCCTTCCCATCCGTGCCACCCATGCTCCTGCGGATCTCAGCCGAAAATCTAAGCCCCCATTCCAATTAGGGTTAGGGTTAGGCTTCAGAGAGCCACAAAGCCTACAGCTCCAGGGACACTGGCGCTGCAGAAGGCACGCCAAGGGGAGCACGGCACTGCACCAACAGGGCTCCCTCTGCACCCTTCTCATTCGTGCCACCCATGCACCTGCGGACCTCAGCCGAAAATCCTAAGCCCCCATTCCAATTAGGGTTAGGGTTAGGGTTCAGAGAGCCACAAAGCCTACAGCTCCAGGGATACTGGAGCTGCAAAAGGCACGCCAAGGGGAGCACGGCACTGCACCAACAGGGCTCCCTCCGCACCTTTCTTCTCCGTGCCACCCATGCACCTGCGGACCTCAGTCCAAAATCCTAAGCCCCCATTACAATTAGGGTTAGGGTTCAGAGAGCCACAAAGCCTACAGCTCCAGGGACACTGGCGCTGCAGAAGGCACGCCAAGGGGAGCACGGCACTGCACCCCAACAGCGCTCCCTCCGCACCTTTCTTCTCCGGGCCACCCATGCACCTGCAGACCTCAGCCGAAAAACTAAGCTCCCATTACAATTAGGGTTAGGGTTAGGGTTCAGAGAGCCACAAAGCCTACAGCTCCAGGGACACTGGCGCTGCAAAAGGCACGCCAAGGGGAGCACGGCACTGCACCAACAGGGCTCCCTCTGCACCCTTCTCATCCGTGCCACCCATGCACCTGCAGACCTCAGTCCAAAATCCTAAGCCCCCATTACAATTAGGGTTAGGGTTAGGGTTCAGAGAGCCACAAAGCCTACAGCTCCAGGGACGCTGGCGCTGTAAAAGGCACGCCAAGGGGAGCACGGCACTTCACCCCAACAGCGCTCCCTCCGCACCTTTCTTCTCCGTGCCACCCATGCACCTGCAGACCTCAGTCCAAAATCCTAAGCCCCCATTACAATTAGGGTTAGGGTTAGGGTTCAGAGAGCCACAAAGCCTACAGCTCCAGGGACACTGGCGCTGCAAAAGGCACGCCAAGGCGAGCACGGCACTGCACCAACAGGGCTCCCTCTGCACCCTTCTCATTCGTGCCACCCATGCACCTGCAGACCTCAGCTGAAAACCTAGAGCTCCCATTACAATTAGGGTTAGGGTTCAGAGAACCACAAAGCCTACAGCTCCAGGGACACTGGCACTGCAGAAGGCACGCCAAGGGGAGCACGGCACTGCACCAACAGGGCTCCCTCCGCACCCCTCTCATCCGTGCCACCCATGCACCTGCAGACCTCAGCCGAAAATCTAAGCCCCCATTACAATTATGGTTAGGGTTAGGGTTCAGAGAGCCACAAAGCCTACAGCTCCAGGGACACTGGCGCTGCAAAAGGCACGCCAAGGCGAGCACGGCACTGCACCAACAGTGCTCCCTCCACAACCCTCTCATCCGTGCCACCCATGCACGTGCGGACCTCAGACGAAAACCTAAGCCCCCATTACAATTAGGGTTAGGGTTCAGAGAGCCACAAAGCCTACAGCTCCAGGGACACTGTTGCTGTAAAAGGCACGCCAAGGGGAGCATGGCACTGCACCAACAGGGCTCCCTCTGCACCCTTCTCATCCGTGCCACCCATGCACATGCAGACCTCAGCCGAAAACCTAAGCTCCCATTACAATTAGGGTTAGGGTTAGGGTTCAGAGAGCCACAAAGCCTACAGCTCCAGGGACACTGGCGCTGCAAAAGGCACGCCAAGGGGAGCACGGCATTGCAGCAACAGTGCTCCCTCTGCACCCCTCTCATCCGTGCCACCCATGCACCTGCAGACCTCAGCCGAAAATCTAAGCTACCATTACAATTAGGGTTAGGGTTCAGAGAGCCACAAAGCCTACAGCTCCAGGGACACTGGCGCTGCAAAAGGCACGCCAAGGGGAGCACGGCACTGCACCAACAGGGCTCCCTCCGCACCCTTCTCATCCGTGCCACCCATGCACCTGCGGACCTCAGCCCAAAATCTAAACCCCCATACCAATTAGGGTTAGGGTTAGGGTTCAGAGAGCCACAAAGCCTACAGCTCCAGGGACACTGGCGCTGCAAAAGGCACGCCAAGGGGAGCACGGCACTGCACCAACAGGGCTCCCTCCAAACCCCTCTCATCCGTGCCACCCATGCAACTGCGGACCTCAGTCCAAAATCTAAGCCCCCATTGCAATTAGGGTTAGGCTTCAGAGAGAGCCACTAAGCCTACAGGTCCAGGGACACTGGCGCTGCAAAAGGCACGCCAAGGGGAGCACGGCACTGCACCCCAACAGCGCTCCCTCTGCACCCTTCTCATCCGTGCCACCCATGCACCTGCAGACCTCAGCCCAAAATCTAAGCCACCATTACAATTAGGGTTAGGGTTAGGGTTCAGAGAGCCACAAAGCCTACAGCTCCAGGGACACAGGCGCTGCAAAAGGTACGCCACGGCGAGCACGGCACTGCACCAACAGTGCTCCCACCACACCCTTCCCATCCGTGCCACCCATACACCTGCAGACCTCAGCTGAAAATCTAAGCTCCCATTACAATTAGGATTAGGGTTCAGAGAGCCACAAAGCCTACAGCTCCAGGGACACTGGCGCTGCAAAAGGCACGCCAAGGGGAGCACGGCACTGCACCAACAGGGCTCCCTCCGCGCCACCTATGCACCTGCGGACCTCAGCCGAAAATCTAAGCCCCCATTACAATTACGGTTAGGGTTAGGGTTCAGAGAGCCACAAAGCCTACAGCTCCAGGGACACTGGCGCTGCAAAAGGCACGCCAAGGGGAGCACGGCACTGCACCAACAGGGCTCCCTCCACACCCATCTCATCTGCGCCACCCATTCACCTGCGCACTTCAGCTCACCTTCACCATTCACGTTATTGTTCTGTGACTACCAAGAAAATCTTCAAGTATGGTAGAAGAAATTTAGAAATGAAGTAGAATATGTGATTCGTTTTCATGTTCTTAGTTTTCTTCTTATCCTGAAGATGAATAACCACATCTGGTCGGGAGAGGAAATTCTTTTTTCCCCATACCTTGGATCCTTCAGTGTGGGCTGACACTTCTAACTCTACACCTTGTCATGCTGTTATGTTCTGTATTTTTTTTTCTGTATAATTATAGGCATTATTTTGCATTTTTTGCAGTATCTCCACGCCTTAGCTGATTAACTCTTTAATACTATTGCACGTCTGATTTATTTTAGGAATTATGTGTATTTGACCTTAATTGTATTACATTTCATTTACCATGTTTCAGAGAAATATTTCTAGTCATGGTATTAGGAGTAGCATAGTCGTACCACAATTGAGGAGCCTTGGACTGTTTTTCCCTTTTCATGAGGCCAACAAATTTTAACTTCTCCATCTAATTTTATTTTCTCTATCTAGACATACATAGCAGTGCCTTACTTCTATCCTTATACCTATTATGTTTTCCTTTGATAGCCAATGGCTTTTGCTTACCGCACATTAGTACGTAATGCAAGAATAATAAGTGTACTGGTATTACACTGTATCTTTACGTAACCCCAATGCTGTATTCAGGTTCATACTTACACAGACATGTAAGTTACACTGTACAATAGTTTCTGTAGACAGAAACACATTGCAGTGGTAATGCCTATCAAGTCATTAGGAAAGAAATCAAGGAATTAACTGAGGAAAATATTTTCACTAAGGATGGAGTAAACTTCATTCATAAAATCAATAGTTGTTACTGAATTCCAAGGTTGGCTTTTATTTGAGACTATTTCTGCACTGCTCTTACTCTGTCGTAGTTGTTCTCCCTCGTGTTCCTGTTCTCCCTAGATCAAGTTTTGATTTCTTAGTTCCAGAAGTTATGGTAAAAATGATTTTACAAAGAAAGTGAAACCAGATCATAATTTTAACCAGTTTGATGCTTACGAAACTAAAGGCTCTTGCACAGTCGTGCCTTTTTACATCAAACCCAAAATGAAAAATGCAGTTGTCTGACACACCTATGAAATCACAGGTTCACTTGGAAGTGCTAAATTCTGTCCCTGGAGGAGGGAAGTTTAAAATAATGAAAGAGTAAGTTTAGGAAAATGTACTTGAACAGTGCCAGGCATATAGAAAATGTCTTTGAAGCCTGGGTTATTTTAGAAATCAAATGCTGCTATTTTCTAAATTATTATTGCTGTCCAGATAATAAAATTTGAGTTTGTTCTCCAGACTCCCTTTTGACTAGGGAATACTCTGGCTTCAGTGAGACACCTGTTGTCTGAGAAAGCTCTTAGCTTTCAGCTCCTGTTCATGTTTTCAGATTCATGTACAGGGCTAGAGGTTATCTTGCAGTATTTGGTATTTTCCACAGGAGTATTTCACATGTGTTTGGGTTTTTCATCATTCCTTCTAGTCAGTTGTGTAGGTATTAAATCAGCAATAGATCTGAAGAAGCTGAAACAGAAAGACACAACTAGGACAAAAAGGAAACATCCAAATAAGTTTCGAAAAAAACTTAGTGTCTGAATGTAGGAAGACATATTTATTTTTATAGTGTACATTATGCAGCTCATAATGATGTTTTACCTCCTAAAGATGAGCCATTTTATCTTTGTATCTGGCTGTTTCTGTACACCCTAAGAAAAAATAAGTTAAATTTTTTGATTTTTAAATGGAATTTTTTAGAAAGTGCAGCTTTAAAGTCAAGTTATAGATGAGCCAAATTAAACTCATAATTGAGGGAGAGTGAGACTAAAGAGTCATAGGAAATTTCAGACTGTGGGATCACTCACTATTTCCTTCTGAGATAAATAAAAAGTTAAGTTCTTTACTGTTTTAGAGACTTTAAAAGCTAGGGGCAATAAATAGAAAGTCAATTATATTAGCTTTCAAAAGAGTAAGAAAATTAACTGTCAGTTCACTGTCAGAGGCTGAGCTATCTTAACCTCCTGGATGTGGTGCTGCTTGTGCACAGATCTGTGGAATTCCTAGGTACTCATTTTCCTTCTCTATTTTTTCCCTCTCTTTTTATGTTTTCTTTTATCAGACTTAGCACCTTTTACATCAGCATACACACAGAGCCAGGTTTGGGTCACATCATTATTGGCAGCAAATGGCTCTTCATTCCATACAGTTTGGAATACACTTTTTGCTGTGTTGACTCCCTTATTACCAAAGACTGTTGGCAGATGCATGTTAAGTATGGAGAAGCATGTGGTAGCCAGTATCACTGGCAGTCATGGCTGATAAATAAATGGAATGTGCCCAATTTAAATGGGCAGTACATGTCAGACATCTGTCTGGAAATGGCTTTCACTGTTGACAGAACCTAAAAAACTAGCCTAGATTATAGATCTATATTTCTTAATATTTACTTTTAGCAAAAAGTTAATCTCACCCTCCATGTCACACACACAAAGAAAGTGATTTTCTAAAAATACTGCATCTACTTTCAAGAATAACAGCATTACGTGTTCCATAAGCAGATTTTCAGCTAACATTCAGGAGGTGAGAAACACGTAACAGAAGCACAGCAGGTTTCCTCTAACTGCTTCCCTACTTGTGCTAATGCTGTTCTCCTCTTGGCTTGTGATACACTATTATGAAGCACTACAGCATTTGGCAGGATCTTGATCCACAATAGGACACGGCAGATATTCTTACCCAGTTAAGTAACAGCTATATTATTGATGGGTTCAAGAGGAGGTTAAAAGATATGCTCTCCTTTGGTTTCTTTAATAAACCTAACAATTATATTTATATTGCAGGTCTTGCCATAACACCCTCTCTGTACAAACATTTCAAAACCATCACACTCTGAATATAAATCTAATTAATAGCCAGATAGCCAAATTAGTAATAGCCAGATTACAGATACACTCAGTTATTCATTTGTAGAAGTCACTGTAAATTGGTATAAAAAACAGAAATGGATAAAGAGGGATTGAGAACTTTCAGAAACAGCTTCAGTTGCTGCTTTTTCAGTTTTCACAAGTGCTGCAAATGTAAACATTTATGAACTGAAATATGAATTTGGGCTTGGACAAACCTTCATCTTCCACTCCTTGTTCCCTGCAAAACTGTTTCCAGCTATGAGGGAAGTGACATAACCATGATACGAAACAATCAAGTTGTCCAAATTTCTTTTCCTCTGGCCCTAAGAATTGCATTCTTGGCTGCATACTAATCCACTTCTGATGGAAAGAGGAAAGATTTTCCTCTTGCCCCTCCTTTCCAACAGTTTTTCGGAGAAATTGGAGAGGTGGTTTAAATTCCCTTTGCCTGAGGAGGTCACTGAATGGAGAGAAGTGCTTCAGCTGCACTGAAGCTGCTATTTTGTGCACATGCAATAAGCATCACTGCTGACTGCATTTCTGAGTTGCATTTCATGCTAGGCTCAGGTATCACCTGAATGCTTCGGTATGCACCCTCTGGAACACAGGCAGAGCTCAGGCAATCCTCTGCATATCTGGTGATCAAAACAGAGCTTGTATGAGAATGGGATGCCTGGCTCCCAGGAACAGTGAGCACAATGCCAGGGCAGCTCTGCAGTTCAAAATATGGGTGCTAAGTATATTCATGTGTCTCCAGCTCTAGGTGGTTACTTAATCCTGTACATTCAGCGTTTCGACACCTAAATCCCACTGACATCAGTTTTAGGTGCCAGACTAAGCTTTCTGTACCTTACAAGTTTTGCCAATGAATTAAAGAGATTTTCAAAAAGTAGGATTTTCACAAGTGGTCAGTGTTGATCTAAATGCTACAACTGAAGTCCACAGGAAATCTCCTAAGAATATCAATGGAATACAAGCTACAGAAATGCTGAACCCTTCCAGAATCACATGCCAAAGGTTTTTTCATTGTATTTCTAACACTTCCCATCATATGTCTTTTACCAGCACTTGAATATGGTGTTATTTCTCATGTTAAAATATTAATTATTTTTCTACATAATTGCCAGAGTAAGAAGGCTGAATTCCTACAGTCAGTGAACAATGATGGCAACAAAAACACCCCTAAAAATCTTCTTCCTCTAAACAATTTTCTAACTCTAGGAATACAGCAAAAATAAGTCATTTGGCACTTTATGGCACTTCACAGCAGGAAAACATTGGTAGTGTCAAATAACAAGAGAAACTTAGAATATAAAACATGAACCCTAACAATAATGGAGATGCATGCCAGTATTGCAGGTCGTATGCTGGAGGCTTTCCAGATACTACTATATTCACAATAAATCCTACTGGTGACAGATATTAGTCTCTTTTCTGTACTGTTGACTTTTCCTTTTCATCTCTGTGTTTGTATGAGTATTGACCGAATCATTGAAATGGGAATCTGAGTGAGTATCAAGTTGCATGATCAAGGAGACTGCAAATTTTAATACTACATTTACTTGAACATGTAGAGGTTAACACTGAGGTTGAACCACTTCTCCACAAGACAGACTGTCATTAACTTCAGTGGTTATTAGCTTCTATATCAAGCTCTCAACAATTTCAGTTGCTAAAAGCATCAAGAGTATTTTATGGGAAAAGTGAACTATCCCAGTGTGACACCTTTTTGGCTTGTTAACACTTAGGACAATAAAATTTTGATCCTTGGCTAGAGCTCCTACATGACAGTGACAGTAGATATAATAACTACAAATTATACCCTAATATGGATGTTAGAAATACCAAATATTTATACTATTAGATCAGACACTAGATCCAGAGTTCATTCAAACGTTGTTTATTTGAAATGTGCATCCAAATATTACATCTTGTGTACATTTAAACTCAGAATTTATGAATATGAGAATTTAGGAATATAAGAAATTCTGAGTGTTCTTCATCCAGATTTTTTTGTGGTTCACTAATGTAAGCTACCAACTAATTCCCACTAACAACCTGCCACATATTAGTTTTTTGATGCCACTGATATATGAATAAATCCAAACTTTCAACTAGATGTTATTACAGTCTTAAAAAGCTATCCAAGACTTTGTAAGTACTAAATGGTTTACAGTTGACACGCGATGCAATGTTGTTCCCTCTTCCCTTAAGTATTCCAGCTCAGAATGTCTCCCTCCGTAAACAGAAAAAAAAAAAGACACATTTACTTCAGCCTACCCTTTCCTCCTAATAATCTTCCTGAAAAAGGAACTATGGAGAAGCCAGGCTTTGACTGGTTCAGACGTAGTTCGAAAAATATTGTCATGAAGTAATGGCAGAAGCAACTCCTAGTCAGGACTATCTGATGCCAACATACCCTCTGTTTAACCCAAGAAGAAATTTATTCAGAATTGTAAAGGTCTACAGAACAAAAGAAAAAGTAAGCAAGGCTCGAACAAGCTTAGCACAAAATTAGAAACATGGACAACTAAGAGGACTGGCATTTCCTCCATAGATTCATATGAATTTAAAATTCCACAAAAATGTTTTTTGAGACTCTTATCAAGTCTGCTTTACTTTGTAGTTAGCTGTTTTTGCAGTGATAAAAGTTGGTATCATAAAATACTTCTTACTTGATACAATGAAGAAACAGGACACAGGATCTGCCAGTAAATAAACAACTCTATCCGATATTAAAAAGTAAAAAATTATTTAAAATATAGAATATACCGTAAAATAGATATTCCAATGTAATTTAATTGGATCACAAAGAAAATGTAAACTTTTCTAACAGTGCAGTTAACAGATGACAAAATCAGAATATCCATTCTAAAGAGGTGTGCATATTAGAAGTATGTGTACGTATATTTGTACTATTAGAACCTCAGCCTTTTTCCAAACTCTTATGACTTCGAATTGAAAAAATAAGGAAATAAAAATCATTTGGCTTGATGGCACTGAAAGGTAAAATTTTGATTTTGACAATTTATCTTGCAACCGAATAACATAAAATGTCATAGCAAATACCCTGAAATGAAAAGCCACAATGTTCTGTCAAAGAAGGTCAGATAGAACATTTTAACTTTACTGAAATTATTTCAGCGTTCTTTAAAGAAATGTTATTGAAATCTAGCTGCTTAATTTTAATAAGGTGTTGCTCCTCAATGAAAACAATATTATCTCAGAACATTTTATAGGATTTCAGATTTTTTTTTCATGTCTCTGATGCAAATGTGCATTTGACATTAACAACTCAAAATGGGAGACATAGAAGTATTTCATATTGGCCCAAATTTGCTTCCATGGAAGGAAAGGAGGTGGGGAGAGTAAGTTACCAGACATTTCATAAGCTACATACATGACTACTGCATGAAGAGACTTGTATCAAGCAGTGTCATAGCAGAGCGATGATGAATTTATACCTACTTCAGACCATATCCTATCACAGCCGATTATATATTATTTTTCCCAATTCCAAAATGTAAAACAGAGAACAATAAGGACACCTAGGATAAATCATAGAATCACAGAATCATAAAACCATTAAGGTTGGAAAAGACCCTTAAGATCATCGGGTCCAACCGTTAACCTAGCACTGTCAAGTCCACCACTAAACCATGTCCTCAAGCACCACGTCTACCCATCTTTTAAATACCTCCAGGGATGGAGACTCAACCACTTCCCTGGGCAGCCTCTTCCAATGCTTGACCACCCTCTTGGTGAAAAAGCTTTACCTAATATCCAACCAAAACTTCCCCTGGCGCAGCTTGAGGCCGTTTACCTCTGGTCCTATCGCTTGTTACTAGGGAGAAGAGACCAACCCCCCACCTCACTACAACCTCCTTTCAGGTAGTTGTACAGAGCAATAAGGTCTCCCCTCAGCCTCCTCCTCTCCAAACTAAACAACACCAGCTCCCTCAGCCGCTCCTCTCGAGACTTAGACCTTTCACCAGCTTCGTTGCTCTTCTTTGGACATGCTACAGCACCTCAATATCCTTCTTGCAGTGAGGGGCCCAAAAATGAACACAGTACTCAAGGCATGGCCCTACCAATGCCAAGTACACGGGCACCATCACCTCCCTGGTCCTGCTGGCCACACTATTCCTGATACAAGCCAGGATGCCATTGGCCTTCTTGGCCACCTGAGCACACTGCTGGCTCATGTTCAGGCGGCTGTCAACCAACACCCCCAGGTCCTTTTCCGCCAGGCAGCTCTCCAGCCACTCCTCCCCAAGCCTGTAGCGTTGCATGGGGTTGTTGTGACCCAAGTGCAGGACCTGGCGCTTTGCCTTGTTGACTCTCATACAGTTGGCCCTGGCCCAATGATCCAGCCTGTCCAGGTCCTTCTGTAGGGCCTTCCTACCCTCCAGCAGATCAACACTTTCACCCAACTTGGTGTCATCTGCAAACTTACTGAGGGTGCACTCGATCCCCTCATCCACATCATCAATGAAGATGTTGAACAGGACCGGCCCCAACACTGAGCCCTGGGGAACACCACTCGTGACCAGCCGCCAACTAGATTTGACTCCATTCACCACCACTCTCTGGGCTCGGCTGTCCAGCCAGTTTTTAACCCAGCGCAGAGTCCACTTATCCAAGCTGTGAGCAGCCAGCTTCTCCAGGAGAATGCTGTGGGAGACAGTGTCAAAAGCCTTACTAAAGTCCAAGTAGACAACATCCACAGTCTTCCCCTCATCCACTAAGTCAGTCACCTTGTCATAGAAGGAGACCAGGTTAGTGAAACAGGACCTCCCTTTCATAAACCCATACTGGCTGAGCCTGATCCCCCGGTTGTCCCACACGTGCCGCATAATGGCACTCAAGATGATCTGCTCCATGACCTTCCCCGGCACTGAGGTCAGGCTGACAGGCCTGTAGTTCCCC
The DNA here is from genome assembly GCF_047370975.1 of Nipponia nippon. Classification (NCBI taxonomy): domain Eukaryota; kingdom Metazoa; phylum Chordata; class Aves; order Pelecaniformes; family Threskiornithidae; genus Nipponia; species Nipponia nippon. The sequence goes on along the minus strand of NW_028262290.1, from coordinate 138,171,491 downwards.
GGATCGTCCTTCCGACCGAAGGGGTAGAGGGGCGTCACATTTGCTAACTTCCAGTCATCTGGGACCTCCCCGGTTGACCCTGCTTATCACTCTACTGTCTGTATAAATTACACACAGGAGAGCTTTTCAAATTTATCGTGCCTTTTAAGAACATCCCACCACAAGAATACTTTGCAACTAGCACTGCATTAAATCCATTGTACTTTCCTGTGACACTGATGAAGGAATTGTGTGCTATGTTTTCATGACAAACACATCATTAGTGTACATACATTTAAGCTGATTATTTCATTCAGCACAAGGGACATTAGGGTTAGAATGATACAAAAGCACAAATCACACTTGATGTTTCCCAAATACTAAGCTTTGTGTGATCTAATCAAGATTTCATCAAATATTTTATTAAACTCAGTCACGCGAGCCTTGCTGAAGCCAGATGATCTCTTATTATCAACTAGCAGTAAATTACATTCATTTTCAAACTGAATTTCAATGAAACCCTTCCTAAAATACATGGAAGCTAGAAGGGGGTCAACTTACAAAAATACAAAATTGCTCCTGTGTTTTTCCCTAGAAATTAAATGGTGAGCAGAGGAAATCAGGGTTATGTATGTTCAATCTCAACAAACAAGTTGAGATTATGATGCTAGCAATATATGGTATGATCATTAATGACCAAAAGGAATTCACTTTGATTTACCAGCTACTCCTCATCTGTATTGGAAGTAGTATCCTTTTAATTACATGACAAATAATAAGAAAAGATTCCTGACTAGTGAGATAAATCACATGCTAGTAAACAGCATAAAAATTAATGCATGTCCCCTCCATATTCAAGTTACATTTTCAATCCTTTATATGTAAGATGAACAGGGGAAAGACCTAAATATACATATTTAAAAGCATGAATGAGCCTCTCATTCAGAGGGTGAGAAAGAAAATGCTGAAAAGAGGTGTTTCTGCGGCAGGTCTTTATGAAACAGACCTTATGTCAACAGTAGCATGCGCTACTGATGAGCATCAAAGGTAGGAAGAGACTTGACTTGACCATCCACTGAACCCCTAATTCTACACCTGAGGTATGCTGAGTGGAGGAATGCCTTTGTTAACCTGAAGACAAAATCAACATTTCTTATCAAGAGAGAAAGGGTATTTCTAAGTTCTGTAACGTGCACTCCACAGTTGGAAATTGTGGCATTAATTTAGCAGAAAGTACAATTTGAAGTAAGAATCCTACTTAAAAAAAATTACAATTATATATACCAAAAATATACAATTGCTTCCAAAACCAGCTGATTATGTGTAGCTTGGCATACTACACTGGGCACACTTGGCAGGGTGGGGATAACAGGGCGCTGTGGGGTGCTCTGTTTGGGAAGAGGCCATGAACCACCCTGGGCTGATATGAGGAGGAGGAGGGCAGGAGACTTGAGGAGACATCAAGGAGATGCTCTTGGGGAAGACATGTTGGGGAGAAGCATTTGGAGCACACAGAAGGAGACATGCCCTTGGGAGGAGGCACTTCATGCCAAAGAGGGACACCCCTGACAGACAGCGGCCTGCAGATGACCCACGCTGGAACACAGACACCCCTGAGGGACCGGAGCCCATGGAGGACCCATGCTGGAGCACGTACACTGAGAACCACAGAGGAGCGGAGGATACCCAGTAGAGAGCAAAGAGCAGCAGAAAAAAAAACCTGTTACGCACATGACCCCAACCTCCTGCACCGCCCGTTGCTCACCCACAGTGAAAACAAAGCAGCTGATACAAGAAAGGGGGTAGGACAGGTGCTCAGGTTAAGCTGAACCTAGGAAAGGGGGGGGGGGGGAAGGTGTTTAATTGTTTATGTTTTCTTTTTTCTCAATTACAGATTAGTGATTAGAAGTTTATATTAACTGGCAATGTATTAAAGTATAAGTTCCCTGAGGCAAGACTGGTTTTTTCTGCAACACACCCATAGTTTATTGTATTTTTATGGGAGTTTCACTGTATTCAAGTGATGAGATTCATCAAAAGGAGGGAATAAAACTTATCAGCTTAATTATTACCATCACGCCTCCACTGGAGGACGTCTGATGTACGACTATTTTTAAATATAAAGATATTGTCATGTGAAACTTATGGCCCTGATAACCATAGTAAATGTTCAGGACTGCTTGCTCCTCATTATTGTTGTTTACCTTATGTTGCAATTGTTTTACATTTTACAGTTGATATACACTTGGTAGTGTGTCTTGCTTCACAGGTATCAAAATGTATTGTACAAAGCATCACATAATGCCAGCACTGTATTTAAACCCTTAACCGCAAATTGGAAATTTAAACTGGACACATATTTGGAAATTGAGTGTAAGGTATGAAAAAGAAGGAAATGGCTAATTTTAAATAATATTATTAATTAGTAACTGATAGGCCACATAGCCTTTTCTATCGAAGTACACTAAATCATTCAAGTAGTGAAAATATAGCAGTCACTTTGACCCTTGCTGAGACATAACCACTTTTAGATTCCATTATGTTATACTACTTCCTACACTACAGATCTTTCTCAGATTGATACCTCAGTAGGTTGAGACCTCAGCTTCTTTAATAATCTAATATAGAAGTTACAGCAAGTTGACAGGAAAATGGCAAGGAAATACTCAATGACCATAAAGGAGGTCAGGAAAGTGCAGTTTCCCTCAATACTGATTAAAACAAACAAACCAAGTATTTCAAGGCATTTAGTAACCAAAAATCCTTCTCTTTCAAAATGCAAAGAGACTGATTAGACAACCACATGAAGAAAGAGATGCATAATTCACTCTTGGATAAAAATTACAGAAGAGTAAAATTGTACTGGGAACTTCCAGTGTCACAATTTTGCCCATATAGTCTTATCAATTACAATTTTTTCAGGGAAGATTGATGACTCCTAAAACACCAGTGACCAAACCCTCCAAAGTTAAAAGGGCGGAACTGGAAGTCCTGACCAGGCACGAGATTTTTTTACTGTTTGGAAATGCTCAAAACCTTGAAACATTAGCTGAGAGTCTCCTCACAAATAGCCAGTTATCAGTCTATTACTTTTCTTAACATGCAATATGACTTGAAGATGCTCTCATTTCTCTCTTTAAGGATTTTTCACTATTTTGTACTAAAATATCAGAACACTAAATATAGGATAACCTTAATTTGGGATACTGTTATGAAAATTGTCTGTTTCTTTATGACAAAAAAAAAAAAAATCCAATTCTATATGTATACATCCAGTGGTAAGAATGGGTTGGGTTGGAAGGGAGTTTTTAAAGATCATCTAGTCCAACCCCCTGCCATGGGCAGGGACATCTTTCACTAGATCAGGTTGCTCTAAGCCCCATCCGACCTGACTGTGAACACTTCCAAGGACGCAACTTCTCTGGGCAACCTGTTTCAGGGTCTCACCATCCTCATTACAAAAATTTCTTCCTTATACCCAATCTAAATCTACCCTCTTTCAGTTTAAAACCATTACCCCTTGCCATGTCACTACAGGCCCTGGTAAAAAGTCTTTCTCCATATTTCTTATAAGCCCCCTTTTAAGTATTAAAAGGCTGCAATAAGGTCTCCCCAAGCCTTCTCTTTTCCAGGCTGAACGTAGAAAGAACCTAGAAAAAGTCTGCCCTTGTGCAACAGACTGGTTTGAAAGATTATTTTCTTGTGGTGGCTTTTTTTTTTGCTGTTAATTTGCTTAAATGTTACTAACAGTTAGAAAAAGTACTGTCAACATCTTGTCTCTTTTATTCCTTCAGAGATTAAATGTAGAAGTCAACAGGTAACAGGTTAAATCAGTAAGTATAAGTTAGTTTATCATTCTTCCCTAATGGCAGGAATACCTCTACATGTTATGATAAAGGCAGAAATATTGACTGCAAGCCTGCAGTGACTGGGTGAGTCCTTCAATGACCATTCAACCAATGTGAAAAAGGTAATTCCCTGGGGACAGATGATTCCCAGATAGTTAAATGTATTGGTAGCACTTCCACAGAGATAAATAAGAGTGAGAGGTAAGCAGCACAGCTGGAAATGAAGGAAAGCAGGCCATTCAGTGTAGCTGATACTGAAACAGATGGTGCAGGGGCTCTACTCTGTGTAGGCACTCAGAACACCTCTGGGTACAAATCTTCTGGAAGGAGTTAAATAATAAACCCACTCTCCATAAAGAATTGGAAATTCTTAGATTTCCTATGCTCAGTGGTAGCAAAGTTCAGTCTGTTTTATTATTAGAGGAAAAAGTTTATAGCGTAACTCTCACCTCAAGGTTGAGATTCACATGCTACTCAACACAAGTCCCATACTATGGCGGTTCCTTTCATTTGCTTTTAGCAGCAAATCTGAGCAAAAGGTAAAGATAACACATCACTTCTGGCAAAGAAAGGTGGCTGCAGGTTTCAGATGTAACCTGCTATTTGTGGCTATGTGAAACAGAATTAGTTCTGTTTGCCTGACAACATGAGATGATCCATGTCTTACACATTTCTGAATTCCACACTTTCAGCTTGAATTTGTAAAGCATGATACTGCTTTACAAAATACAAAGTAGATGTTTTTTCAAGACATGGCTATATAGCTATATAGGTATATATAAAAAACTATATGAATTATCTAATCCAATAAACCCTTTCAGTTCAGCCTAACTCAAACTTTATGATAACATTAAGTTTGAAAACAAGACGGTGGAGAAATGTTTATTCTTTTGAAGAATTAAACACTATTTGTTAGCTTTTTTCAACTGCATGCATAAATATTTAAAAGGCTTAACCCTTACATTTAATATTTTAAATCTTTCTCTCTTCATTTTAGCTTTAGCAGAAAGAAAATCAGATTCAGGACAGAACCGAACATGAAACATTTCTGTAACAATTTCCTAAAACTAAGATGCTCTCAAAAAAGTTGGTTCTAGAGCTGCCATTTCTGAAGAGAAGCTTCATTTATGTGAAGTGTGGGACCGATCTGAAGTGATTCCGATATGATCTGAAGTGCTGCAGATGCTGTACGTGCTTCAGTAAATAACATGCAAACAACACTGATGATTAAGATCATTTCAATTCTTTTTCAATGTTGATTTTCAATATGTTATAATCCCTTTTGTAATTTATATAACCTCGGCATGATGATGAGAATTTCAATCATCCCCTTTTTTGAGTTCACAAAAAATTTGACAAGAAAATGTGTAGGTTTTTTAGTTGCTGTTAACAGAAAAATCTACTTTGAAAGGGTCACTTTGAGATATAAATCTATGAGGTGTATGAGATCACTGATTTATTTTATTTCATTTAATGGAATCACATCTGTGGAAATGGCAAATTAAGTCATGATGAGGCCAAGCACCCTGAGGAGTCAGAGAGAAGGATGGCTATTAAGCAAGGAGCAGTTAGGAAGCAATCACGCTGCTCTCTCTTTCCGTCCATCTGAGGCATTTCAGACTGGCTCTGGAGCAATCGCCTCATCCCAGTGGCTGAAGTAACCATCAGCACAGTGAAGCAACTTCTATTTAACCACTAAGATCAGGTTCACAGGTGAATCCTTTCAGTGCAGATTGGCACACTGAAATACAATCTTAAATTTACATCTTTTCTTCCTGTATTGCTCTTGGACATCCACAGACAAAACAGCTTTCGTTTCTCTCATGGTTTAACCTCTGCCAGCAACTAAGCACCACACAGCAGCTCGCTCCCCTTCCCCCTCCCGGTGGGATGGGGGAGAGAATTGGAAGGGCAAAAGTAAGAAAACTCGTGGGTTGAGATAAGAACAGTTTAATAATTGAAATAAAATTAATTTAATAATAGCAATAATAATAATAATAATAATAATAATAATAATAATAATAATAATAATAATAAAATAAGATGTAGTGAAAAGGAATACAACAACAACAAAGAGAGGAACAAAATCAAAACCCAGGAAAAACAAGTGATGTAATTGCTCACCACCCACCAACCAATGCCAAGCCAGTCCCTGAGCAGTGATTGATGCCCCCGCCAACTCTCCCCAGTTTATATACTGGGCATGATGTCATATGGTATGGAATAGCCCTTTAGCCAGTGTGGGTCAGCTGTCCTGGCCGTGTTCCCTCCCAGCTTCTTGTGCACCTGGCAGAGCATGGGAAGCTGAAAAGTCCTTGACTAGTGTAAGCACTACTTAGCAACAACTAAAACATCAGTGTGTTATCAACATTATTCTACTAAATCCAAAACACAGCACTACACCAGCTACTAGGAAGAAAATTAACTCTATCCTAGCCAAAACCAGGACAGCTTCTAAACCAAACAAAACCTTTTAAGAATGACAAAACTATTGAGTGTGCTGTATGTAGGTCTGATCCTGATACCATTGATATCAGCAGGAGTTTGGCAATTTAATTTCAGTGGAAAGATTAGATTGATTAAACAATGGACATTAATAAAAATAGACTGTTATTAGTGTGGTTTAAAATTAGGCAAGTAATCTGTTTCAGTGATAAATCCTGAGGAAACCTAAGTACTTTGGTGAGCGCTCCATAATTTCAACTCCTGTATTCGTTAAAATACACCGAGATGCTTTTTTCTTTGTTCAGTCAAAACAGAAGATTACAGAAATAATTCTGCTTCAAAAGAAATAACTAGATAAAGAGATACCCTACTCTCACATTAAATTCAATAGGAATTTGTTCTGGGAGTAGGCGCACATGTGGAGAAAGTAAAACAGAAAGTGAAGATGCAGTATTTTATTAGGAGGAAAGATCTAGAAAGAAAACAGCATCCTTTCATTTAGACATGAACATATTTCTTTCTAATGGATAAAGGAAGTTCTGACTGAGAAGACCATCCCTGTTATAGAAAGGCATTCTTTGGATTATCTTAATTGTAGGCAGGGTCTTGATCCCAACACATGATCCTACGCACTTCAGGCAGCCAAGCTTACAATTTTACTTCCAAATATGATCCAAGGAAAAAGATTATAAACTAATTCCTAGATATGTTGATGCTCCCTGGCATACACTGGTTGCCTAATCTTCTTCCAACAGAGCCAAACAGTTCATAATTCTGGTTTACCTGGATACTTAAGTACAGAAAAAATTGCATTGCCAAAGCTTCACAGTGCAGTCAGGCTATACCAGGAAATCTGGCTGAGAGGTTCTTAGAAAAAGACCCAGTTAGTTCAGAGAAGATAGGAAAATGTTGCCTTTGCTGGAGTAATTTAATCTTCAAAATAAGTAGCAAAGTATATTATTTAATTTTTTTCACGTTTCAGTTATATTTACTGGAACGTGGTGCTAGCCTTGATATTTTGTAGTATTTGTTTATTTGGTAATTTCAGACTTATGAAAATTTATCTTACAACATGTATTTTGTCGCATCACACTCTTAATTTAAAACAGAGCAGAAAGCTCCGTAGTGGACCTTGTTTCCTCCCAACCCCAGCCACCTAATTCCTAAAGCACATAAACACTGGTCTCTTTATTCTATGGCTCTTGCATCTTTTAGATGTCTCACACTTACCTGCTGATAAATAGGAGTTCAAGGCCAAGAGATGCTATTTATCTGAGCTAGATCCTCAGTAGTTTCAGAGAGACTTGTTTCAGGCCAGTAAATTTGTATCAAATACTCCAGCTGATGATGTGGTCTATAGCTGGTGAGCATTAGACTTATATATAATTAACACCATTCAAGAGCCCCTACAGACTTGATTTTTCTGCATCATTTTAAAGTAGGATGAGTAAGGCTGAAATTAATGGGGTGAGCACTGCTGTAAAACTGATGGCAGAAGATTACAGTAACAGGAACTGTTATTTCCCTTCATTTGACCCATCTTTTCCCATTTCATCAAGCAGTACAGGAAAGAGGCACAGGACCTGGTAACACCAACGTGCCATGTCAACAGTCTGTAGAGCTGTCTAAGCTGGCTAAGGTTTAATGTCATCTGCTGCACTTAATGATGCACCTCAGCAGCAGCAAGATAAGGAATTGCCATATCATTCTCTACCTCAGAGTGAAGAAATTTGCGACAAAATTTCTAAGGTTGGAACTATTATGACTGGAAATGTGTGTGTAAGCACTAAAACTGAAATACAAAACAAGGCTTAAAAGGGTTACAGGGTTAAAACCCCTGTATTGACAACATAGGACCCTGTTTTCAGACCACCACTCCCAGCAGTAAAATTAAGAAATGTATTATGTCAAGACTAAAAGGCTTGCATTCAGAAGCATCAAAGCACAGATGACTGTCAGTGAAGACCCTGTGTCCTAACACCACGAAGATGGCAGCAAGATTGCAGTTTATCACATATACCAGTTCTTTTCCTGTTAGCTGCCCAGGAAAACAAACTGCAAACATATATTTCAAGCATATATGCCAAAGAAGGAAAAAAAAAAACAAAACAGACAGCAGGCAAGCAATGTGGCCTAAGATCCTAAGATCTATGGAGACTGAAGTAAGCAAGATTCTGAGCCAAATTACGACCCTAATAGCTGATAACTACTAAAGGTTATAGAAGATCTGCCCAAAGACTGGTTTGTCATTGCCAGTCAAGAGGACCCAGAGCTGTTGTGAGGACTCGACTGCCAAGTCTTTTCCCCTGTGTAGCACAGAAGTGATCCTGGCCAGGCCAGCTGGATACACACGTCTTGTTGCTTGTCAGAATGTGAATGCATAAATTAACTTGCATAAGGGTTTTGTAAGTAAGTACCACCTTACCCTTCTGTAAGATTTCACATTTAGTTTTATAGTACTAATTTCCATTGTGTGTATCAATAGTGTGTAATACATTGATGAATTTGAATATGCTTGTATTGCTGTGTATCAGGCAAAATTACAGCCAATCAGTGACCTAGTCTGTGTTAGTCGTAACCTCTGAACGCTCACATTCAAGACTTTACAGCAAAGTTGCATGTTTGCACTGTACAAACCACGCAAGACACAAGTTGGCACTCTAAAATCAATGTAAGCTCTCTCAAAAGCAGTGCCTGTAAGCATTATTTATATTTACAGCCGCCTCAGAGACAAGATGACCTGACAGATGTGTTTCACCCGAAAAAAAAACACTCAGAAAAAACACCTCTTAAACACACCCTTTTGTACCTTATTCATCATTGAACTACTAAAACCGTGTATGCCTCAACATATAAAAAAGCATGTAACTCAATATTGGGGAGTTTGATTCTATTGGCTACACGCTTACTTATTTAAACTTCTATCATTCCTACATTAGCATTGTTTCTGTCTTTACATGGTCGATGGCTGGCTGAATATGAGCCAGCAGTGTGCCCAGGTGGCCAAGAAGGCCAATGGCATCCTGGCTTGTATCAGAAATAGCGTGGCCAGCAGGACCAGGGAGGTGATAGTGCCCCTGTACTCGGCACTGGTGAGGCCACGCCTCGAGTACTGTGTTCAGTTTTGGGTCCCTCACTACAAGAAGGACACTGAGGTGCTGGAGCGTGTCCAAAGAAGGGCAACGAAGCTGGTGAAGGGTCTAGAGAGCAAGTGATATGAAGAGTGACTGAGGGAGCTGGGCTTGTTTAGCCTGGAGAAAAGGAGGCTGAGGGGAGACCTTATTGTTCTCTACAACTACCTGAAAGGAGGTTGTAGCGAGGTGGGGGTCAGTCTCTTCTCCCAGGTAACAAGCAATAGGAAAAGAGGAAATGGCCTCAAGTTGCACCAGGGGAGGTTCAGGCTGGATATTAGGAAAAAATTCTTCACCGAAAGGGTAGTCAGGCATTGAAACAGGCTGCCCAGGGAAGTGGCTGAGTCTCCATCCCTGGAGGTATTTAGAAGATGTGTAGATGTGGTGCTTAGGAACGTGGTTTAGTGGTGGACTTGGCAGTGCTAGGTTAACAGTTGGACTTGATGATCTTAAGGGTCTTTTCCAACCTAAATGATTCTATGATTTTTATTACAGTGCAGCCCTAAACAAACCTTATGAAAGTGCTTGTTGTGAAAATAATCTTGGTACACAATTTATGCACAGTCCAGTCTAACAAATTATAACATCCTTATGCCATACAAACCAGTTAAACCAGTTAACTGGAGTCACAAGATCTTCCCCTAACACACTAAAAACCAAGCCTCTTTTGGATCAGAAATAAACAATTGCATGCAGCATTCTCCTCAGTCTTCATTTGCATTTTCCAAATAGCAAGGCTCCTAAACAATTAGGTATTGCAGAAGTGTTGCTTCCTTCTACTTGCGTGCATTGGCAAAAATCTTAACATATTCAACGTTATTTAATATGCATTTATTATGGTCCTAATGCTAAAACACTGAAGTCAATAGAAAGTTAATATTTATTTTCTTTCGTTAATTTAAAAAAAAAAAAAAAAGTAAAGACATATTTATACTTCACTTCTGGCCTAGAAAGGGAGCACCCACATTAATGTTTCAGGGCAGATCAGGTATGTGCTTTTGAAGCAAATCCTCTAAATTACAATTTCTTTCATATTGCAAAGTAGTCTCAGAGTACACGAACTCGGTGCACAAGTTAAACCAGAAGATGCACTCAGAGCACACTTAATGTTCTCTAGCTGCTAATGGGCATTTATCTAACGGAAACAAACTACAGCTAGTTCAAAGCAAAAAGCATGCATACTATAGCCATTGGTACCCCAGCATGAACTGTACCTACCCCTAACAGATACCACTACTATTTAACAAAGACAGTGCCAAATAGCCTTTTCTTTATCTGATGGGGTAGAGAACACCAAGATGTATGCTGGTTTCTCCACTTTGACTCCTTTGCCCTCAGCTCCTGCTTGTACACAGTAGAAATCCACGCTCCTGGTTTCTCCATACACATTCCGCAATGATCCTTGCCTGTCAGTCTTTTATGTTTTTTTATTTATTCCCAGTCTCCCCTGCTGTGAAAACCCTGCTACATTAACAGCCTGGTACTGGAAATCCTTACTCTGCCAAAATGTTCGCAGCTTTTCGGCGGGTGCAGGAGCTGGGCCAGGACCACCCCAGCAAGGAAGCCCCCAAAAAGCCCACCAGCAGAAGCTCCGCTGAGCTCCCCCTGCTCAAAACCAGTTCTGACACAGTACTCAAGCACACCCCTTGCGCACATTAATAGCATTTTAAATTGATGACACAGTACACAGGCTTAGAGCTGTACAGTCTTTTAGTGCTTTCCCGCACTAAGGCCAGATACTGTGATTAGAAACTTCAGGTTTGGGTTTTTTTCTGGTTAAAACACAATTGCAAATTCATTTCCATCTCAAATTAGGAAAAAAAAAATATAAGCAAAGCGATTTTCCTGTTTTTCAACAGGAAACAAAAACCATATTTCCTTCTAAGAAGAACAGAGAACAAAGCTACCACCACCCCCCCCAAAACCCACTCTCAAAAGAATGAAAACAGTACTTTTCAATGTATTGCACGCATACCTGCAAGGCTCCTGTCTGCGCCGCTTTTTTCCAGCAGGAAACAGAATTAATAAACGCCGTTAAGAGAAGCCACCTCTGACCAAATGCCCAGCCTCGCCCAGGCTACACTTGCCCTCTCCTGCTGCCCCCCGGCAGCGGGCTGTACTGGGCACACCCGGTGCCCTGTGAGGGGAGAGGCCGTGAACTGCCCTGGGCCGGTCGCAGCCCGTTCCGGCGCCGGGGTGAGCTCCCCATCGCCCGCTACAACCTCCGCAGTCAGGGGCTCCCCCGAGCAGGCAGGTGGCTGCGCTGCGGGGTGGGTGCAGAGCAGGGAGCAAGTGAGGAGGGCTGGAAGAGGGGTGCCTTTGGGCGGGGAAGTTTGCCGCGGCTACTAGTAACCGGTGGAGGAACAGGGGCTGTGCCCGTCGGGGGCTGGGACTGACTTTGAAACTCGGCCGCACGAGCCCGAGGGCTGCAGGGCGCTGCCTGCTCCCAGCCGGGATCCGCAGGGAACGGGACCGCTCAGCGGAGTCCGGTGGTGGGGGCAGGGCTGACGGCCTTCCTCGGAGCAACGGGCTGCTAAGGGGGGCGTTAGCAAGTGCTCGGCGCGGGCGGGGTCCCTGGGCATCAGCGAGCAGCTGGAGGCGCTGCCCCGGCCGCGTTGCGGCCAGGCCTGGGCTGGTGGCAGCGGCCGCCCCGGTGGGGGGAGCCGAGCCCTCGGGTGCAGAAACTGAGGTCTGATCGCGGCGGGTGTATTCAAAGTCTCGCAAGCTTCTGGCGTTTGCGTTTTGCAGGGGCAAGAGGGGAAGTTTGTGAGGAGTACTTATGTAAACTGTGGTAATGTTAACCCCAACAGTCTCATTTCCAGGCGCAAAAGGTGATTTACTGAGAGTGCGTGCACATTGTACAAAATTAATCCCTGTTGTCTGAGAGGAAGAGTTGCATTTACAGTTCAGGTATATTAAAGTTGTGATTATGCTAAAAGTACAGTTTATAAAGGGATGTGTATTCAAACAGGAATGTGAAGAGGCATGTTTCAAGAGAAAATGGAGGAGAAAGCAGAGGAGATGTGGAAAGGGGCAAGGTCGGAGATGTCGCTGGAGAGGTGCTCCCTGTCAAAGGAGGTATGGCTCTGAGGGACTGTGGCCTGTGGGTGGGTTGCCCATGCCGGGGCACAGACACAGCCAGCTCTGCAAGACTGTGGTCCACATACAGCCCATGCTGGAACAGAGGAGCAGTAAGAAACAAGGAGCCAGGGGGAAAAAGAGGAGGAAGCAAGGACTGGCAAAAGGAAACAGACAGCAGTCATAACATCCTCCACTGTGTGCTGCTAAAATAAGGAAAGCTGAGGCTAGGAGGGGAGAGAGGAGAGGCAGATGTCAGGCTAAGCTGAGCCTGAGGAAGGGGCAGTGGGGAGATGTTCCGTAAGTGTTTGTTTAACTGTTTGAGTATTGAGGGGAAAATATTATGACAATCAGGAATTAAAAGCTTATATTAATTGTCAGTAGGTCAAATTAAGTGAACCTCCCTGAATCAAGACTGTGTTGACTGCAGTGCTGGGACAGGTGAAGAGTAAGGACAAACTGTCTTCCCTGCTTTCCTACAGGTGTCTAAAATACTCTTGTCAATTCTTCTGTTTCCATGCAGGTAAAACAATAAATTCACAACAGTCTTCCAGGCAGGTAGCCAGTAGTCATCACTATGATTTTCCCAATAAAAAATGAGACCTTTTCAACAAATCTGAAAATTTACTTTTGAAATAAAATATGCCTTTCTATCAGGAAATGTTTATTTTATGAAATAATAGGCTAGCTCATTTATGTTCAAGAGAGGTACTTAATTCTCGCAATTTTAATATGTATTTTGTAATTGATTTTACTCACTTTTTATTTCTGATATTTTGGCAACTTTTTTTTTTTCATTTTTCTTTTACTGGAAACAAATCTAGTTTCTCATGAAGACTTCCTTTAGCAGAACTGTGTTTTCCGTGTTGCGCTCAGGTGAGTGGACAGAAGAGTTACCAAGGTGTGGATACGAAGTACTCTCACAGGCTTACTTTAGGAATAGCATACACTCACCTGCTAATAACTCTTGAGGAAAAAGCCTTTCCTTTGATTGTAGTCAGAAAAATCAACTTTATATACTCGCATTTATGTCCTGCAGAAGTTTGTTTCTTATGTGTCTTCTGAATACCATGTCTAGCTTAGTGGCAGAAACACGTTTATCTTCTTGTCAGTGTCGCTGAGCCAATGTAATTGCAGATGGGCAAGCTGAGTTCTGTTTCATCTCATCCATCATCAGCAGAATTTCCAGATTAATTCTCACTCAAGAATCTTTCCTCTTAGAGTTGATATTTTAAACAGAAACAAAAAAAACTTGATTTTGAAATCTTGGCTCTTGATCTGGAAACATTATAAGTCTGAAAAATCATTCCTGGGCCAGGAAAATGACTGAATGAGCTGTGTTTATAGCTAAAAAATCAAAAAGTGCTGTATAGGGAAGAACAAAGGCTGTATCTCATTCAGTTCTGTGTACAGTGAGAGTACACAAAGCTACACACTTAAAGTGATTTTTTGTTGTCTTGGCTCAACTGAGGAGAATAGGTGACACAAGGGGTTGTATCTTGTGAAGCTGGTTTCTGTAGGAATAAATGAACATTTTCCAAATGCTGTTAATTTGGTTAATTAACTTACATGTCTTCGGTACTCAGCTGCCATGGCCAAATCCCTCTGCCTGAATTTGGTTAAGTCCTACTAAGGTCAGCTTCCCTGTTGGCACCAGAAAAACACACATTAGCAGTGCATGTGTTCTACTGTATCTGCAGCTCTGTGAACTGTCAGTGGTATAAGATAGACTGCTTCTTTACAGGAAAAACGTCTTTTTTTTTCTTTGACTCTATTACAATGAAATGGCATTGCATTAAGTCAAACCGGGAAGAAGAATAGTGCTTGATGTCCTACAAAAAAAAGAATCTCAAGATATGTTTTTATGGCTAGCCAGTAACTTCTGTATTAAATAAGCTGCAGTCATTAGGCAGAATAAAACTGATATACTCACTTAGAAGACAATATGCAAATTCTATGAAGTATATATTAAGGACCTTTCTTTTTCTGTTCGGGGTCTGGGTAGTGTCTGCGTAGTTCCTCAGCAAGTATCGCATTGTGTCTGCAGTCACAGAACTGTATTCCCATTTACCTGCATGACTGGCAAGCTACAACAGATGAACACGAAATAGACGTATTTTGCATTTTTGAAAAAGCAATAGCAGATTTCAATGCATATTAAAGAACAAATCAACTCAAATACACCTAATCCTTCCTTACTCAGAAGAAAAGCAGGACAGTTATATTTACCTTGCAAAATACTGTGCATTTCTCTTATAATGAGAAATTCATTCCAGTTCCAATTCTGAGGTATTATTTATATAATCCCTAAAAATATTATTTCCAACCAGAATGAAAATTTACACAGACCTACTAAGCTTATCAGAATGTAATTCAGACTGTCAATATATTCTGTTGTTTTCTACATCTTGGGTTCTGGCCTCTATGCTGAGTAGGTCAGAACTGCATAAATCTTCGAGTTTTTTCTTTAAATCAATGTATTTAATGTAATGGATTTAAACTGTATGAAACCCATTTAAGTTCTGATAAAACAGCATTTTATGTATGAAATCAAGGGAAATGTCATATAATTAAAAATTCTAACTCCACAGAGCTGCCTAACTCTAAATTCCAGAATTTGAGTGTTCCTTTCATGGTGCGAGGTATTCAGTGCATCTCTGTGATCTCTGGAGTTTAGCTAATGAGCTTTCAGCAAACAAAGCACAGCATGTAAAACATGAGTAAAAAATTTGAGACTGCTCAAAAGATGTGCTTGAACATTCCATTTAATCAAAACATCTTTCATAAATGAAAAATAAATCTTTCAAATCATCTTTCAGTGGGAACCGTTCTGAGCTATATCTACTGAAAATATCAGCTGGGATAGTATCTGGGTACTTCTCTGGTAGGAAGGTTGTGTTGCACTAGAGGAAAAACAGGCCAGAGAAATCTATACAGAAGAATTAATGTGGGAAGAAGGTAATACTGGAACAACCATAGTTCAGGAAGACATGGCTTTAGGTCAGACTGAATGAAAGTGAAATGTTCTTGTCTGTTCCTTTGCCTGCAATACAAATTCAGTATAAAATTTAGTGTTCTTAAAAAATTGTTCTAGTGAGAAATTTAGTAAAAAAGATCAGTTTTTTTAAAAGAGAAAGATTTAAGATGAACATTTCAAATAGGATTCATTTTACCTGACAGTTTCCATCCAGAGGTTTGATACCTAGTCTTAGCTAGTCATCAGCATTGCCTCCAGAGGCCATGAAAGGAGAGAACATCCATCAGATGACTCATCTCCACCCTGGAGTGGTCTGGCAACTGGCTACCAATGAAGGTTTGGTTATGTTTCTCCCTCACCAACTTCATGGGACCAGCATTGCCTTTTGCCCGAGACAACTATTCATTGACTTTTAGTTACAATTCTGCTTGTTTGGATCCTAAACCAGCTCACCATGCCTGGTGCTAGGCAAAGCAAACAGCAGCAGCTTGTTTCCAGGGGTAGGATGGAATGTGAAGCCAGGCAGTCATAATTAGATCAGCTTAGCCATACCCATGGAGATGTAGCCTTATTTATTTTCTTAGGATCAGATGAGAGTCTCTGCATAGACTAGAGAGAGAGTGCCTATGTAACTATCTTAGACAATACACTTAGTTTTCATCTGACTAAAGTTAATTCTTTGTTCCAGCTCTCTCTGCTGTGCACTTGACTATTTTGGATTGTTTGACCTGCAAAAAAGTATAACTTGATGTGGCGTTATGTGTTATTTTCAATGTCCTTTGATACAGTATTATGTATTATTGCTAGTGTTCTGGAATAATTTTATAAGAACCCAAAACCTGCATCCTGTCAGGGCCATGAGGGCACTAACAGGCCTTACTGGTCCTGACCAGAGTCCTTTGGGCCTGCCCCACCACACTGCTCACAGCCCAGGACCCGATTTCAGCCCAGCCTAGGGCTGCCAGTCTGTGCCCCAGTGAGGCTGCAGCAGTGTGGGTCTCTTGATCCACCACAGCCATGCCCTGCTCAGCCATGGTCTGAGCCGGTCCTGATCCACAGGCTGATATCTCAGCCTGGCCTCATCCTGTCCCTGCCTCTGCAGCCCTTCCCAGTCATCCTGGGGCTTAGTCTGACCCTGGTTACCCTCACTGTGTCTGATCTTTACCCCTACCTGCAGGCTGACATCCTGGCATGGCCTTGGCCCATCCCTATGGAGGTACCTGGTCCCTGAGGCTGCCCCAGCGGCCCCCCAGCCTGCCCTGCTCCTTTGCAGGAGGCAGTGATGTGGTGGTCCCTGGCTGGCAAGGCCCCTGGCGTGCCAGCTATGCTGTCAGTCCTGGCTCTGCATCCTTCAGGGAGAAGCCAGCTTACACTGCTTCCTGACAAAATCCTTGGGTCCCTTTTTGCACAATTTATCAAAAATTGACTTACTGTAATGTATGAAAAGAATCAGAGGAACTGTTCAGAAGTAACCTGGGAATTTTAAATACATAAACTGATTGTAAATGCAAATTTATTGTCCAAATAAATATCCTAATTCTAAAATAAATTAAAAAATCAAGCAACAGAGCTAAGTAGCAATTATTATCAAAACATAGGATTAGCATGCAATTTACACTTGCATGATCTGTAGCTATCTGTTGTAGTGACTTGATTTTGAACATTAATATGGAAAATTAAAATTTTTCCATTTCGTATAACACTACAAGGAGAATTGGGTCTGGATTATGCTCAAAATTAGCATTGGTTTTCTAACTGCTATACACACAAGGACTCAATTACTGGGTTTCAGACCACATGTGAAAAAGAATATAACCAGTATTTCAGGATGAAACCCTAACAAGCCTACAGGGGTATCAGCATCATGGGAATTCCTCACCTGTTTCAGTAGTTTCAAAAATTCTCTAGTCAGTCTTAAACATGATACAGGTACTGCTGAGTTATTTCTGTAAATAACCATAAATGCATCAGGCTGACAGTAACATTTCTTAACAAACCTGTATTTCAAAATTGGAGTTTATCAGTCCCCTCTCTCGTATTTTTTTCAATTCAACAGCCATAAAAAAATGACAAAGTATCTTGCTGACTTTTAAGAAAGGAGATTATAAAGCCAAATATTTCTATTCTCTCATGTTGCCTCTTTTTCCCCTTGGCCCACGATGAATTCTAGGACTCCAAGTGCATCTAAAACATATTATTTATCTTCTCAGGTCAGTATTTAGACACAGGAACTCTGAAACAATGCCAGTGTAGCCAAGCACTTAATGTTTTCCCTAAGTTATTTGTTTTAGAAGGCTCTATGATATGGAGACATACTCAGAAACTGTATAACATTCACGAGATACGTACTGATGGAGCAGAGTATTTCTCCATTCTCTGGTAATTTCTTACCCAAATCTACACTACAAGGAAATTGAACGTTGTTATTCAACTAATTCCATCAGTTTGGGAATTTTTTATTATACCAAACAGTGATCATCAATTGCAATGCTTTCTATTCAACAAATAATTTTCTAAGTTAAAAATGCTAATAAGGCTGGTTAACAGCATAAAACAGAGCTAAATTATGAACATTAGAATTACAGATGCTCACATTTGCACATAATCTTTGCAGACACTAACTACACTAAATTTAACAGTAATGAACCACACTAAACTCAACAAATCTTTCTGAAATGATCTTACAGACTGACACCAAGAAAGTATTTACCCCAATGCAGACAAAAGTAAATGAGCAGTGGTCTAAGAAACAGGGAGCGAGAAAATGTCCTTATTCTTCATTGTAGAGAAAATATTATCTTATCAAATAAAACAGTGTGCTGGTTTTGGCTGGGGTAGAGTTAATTTTCTTCATAGTAGTGAGTATGGGGCTATATTTGGGATTTGTGCTGGAAGCAGTGTTGATAACAGAGGGATGTTTTACTTATTGCTGAGCAGTGCTTACACAGAGTCAAGGCCTTTGCTGCTTCTCACACCACCCCACCAGCGAGTAGGCTGGGGGTGCACAAGAAGCTGGGAGGGGACACAGTTGGGACAGCTGACCCCAGCTGACCAAAGGGCTATTCCATACCATATGATGTCATGCTCAGCATGTAAAGCTGGGGGAAGAAGGAAGTGGGGGACGTTCGGAGTTATGGTGTTTGTCTTCCCGAGTAACTGTTACACGTGATGGAGCCCTCCTTTTCTGGAGATGGCTGAACACCTGCCTGTTGATGGGAAGCAGTGAATGAATTCCTTGTTTTGCTTTGCTTGCGTGCGCGGCTTTTGCTTTACCTATTAAACTGTCTTTATCTCAACCCACAAGTTTTCTCACTTTTACTCTTCTGATTCTCTCCCTCATCCTGCTGTGGGGGGAATGAGTGAGCAGTTGTGTGGTTCTTACTTGCTGTCTGGGGTTAAACCATGACAAACAGTTTGTGGGACATGGGGCCATTGAAAAGAACTTGCCGTAAGTTTATCATAAAGTCAATTCTTAGTTCAAAAATATCTTTTTTTGTTTGAAAAAAATATCCTACCCACCTGTACTGAAAAATGTGTAATGGTCCAGGAGAAAAAGTGCCACTGGAATCTACACCTTTAGTAAAGACAGTGGTAGTACAATGTGAAATTCAGCAACTGCCTTGTCTTGTCAGCTGCTGTTACTGCCCAGAATGGGGGACTCTTGGTCAATAGCTGCTGCAAGAAAGATGGGATAAGGGGAGACAGTGGGAATATTATTTACTTCTTGACTGCTGTCTTCTGTGACAGGTACATTCCTGCTGCATAAAGAGGTGGTTTTCTGTCTAGGAACATCCAGTATTGCTTTTGTCTCTTTAGTCCAAAGGTAGATTTGAATTACCCAGCCTTGGTGAGGAGGAAGTGAACCCTAATCTATATTTCCAAATTCTGCTGATCCTACAGCAGAAGTACCTGCAACAAGTATCTGCAGCATGCTGTAATGCTGATAAAAGTTAGTGGACACTTATACAAAATAGGACATTAATTACAGAACTGGAAGTGCTTTGGAGAAATACATGCCTCCATGAAATCAAGCCATATATGTTAGAAACTTGAAGTCAGATCACTTTGTGAACAAGTCTAACATCAATGAAAAGAGCACCAAGCATTCAGTTTTATCTTCAGTTATCGACAAGCAGGGATTGCCAATATGTGAGGTATTTCTGAGTCTTCCAATTTTTATTTGAATTTGCTGGTCCTGTGAGGAAGAAATCATTGGAGTAATGAATTACTGCTTTGTTGCTTGATTAATGCCTGTTGAAGCTTTCTTAAAATGTGCTAAAAATTCAGAGGTGGTGCATTCAACCCAGGAATTCATTAGCACTAATTTATCAGTGGCACATGTCCAGTTTGACCTGAAACCAACCAAATCAAAATCCACTAGGTTTATGAGAAGGAGCAAAAACATTGTTTCAACAGTTATAAAATATAATTGCATTAAGTATTGGACAAAACCTTGTACTTCAGGAAAGAAAAGTATATTTAATAAGAGCTTCCTTTTATCCTAGCTTCTGGGAGCATTTATTATAGTTGCCTTCCATTTTCTCTCTCAAAATCTTTTTTATTTTCTTTCAGCAAAGCATCTACCTACCATGCTTTATATGTGATATACAAATTCTAGCTTTTCTCAGAGCAAAAATTATTGATCAAGAAGATATTTATGAATGGATTCTCAGTAACTTTACTCAACTTTCAAATTGGCATTTTTATATGCTGTCTTTTCAAAATTGTTGTCCTTCATACAGTGCACAGTCTCAGATGACACAGCAACAGTGCAGCTGCACTCTGTCTGGACAGTTATCTCTGCCTTTTCTCTGTTCTCTGACTCTCTTTTGACATTATCTTTTGCTATCTCTCCTTCTTAATGCATTCTTCCCTTTTTATTACATTCTACTTGGCCTGTTTCTCACCCTCCTTCCACCTTTGTTGATATTTCTACGACTGTCTTCCTTATACTAATTTTTTTCATTTTTGAATATTTGTATTGTAAATTTTTCACAGATCATTTGAAACCTTAGAGATTTTTTTCTGCTTTTCCCCATTTGTTCTGTTTTTTCTTATTCCAAGAAATCTAAAGTAAATTTACTGTCCACTCTCCTTCTTATTTATTCTATTTTTTTCCTTCTTTCTTCTTAATATGTTTATGAAAGTACACAGTGGCTCTTGCTGCTGCTAGTCCTTGCTGTAAGTTCATAAGTGCTGCCTTCACTGTAGATTAGAAAAAACAACAAAATGATTGCCTGAAATGTTAACACGTGTATTTCTTAAAAACAACAGAATAGGACTTCTGTCCTCATGAGCTTTGGTAAAGGCAAAAAAGAGGTTTTGGTTTTCAGTAGTGTCCTAATGAAGAAATATGTATTTTGGAAACAAAGGAAAGTTCTCTTGGATTCATTATTCTACTTTACTGCTATGTTGTATACTGTGTTTTATATTGCCTTTAATATTACTCTTCTGATAAAGAAAAACGAACACTGACACAGAAAATACCTGTTACTCCATCTTGGTTTTCCTTTTGCCAAATCATAAAGTGCCTCAAAGCACATTTTTTTTGTTTATTTGTGTTTTGGTTTTTTTTCTGCTATAGTTCAAGTTGTCTTTTTAGATGGACTTCTGTCACTTTTCTTGACAACCAAATAGGTCTCTTGTTGAGAAGTCAATTTCTTAAGTTCATCTTGCTGACCCATCTATAAAGCCTTTCATCCTCATAGTCTCTGCTCTTGTCTCATGGTTATACTCTTTCATTATTTAAAAGCTGTTGCTTTTATATCCAGGCATTTTACCTCTTCAGTAACATGAGAATTGCTACAGGAGCAGCAGCATTTTTGCTGCTCCTTTCTGAATTCAACTTACCTATACACTCCTAAGAATGGAGTACCAAGGTCTGCCACAATAGTTTAGGTGCAATTTGCTATTCATACACCAAAGAGGGACTTTCTGTGCCTTTGTCATGATATGATCCCTCCCTTCAAACAGTTCCCAAGTCATACTGACCTTTTCTTGTTGCAAATTTGCTTTATAAACACATACCTAATTTACTATCCATTGTCACTTGTAAGTCCTTTCATCAGTGTTCATTTCTAGATTATTCTCATAGAATGTCTTTATTTCGTATTATTTTTTTCCCGGATAAATAGTTCACATGAGAAAGCCAGCTGCATCTCCATCCTGATATTTTCTGTCCATATTTTCTCTAGTTTTTATAGTTCTGAATCTTTGAGCTCTCTTAACACTCTCAGAATGTATTAATTTAGTGTCAGCTTTAAATTTCATTATCTTGGTTGTTTGCCCCTGCTTTAAATCATTCAGTAGCATGTTTAAATAAGAGCAGGTGTAACACTGATCCTTGTAACGCACCATTGCACACTTCTGTACACTGTATGCTGCTACAGTTCTGCTCTTCATTATCTTTTCTGTTGTCCTTCACTACATTTTCATTTCCCATTTGCTTACAGCCAAGAACATTGACATTAATTTTGCATGATGCTACGTAAAAACAACACATGTATGCATTGTTGCATTGGACTGGTGTTGCATTTCTTTCATCCACTCATATAGTTCATGAGCAAGTATAAAGTGATCTCTTCATTCATTGGATATGACCCTCCTGTTAAGCAAGTCTCATGACTACAGTCTCCTAAACGTTCACTTATGGGTAAATTGTTAAAGATGTGTTAGTTCCACAGAGGAACAAGCATATCACAAGCTTATAAGATGATATTTACATTATTACTCTACACAGTGCAGGGAAAGGTGGAATGTTTGCTGATATTCTGTTCTGACAGCAAACTGTTGGGAGAAAGGATCTGAGAGATGACATATCCCCAGGTCCCTCCTTCCCTACTCTATAGCCAGAGAATGTAAATGAATGAAGAGAGGGCAGTGTGCAGATCCACAAGAAAGCAGCAGGGACATTATGTTCTCTTCTCAAGAGATAAACTGTAACTATCTTTTGTAATTTGTTTCCAGATCTGCTGCCTGTGTGAGGAAGCTGAAGAGGGTATGTAACTGTCTGTCTCTCTCTTTCTTCAAGCCTTACTATAAAACTCTAGGCTTCTTCATATGATTTTCCTACATTTCTTACGTTATACATGTTTCCCTAAGCAATGGAGTTAAAGATATAGTTCCTAAAGATTAATCTTCTCTCTGTTCCTTTTTTATGATCGCTGGTAGGTTTGCTTTTCTCAGGTAGTTTGGAATTTTCTATAGCTTAAACAATTGTAAGTGGTTCAGTGACTTCGCTAGCAAAGTCCCTGAATACCCTAGAATGTGTATTCAAAGTCATTATTACCTCCTAATTGTCCAAAGCTGTTTTACTCATTTTGTATACCACTAACACTTTCTCTGTTTTGAAAGTTGAGCCTTAGGAGAACATGTCCATATTATCTATTTTATCCCACTCCTTATTTATTAATGAGCTAAATCTCACTTGTTTTTCTTTGTCCATTTATTGGATCTGCAGACATCTTCCTTACTCCCTTGACCCTGTTTTGCTAGCATCTATTCTGTTGGTTTTATTACCTAATGGTTTCCAGTTGTAGGATATGAACTTTTCACTTCTAACAAAGAGATCTTGTTAGCCCGTCAAGGATTTACTTTTTTCCTTACATTCTGACCATGTATTTTTATTTTTTGTAATAATTGCCTTACATCTTATATAACTTGCTTCCAAAAATATATATTTCAACAAATATTTTTTTGATTTAAACTTCTGAAGTAGTGTCTTGATCAATCTACTACTGCTCTGGCCTTTGAACATCAGAAAGAATTACAGCTTACCGTCTCAATTACTTCATTTTGCTCATACAAAATACAGTATTTTTATATTGCTTTGTTCACGGAGAATGTTTCTTACTCTGTTAAATCGAAGTACCTTGTAGTCAAAAGGTATTGCATGTCACTATTTCTCACAATTTCTATTAATCCTTCTTGAGCAGGCTAGTTAAATCCTCTCCTTTCTGGATCATAAAATTGCCCTCTGTGATGATGCATGCTTGATTAGTTGTGTTTTTATCCAACAGCTGTCTTGGTACTTAATGTCCCTCATGACAGGTATGGTTTTGTGCATCTTCGGAGATGGTCCAGGAATCTTTTTCTGTTTCGTCCAGGCTTGATGCAGTCTTGCAGATGTTCAATGAAGTTCACCTCCATACTCCTTTTCTGATGCTCTTGATCAAAGTACTTCACTAACTTTTTACATATCAAATAATTTTTTGTGTGTGTGTGTGTATTGGTTAATCTACATTTACATACCTGTTAGTGTTGTGGTTAATGTGAATTAGTTTAAGACAGTTTATTTTTCAGTGGAAGTGGGGTAATCTGCCTAACTTGCTACATAGGAAAAGCATGCATACAGGTCCTCACATGTCCATATATACAGTAAAATCTGGTACTTTGATATAAATTATTTCTGGTAATTAGGTTGTTGGCCCAGAGCTTCACCAAAATGTTTTGCCATCATTTTATCCATCACTTACCCCTTCCCCGCCCCCCCCCCCCCTTTCTGTCCCAATGTAGGCATTTTCTCCAGTGGTTTTAACATGAAAGCTTTTCAGAATTACTTTGTCAGGTTTCAGATATGATTCTATTCCCAAAAAACATACAGTGATGTTTTATTTAATTACTTGTATTAAAAGAACCTTTGAGACATGAACTGGGATTAAAATGTAGTTGTGGAAGGACCAGAAAATATACTCAAAAGAAATCAGTTGCTGTTTTGAAGATCAGACAGTTCAGAGAATCAAGTCAGACAAAGAATGGGAGAACAGAAGTATTACTATCTTATTTTACAGGTAAGGAACTGAATAATAGAGAGATTAAGGTCAGACAGGGAGGCTATGGCAGGCTTGGGAACTAGTCCCAGCATACTTCTTTAATCACAAAACCATTCTTCATTCTGAAAGATTTTATTGTTTATTCTTCAGACACCTTCTACAGAGCTGAAAGAGAAGCAGAGCTTGCATCAAGCATCAGATGCAGAGTGAGGATAACTTTGCTGTTTGGCTCAAAGACTAATGCCAGGATAGGGTCTCTACTGAAGTCTCTGAGTTCTTAGAAGTGCAGTTCTTACCAGCTCCTGGTGATCTGGAGAGGTAGGGGTTTTGGTTCTATGTAGTTAAATTCAGGTCAGGTCACAGTAGTTTTTACTAACCTAATTCCAATTAATTTTAGTAAGCGTTAGACAAATAAATAAAAGTTATTTTTGTTTTCCATTTCATTCACGTTAATTTGCTTTATGTGAGAATTCAGTTTTCTCCATCTTGCCTAATTTGTATATGTAAACACATCTTTAGGATGTTAATGTGCTACTTTTCTGGCATAAGTGGGAAGCTGCTGATCCAGAAAGGTCCCACTTATCACTGCCTATGTTTTAACAGCCTGTGGATTCCAAGATCTACTAATTTACGCCGAAGAATGCCTCTTCAGATTTGTCCTGGTCTTCTGTCACTGGGGACTTTCACTGTATCAAAAGCTATGTTTTGCAGTTTCCTAATGGCTTTAAAAAGAAACAGTAAATGTCAACAGGCAAAAAGGCCAAAAAATGGGGAGAACTGATGCTCGCTAACAGATCCTTTGGGGATTAGTCATTCCAGTTCTTGGTTCTTTCTTTCTACAGGCACTTTTACAATAAATGATATAAGATCTAAGAGCAAGATAAATGTTAAAGGCTCTTTAGTCACTGCCTAGTCCAACAAATGAGTGAAAATTGAAGAAAATAGCATCTAAAAAGTCTAAGCTCGTGAATTCAAATCTTCAGTAGTTTTAAGAAGGTCTTTCTATTTATAGCTTTAATTATCTTGAATTCTATGTCTCCCATGGCTTATACAAAGAAGCACAAAACATATGTTTAAAAAGAAACCTGTAAATGCATTTTGTTATCACAATCAGTTGTGTTCTAACTAATACTATACTTTTTATAGAAATGGATGTTACTAGTTTCTTTGCTAGTTCAGTCATTTATCCTGTAAGTTTTTTCCCCATATTAAAAAACAACAGAAAAGCCCACAACAAATAGATACTGAATTATTTCAGTTATAATAGTTCATATACTACTTATTTATCTTCTGGGGTTTTTTAGTGGTTACATAGCTAACCTCCTTCCATAGCATAATATTTATAATTGATTTAGGAAAATGGAAGTATCTGCTTGACCTTATGTTGCTTTTTTCAATTCTGCTTAAAGATGCTCTTTGTATTTGTACAATAATTCCCGCTGATAAAGTTAAGCACTAAAAGAATTTTGAGTGTTTCAGATTCTTAAAGGTTCATCATGTGTGCTTTAATGAGAAATCATTTTATGAACTATACCACAGCCTGTATAGTCAGGTGGTGATTTTTCCTGTCCTTGCTTTTTGCATTCCTAAGAACAAAGCTTTTGTCCACCTGTGTTCATTTCCATGGGAAGTCTTTGCATGAGATAGTCCTGCAGTAGTCTGCTCTGGTTGGTTTTGAATGATATTGAAAATAAGAGACTACTGTTCAAGATGGACTTTTGGGCTATATTGTCTCCTTTATTATTGTTACAAACTGACATATATATATAAGAACAGAGATTACCCTCTGAATTTGGTCATACTGAGCAGGCCAACCCCCTACCCTCTAAAAACACTCTGTATATCAAGCCAAAAGAAGGAGACCCTAAGTCATTTTTGAAGAAAGCCATCCACTGAGTCACTGAACTACAGACTATGTTAAGTTTGAGGAGACACCTAGAGGTTGTCCATGCTGACCTCCTGCTCAAAGCAGGGCTGACTTTAAAACTAGAGCCATTGCGTTCCTTAGATGGTAAGGCCCACTGGTCCAACAGTTCAATCTTCCTGTCTTTTCCTGTCTTCCTTCCCCATGAAGAAGTCAGGTTTCTCACCACTGCATATGCAAAGTAGCTTCCTGCTATTTCAAAGAGGGGGCAGGAAGTAAGCTTTAACTATCTCGCAGTGCTCTAATGTAAGTTACACTGGATAGTTACTCTAAGATGTAGCCTTCTTTGGAGCTAGCAGCATTTGAAGCATCATCCCAGGATCCAGAACTTACTCAGCTATCTGCTCTGCAGAGTAGTAGATCTTGTGTCAAAACTTGACCTTGTGGATGGGGTAGAGAAGAATTGGCTGGGGAGCAGGGTTGGGTAGCTCAGAGATTTATGTGGTATTGGTATTGAAAGGCTGTATATAGTTGGTGGGGAGTGGGTCATGCCATGAGATCTAATATCATTTTTGGAAGGTAGGGTTTATAAGATTAAATGGGGAAGGTGGACCTGTCTAAGCATCATACACTGCAAGTGGGACTCACTCATTTGACTCCTCTCTCATACTCCTTCCTCATAGCATTATATTTTATGCATCTGCTGTTAACATTGCAAGCCTGTTTCACATGGTCATCACGTAACAGATGAAACCATGAAAAGACAGAAAACAGAAAGGCAGAGATTAGTATTCTTCTGCGTGGAAGGTGAGTTTCTTGTGTTTTGAGCTAAAGAACGAGGCATGGGCGGGTGGCTACCCAGAAATGGAAAGGACAGTGGAGGAAGCTTGACGAATGAAAATGTGAAAAGCTGATTTGCATAGCCAGCAAATTTTAACAGCCAGTTCTACTGAAATAGCTATTCCTCCAAGAAAGGGTTTGGCTTACAGGATTGAAGACAGTAGCCAGGCTTGTTAAGAATAACTTGTGGCTCTGTATCTAGTATTTTTCTGGAGCTCTGAACCATGAAAGACAGGCTCTGTCTCTGTGTGTTTTGCAGTGAGCACCAAGCATCGTGCAGGAGCAGGACATTTTGAAGTTACTGCTGCTTTATTGATATCACAAATACTGTCATGGCAACTAACAGCACTTGCACAGACAAGCAACCTTTTGTAGAGACTCAGGCAACAGAACCAGAAAAACTAAAAACAGTGTTAACCAACTGTCTGGCAGTGATCTATACGTATGAACAGTGAAGACTCTGAAAATAGCACTGATCAGCTTCATGTACAAAAGTGGGTACACTTAGGAAGTGTTTGTATGCTTGCTGTCTATCTGTCAGTGTACCTATCTGTCTGTTTGGTGTACTGATGTGCTACCTGTATTACTGACAAAATAAAGAAAATTAATTCTGTTAATTGGATATGATTGACAAGCACTTCTTTTGCCCCAAAATTTAGTACATAGACTTTAAATAACAAGTCTGTTGCACAGTTTGAGCTTACATTGAATTATATTCTGAGAAAGGGGTGTTTTCTCAGTGCTACATATAAATATCTTTTAAAAACCTAAATCTTAGTTTGCGTACTCAACAGAATACAGGAGGCTGTGCACATGGTCCCTCCCACTTTACATGCTTCATATTTGTACTCTGGAGCCTAAAGATAACATGATTGCTCATGCCTAGGTGGGGAGAGGGAAGGATCAGATGTGATGAGTACAGGGCTCAGAATATCTGGCCTTCTACACAGCATCACTTTAAAATTGTTGTTACAGCTCTGCATCTAAGGGCTGGCCATGGGTGTGCACCAGTGGTGAATAAGTGGCTATTTTTGAGTGGGACAGTGCTTCCCTAAGTCACATGTATACCCATTAGCGCACTTGGTCAGCATGGGATATGATCTGTGACAAGCATCCTTGCTCATAAACCATAGGGAGAAGTAAAATGCTTCTTTTAGGCAGAGATGATTCAGATATGCCAAACAGTGCATTAGTTTTGCTTCACCTAAATTCAATTAGAGCCTCTGTATGAACCTTTTTAAATCTCACTGATTTTTTTACACTGAATTAAGTATGGCTAGGTGCAATAGTCCCAATCAGGATTTTCTGTTCTGAAGAGGTGATCACACTATGCTTCGTATTTCCTTTACCTGCTAGCATGCTGGATTTCTTATAGTATGATTATTTCTTTAATAGCATTCCTTTCCTATGGATGTGCACTAAAAATAAATTTCTAGGTATCTTGGAACTGACATTACCCTGCCTGACATAAGCCTTTTGAGGAGGAATGATGGAAGACTGAAGGTTGTCTTTGTTTTTTATCAGACGATAAAAATGAAGTGACTGAGCATTTTACACTTTGTAAGCTGTAGCCCTTGGATAAAACAAGAATATTGCTGGCTAAAAGCAGATTTTCTGCTTTAGCAATTGTATTTCCACTAATACCAAATTTCCTCTCAACTCCTGGTCTGGTGTATAAAAGCCTTTCACAGAGGTAAATTACTATGGTTCTTCTGGGAGAGGACAGGATTTCTTCATGTATTTTCAAGTGTTAAAATCTCACCAGGGAAAAGACCATATGTCAAAATAAAATCTCCCGATTTTGAAGTCAAACTCATGATTTTGAGGGAAAAAATCAGTCATGATTTGTGATCGGGTAAGATTGGCAGCATTAGAAAGCTGGCTTTTGACACATTCGAAGTAGTAACTTGTGGAACAGAAGATAATGTAATCTGTAGTATCTAGTATCTGTACCTGTAATATCCAATAGTCTGATACCTGTAGTCTGTATTAAGGTGTATAATTACAATTATTTTCCTTGTTACGTGTTTTACAATGCCCAATTATAAACTTAAAGCAGAGTTATAAGCCTCTCAAATTTACTGACAGTAACGTGTTCCCTCTTCTCCCCGTGGCTTGTCATTGGATGTTCAATTACTGTTGTAAATTCCTTGTTCAGTCTGCTCTGTAGTTTTTTTTTTCTCTGCTGATGACTTCTTATTATTTACATTATTTTGAGAGATTTAAATTTGAGCATCGTGACAAAATGCTGGATTACATTTGCAGTGAATGAAGCATAGGTCAGTAAGAAGGGACAATGTGGCTGTGAGTCACCTTGTTAGATTTCAGATTCCATGTTCAGCCAGAGACCTGGCTTTTTCTAAAAAAGAAACAGGAAACAGTAACATAGTTCTTGTACACCCATATCTTCAAAAGAAAACCATGCTGTAGGAATCATTTTTCAGGATCCAAACATCTAACTAATCCAGGATGATCCAAGAATGATGTTTGCTTTGTCATTATAATACAGAATAAATGGTACAGACTAAACATACAGAGTAAATCATACGTCTTCTGTGTTTTTAAGCAATATGGGGAAGTAAGACAGAGTGTGAAGCAGGACACCATTTTCCGCCCTTATGGTTTAGTAGCAACACTGTATTCAGTCTCCAGAGTCACACCTTCTAAAACCAAATGAGGCTATTTATCAGTTCATCATTTCCATAGACTAAGCCAGAGAACTTGAAACAAGATTGTTTGAATTACATATTTTAGCTTGGAACGGCATATCTTCATTTTAAGGTAATCTCATCTAAGTAATAATTTAACGTACATTTGGGTCTTACTTCTGCCCATTTGCATTACTTAGCTTTCTTCTGTGACATCTGGCCCTTACACATAGATTCTTCTTGACATTTTATACAGTAAATTACTTTCTTGCTTATAAAAATTATTCTGCTTCTCTACTCAGACTCTTGTGAGTTAGAACCAACTGACAAACAAACCTACTGACTTAATCAAAGTCAGTAGAATTAATCCTGTAAAAGTGAGCTCAGAGGCATGCACACTACTCATTGTCAGTTTAGCCCGCTTTCTCATCATAAATCTTCTCACAAATAAAGATTTCTAGTTCACTCTTTAATGTAATTCTTAGTTGCTATTTGTGAGTTCTTGCAATGTCAGCCAACAATTTGAAATTCATCTGTTATTAATAATGACTCATTTTGAATATTTCTAGCTGATTATTCATTGTTTGCAGGGAGGAGTGGTAACCTGCCTCTGAAAGATCCAACTGGGCCTTGTTTTGCTAGATTACTTCTATTTTTGAAACAGGGGAATGACAAAGCAAATACATTAGCTCATGTATAAATTCCTTCGTAAGTGTTTGAATTCACATGTTCAGTATGAAGAGCAAGTTTCTCTCGTAATCATACAGAATAGAATCATATAGAATAGAATATATTTTATATATATATGCATGTTACAAACACCGTATACAGATTCATAGATGCAGACAGTCCACAAAAGAATGGTCATCCTTTTTTTGTATTGAACTATGTGATTCAGTAATAATTGTCTTTCATATTTAGTCACTAGTAGTATTTGATGTATTCGTAGTCCATTATGAAGGGAATTGTTATTCTTCATTACTTTCGTTTGTGGAAGTAGTACATCTGACCTAGGTCAAGTAATGATTAGCACTGAAAGCTTCCCATATTTGCTAATGCAGGCTAGGTATTTGATACTACTTTTCCAAAATACAGTAACACTTCATTTGTGGCATCATGAAATTCTAGCAATCTGAATGCTTGACTTTGTGACCCTGATAATGTTCTTTTAATGTCGATTGTTGCTGTGTAGCTTCTTAGCTGGTTTTCTCTTAAGTGAGCTAAAAAATCACTGTACTGCTAAGTAGCATCCTGTTGACGCCTATTTGTTCCACGTTCTTGGCTGGAACCTTTTTATCCATCCTATAGATGTTGGTACCCTTTTTTCTTAATTCTCACTGGCTATTTCTTACAAATGGCAGTGTTTGTTTAAATTACAAGCTTTTTGAAAAAAAACCCATGCTTTACAGTATGTACAATGCATAGTACTTTCAGTTCAGAGGAGTAAGGAAAGATTTTTTGAACTTCAAATAATCCTTAGCTAGAAGAAGCATTGCTCAATAAAACATTACTTTTCTTGTGAGGGTTTTTTCCCCTCGTAATTTCCATACTGCAAAACTGAAATTTTACGTTCTAGTTTTTGATGTTTCATTTAAGAAAACCTTAATGAAGTAGTTTTAGAAAGAAGATTATATTATTAATGAACTTCAATGTAAAACTGATCATTAGAACGCGAGTCAGTCTTGTTGCTGTTAATAATATAGAGCCATTCTAAAATATAACTATCACAAATTAAGCTAACTGGAACAGCAGTCAAATAAAGTAGATGCAGAAGTCTAAAGATTGCCAGGATAGCTATTTTAGAATATTGTGGACACCCATGCATATCCACTTCCCTGCGCCATGTGTGTAAAGATTAGAATGTGAAAATATGAAGTAAATAGAAATGTTCCTTCAAGTAGGATGACAAAGAGGATTTTGGGGATGTAAACCTCATGTCCATGCTTCAGGTGCAAAGGTAATACCCTTTTGCAGTAAAGTCTGTTGAGATTCTCAAAGCAATTGTACTGCTATGCAATGACAATTAAAGAACCGAATTATTTTTTATACTTAAGCAGAAGTGAAATTTCATCAAATTGTTAGGAAAAACACCATTTTAAAAGATGAATCAAATGCAATATGTTTAATTTTTTAAATAAAATAGCTGGGTTTGGTTTTCTTCCATGTTCAGATTGTGCTTTTACTTGCAAAGACCCCTGTGGTTTAAATAACTCAGTCGGTGTACACTAATAAAAATCCCATTAAATTAAATGGCCACTAGGCATATAGAATGTCCTCTTGCAATTTTAAGAGACAGTTTGTTACAAGACACCCTGCTATGTACCTTTTTATTTTACCAAAGTAAAGGAGAAAAAGAAAAGCTTGCAAAATGTGTTTATTTCTATGAAAAATATGTTTCCAGTGTACTAGGAAAAATTGATGTGTTGTGTGTTGAGTTTGTTTTTTTTTTTCTATAGAATGAAAGAGTTGGCTTATTCCATGTCTGATATATTTATAGCACAACCTACAATAAATATATATAATCAGCAGAATCGGTCAGTAATTTTCATCCTCTGAACTATTACTTGTTTCTTTTGGAAGGTGGCAATTCAAGAAGTAATTCAGTATATATTGTATTAGAGTAAACTGTTTTAGAGTACATACTGTACTTGTTTGCCAGCAAACATTATTTCTGAAATAAGGGACTGTTTTTCTTTCTTTCCTTTCTTCTCTTTAAAAAAAACCCAACCCAACCCAAACCAAAACAAAAAAAACCTGTGGATATATTGAATACTTGTGGAAACGAATTACAAATATCACACTGAGATGAGTTTAGTACCCATGGTTCTCAGCAAATATTCCCCTCCATCCTGCCTACCCAAGCAAGGTCTGTGATATTTTGTTGAAGTGGAGAGCAAGAAATAGGATAGACTATCAAATTAATTTTACTTTGTGAGAGTTCATTGGAAGCTTAAATTTCCACAAGTTGCTAAACCTCCTATCTTGCTTTTCCATCTCTCCTCCATACTCATGGAAATCACAGTGCTGAAATGTACAGTTCTTTAAACTTCTCTCATATATTCCGGTCCAATCCTGTTTCACCGCTTGCTTCCTGTTTCAACACTTCACACCTGGCCAATCCCATTTAATAATACCCAATTCTGAAAGATATATAGGCTCTCCAGAAGCATGAAAGACTGTCTGCTCACCTGATGTCTGGTCTGTCATTTCCTTCTTATGGCTTCTCCGAAAAATTAATTACCAGCATCCTCATTAGTACCACTACCGTAGAAAAGGCACATATTCAAATGATGTTTAATGACAATATAAGGAGATATATCAAAGATATTTCTATTAAATATAAAATAAAATTGAGATTATCTCATACAAAGACATAGAGCCCCAATTCTTATTTTAGTCTTTGGTCTCTCTTTTATTGATATAAAATATGGAGGGTGTAAAATGCCTACAATAAGGAAATGTAATGTAGCCTTGACATAGCAAGGTGTACATTCACTCCTCTCAGACCAATGTCTTACATAGTGTTACATGTAATACATCTTACTTGTATTACTACAGGTGTTTTGAAAGAACTTTGTACTTTTAGTGTCTTCTGAAGTTACAAGCCAATGCAAAGAACTACCAAGTATAAGAGGTGTGCATCTGCTCCTTCCTGAATCATGCAAACATTGTTGTAGAGACAGCTTTTCCTTTCTACCAGTTAACATCTGGCAAGCTCTGCCATGCCAACCTGTGGTTCTGAAACCCCTCTGCTGACTATTTCTCTTGACTATGTTTGGGGTTTTTTTTGGAAGACCAAATCATCTTGACACTGTCCTCGTTCCTTTAACTAGTTGCTTCAGTGAGCTCAAAAGACAGTCTGTCCTCAAAAGTTTATGGCCCTACTATCTTAAGTATTCTCATGTAGTTGTTTGTCTTTAAGTACTATCCCATTTTCTCTTGTTTTTTAACAGCCTACTGCTAAACCAACCTAATGTATTCATGCAGAAAGTTTCCCCTAAAATACATTAAAAAAACAACACTGATAATAGCTACTTGCTGCAAAAAAAATGTAGAACCTTCATTAAGTTTCTTCTGCTTATACTTGTGAATACCATTTATACTCACAGTTTAGATCAACTGTGCTGACCCTGCTTAGGCTCAAGGAACGACTTCACTCCACTAGGTAAAACTCAAGGAATTTTGCTGTTAAACCTGAGTAGGCTGTGTAAAAAAGTTTATCTCCATATTGAGATCTTAGAGGACAATGAAACTATTTTTGGCTGAAATGTGAAATGATGTTAACAACAGTTAGGTTAAAAAGTGAAAGGAAATAGTGTTCTTCTGAAAATCATTTATGTAGATATAATGAAATTTTTCTGAGTACATAGCATGATTTTCAGGTGCAGCCATGTTATGAACTGTTAAAGAAGCAGCACAGCAAAAGTGTGGGAAGCTGTTTAACTGGTCAAATTTTCCATGTTGCTTTGAGAAAACAGACAAAGCATGAGAGATGTGTGAGAGGGAAAGATGGCTTTCACTCCATTATTCAGCCATTTTGCTTAAATTTTTAAATTATATGTAAATTGTCTTATGTATATTTAAATCATATTGTATTCTTACAGGAAACATTCTTGCCCCCTGCCCCTGTGTATTTAACGTGTAAAAGAAATTTGTGATAGAAGGCAAAATGCAACCATCTGCATTTCTCAGCGTTGTCATTTTTCAGATAGAACTCACAGGTGTCTTTTAAACAATGATGAATTTAGAAGGCACAATCTTTTTTTCCTACTCATTTGTTTGTTAACTACCTCTGTGATAATAAGGTATTTGCATATTTAATTTTCTCCATTGTAAATGAGCACCTTTGAACCACTTCCTAATTATTTTATAGTATTCTTGTATTCTTCATTATTCATGCATTCTATTTACCAAATAAAATTACTTTTCCTCCAAAGGACATTTGAAAGTATTATAACCCTATACCTAGATCAGTTGTTTCCAAATACAGTGTTAGAAGGGTTAGAAGGGAGTTCTTAATATGAAGCAGACATTAAAAAACCAGAGTTCTTTATTTTGTCTAAAGTTATCTTTCCTTTGCTCTCTTTTTTCAGTGTGAGAAATCTGAATAAACAGGCCATATATGGACTAATTGGACTAATGCATGGGAATAAGGAAACCACCATTCACTCACAATTTTAGGGTAGATGGCAGGGAACATACTATAGCAGTCCTGGTAGTGTCTTCCAGTCAGTGGTCACTAGTGATAATTTGTTATATAGAGATAAATATAGATAATTAAATATAGATATATGTTAAATACAGATAATTTGTTCTGAGATTTCATATGTTCTCTGATGAGTCTTTCTGTTTCCCTTGACCATACGTAACCCTATTGCCAAGGCTGCACATATAGCTAGCATTTTATTCAGCTGTGTTGTGTGTGGGAGGCAGAATCATGTTCCCACTGAGGATGCCATCCAGACTGCATTGTGTTAATGCAAAAAAGCATTATTTGGCTCACAGCTATACACACACATGATCACCTCTGCTGATTTGCAGTCTTTACGGATCTCGTAAAGTTTCTTTTAAAAAATATTTTTTAAGTGTTCCAGGTGTTGCACTTACCTACCCTCCTGTTCAGGTACCTAGACAATATTTTCAAGATAAAATAAAGTCCACTTGTTTTTCCGCTCCCTGCCCTTTTCACCTCTACATTCTTTCATCCTTGGCTCTCTCTTTCTA
Organism: Nipponia nippon; assembly: GCF_047370975.1. Taxonomy (NCBI): domain Eukaryota; kingdom Metazoa; phylum Chordata; class Aves; order Pelecaniformes; family Threskiornithidae; genus Nipponia; species Nipponia nippon. Next base: position 138,136,186 of record NW_028262290.1, on the reverse strand, counting down.
GCATTGTAAATCAATCCTCCACCTCTATGATACTATTTCTTCCTGATTTCTAACCTTCCATTATGTGCTCCTTAATCTCTTATACTCCTCTCTGAATCCTCCGCACATTACAAGTAAACCCTAATCTCTATCATTCATTGCTGTTTCAAGTGATAGTATTGGACAGCCCTAAAGGAAGCCAGCACAGCACTTCAGAGACTGGGAGAAAATGTATGGGTTGCACATTGGCAGCGTTGGCAGTTCTACCTCAGGATCACTTCAACGTTTAATCAACTACAAAAGCCATTTAATGCTTGGGATACTCCAATGCTATAAATATGATCCCTTAAGTAATTACACAGCTTTACGTCCTGTAACATATTTGGTAACACTTTAAATAAAGTGTCTTCAGTGCATTTCGATGCATTTTTAATTTAGACTGGATACAGCTATGATTGCATGCTAGATAAATAACAGTTCAAATTTAAATGGATGCATCGAGATTTCACAACTAGCTAATAATTAAATAACTTGGGATATTGCAGTTGAAAGTATCAGTATATTTCAATGATTAATTAATAACATATAACTTCTATGAAAAACATCTTTCCTAATAGCACACTATCAGCCACACAGAGAAGTAGCGTGGAGAAGCCTATTACTTTGCCTCCAAATGCAGACTTGAGTAAAGATTGGTTTTGAAATGTAGAAAAAAACCTGTCAATGCCTGGGTTTCATCGTCTGGATACCACCTTTATCACCTGAAGATGAGTTGCCTCAATCTCTTATTTACCCACAATATTCAGGATGTAATACCCATGGCATATTTGTCTCTGGTCTGTGAAACTGTAGTATGAAAATGAACAAACTGGTCTTAATTAAAAATCCAAAGTTTTTTATTGTCACCATTTTAAAATGAAATGTGTACCTTTGTATTAAAAAAGCCTGTTCACATAATACTTTTCTTTAGCTTCTCTTTTAATTTAAAATCATTAAAACTCTTACTTGACTATGAAGTAAAACTTGGTATTTCAAGATGAAATTCCAAATTGAGCTTTTAGTTTTATTTAAAAAAAATATTAAAAAAGAGTAATTATGAATATCCCCAAATATACCTGTGGAATTGCTAAAGAAAAAATAAAATATACAAGTCATGTTACATATTTCAGAGTGGAATTAACACTTCTCTGGCCTTCAGAGTTCTACACCACTCCAAATGCAGACTATAATTGAAGAGGTACAAACGTTACTGCACCTGTGAGTTCACAGTAATATATTTAACAATGTAACGATTGAATAATGATTGCTTATTCTGTAATTTGCACTACAATTAAGTGCTTGTTGAGGGCCCCTTCTAGCAGAACACTTCAGTATTGCAAGCATTCACTAACTTGCAGAAATCAAAAGAAAGGGGGGAAAAAAAAGTCAAACCTCTTTTTACAAGCAGCCATTATCCAGGTAGCTGAATTCCTGATGAAATCTTTGGAAGAGTAAGATACTTCTTCCATGCAAGGTACATTGGTACAGCGTTTCATCTTCTTTAACTTAATAGTTATACAGAACCCTGATGAATGGGATCTCAGATGGACATGTAGGAGGATTACAAAGCTCTGCCATACAACACCATCCAAAGTTTTATGCAGCTACTGTATTAAGCTGACAAAATATTTTTTTATTATGCTTAGGTTTCTTCATTTAATCAGTGAACTTAATTACAAATGCTAATAAAATTTTCACTTTTGTGAAGCCATGAAAACACAAAGAACTGCATAGAGAATGTTATGTAGGTTTATATAAGGATATATTTATTTTTTATATGTGTTTCTTAAGCAAGTACAATTCTACAACAATCAAAACTATGAAGTGGCATAGGGATAGTAAGAAAGCTTTGTGGCAAATGAAGGCTATATGCTTATCTAGAAGGCCTGAGTAGCCTAAAGAAAAAGAGATGACTGAAAAGCATTTCAGTTAGGCTCATAGTGGATAATAATAGATTATAATATCCACATATTTTGGTATTCCTCGAAAGCTCAAGTTCAGTGAGAAATTTATTGTTTAAAACAATAGATCTAACATGTGCTGGATTAACCAAACAGCAGAATAAACCTACTATTTTCTTCTTTCTTTAATTCAAATGCAATAAATAATAGGAAAAATGAGGGAGATTTCATAACAGTCTAAGTCAGGCTGTTCCAGTGTTTTATCATCTAAACAATTAAAAAGTGATTTTTATTTTTTCCTAAAAATGGATCTACATCAACTTATCTCCAGTTTCATCGGAACTGATGGAATGGAATAATTATTTTCCATGCCCTACACAGGATACTTCTGTTGCTGAAGCTCTGATCTGCATTGCCTAATGTAATGTTTTTGTAATGCAAACATGTAGCTGACTCATATTTAATTTCGAAGACATTATAACCCTTAGATTCTTTTCTGTACTCCTCTACAGGTCTCATTTTGTATGAGTGCATTTAAATACTCTCTTTGAACTGTAGATCTTAGCTCATGCTTTCATTTAATTTGCTCTTGTCAATTTCTTGCTTTCTCTCCAATTAGCCAAGATCATTTTGATTTATGATCATATTCTCCAAAGAGCTTGCAAACCTTGTTCTTCGCAGTTTCCTGCAAAAATGTCACTCTGTCATCCAAATCGTTGAGACTGTTAAGTGGAACTTGGCCTATGATAAACCCTATCTGAAAGAGATTCCTTCCCATTTTGACTGAGACATATTGATAATTCTTTTTGAGAGCTACTGTTCAAATTTGTTGTACATAAACCAGTCAATTTATTGCAAAAATGCCATTGATGTAAGTTACATCTAGACCAGTATTTCTTTAGCTTGCTTAGAAGCCAAGCCATTCGAATAATACCAAAAATGTTGCAAAATCCAAATGCCTAAATAATTCCTCCCATGCTCACTGCATTCTGTCAAAGGAAGAACTTGGACAAATTTAACATCATTTGCTTTTGTCAAATCAATGTTAATTCTTTTCCCTTACTTTAGTATTTTCAGGTATTTATTTAATAATTTTGCCCAGACTCTTTCCAGATGTGAAAAGGAAGATAATTTCTGAGTTTTTCATTCTCCTTTTCCCTTCTACTAAAGATAGTTACTACATTTGCTTTCCTTTAGTCCTTGGGGAAGATAGTAAAGACTTAGAGATTGCTTCAAAAAAGCATTCAAATGTGAATTTCATAAAGCCCTAACAATTCAGACTGTTCTAACTGCATATTTTTCAGTCTATTCTTCGTATTTGGACTGTGTTCCTATCTTCTGGATAAACTCAAGTAGCTAGTCACAATTTAATGTTTTGGTAAAGAGTAAAGAAACTGGAAGGCACTGAATATTTCAGCTTTTTCTGTGTCATCTATTATTTGCTCTCTTTCCCATTTAGTAATGGAATTATTCTTCCCTTTGTTTTCCCCTTATTTATAGTGTATTTATAGAACCTTTTCTTGTTGCCTTTTGTGTTCCTTACTAATTGAAACTCAGTTTGTGTCTCAGCCTTTCTGGTTTTATTCCTACATACTTGTGCATTTTGTTTGCAAGCATATGAGTTCAGATTCAATTATTATATTCTCCTTGAGTCTAACCTTTATTATTACTATTACTATTATTATTATTTTGCATTGTAATTCAGGTAGATCCATTTGAAAATTTGTATTTTAAATGTAGTATTTATCCAGAGGACCCTCATCTTATGCATTTTGCGTAGAAATGTACTGAGGTGATAAGGAATAGTCATCATTTCTTTCATGAGTCACACTTGTTTTTCTTTCCTCCTTATCTTTATTCTTGTTTGATATTTCTAGCCCTTATCTATAGTATTCTGGAAGTTGCATGCATTACTAATATAGCAACTCCAAATATTTCACTGTTATTTTTCATGGCTGTCTTTCTTTTATCAGATAGAGTGCAAGTGAACAGTGAGGCTCCCTGAGAGTAACAAGGGCTAAAGATACATGTCCCTTCCTGTAGTTTGGCCTGTGGAAAATTCTCCTTCATTAGAAGTTCAGTAATGAACTTTTTTTCTGAAAACCTTTCTTAGTTTCAGTGGGATTAGAACCACCATGGGACCTTTTTTTCCTCATGGAATGTCTTTGCTGTAGTTAGTAGTTCATTACCACTGGAATGATAATTTATGCATTTTAAAATATTAATATATTTTGAGATTTTCATTGCATTTCACTTCACTAGAATGAAATACCACTACCGTGGTCCCTATAATGTTCCTCATGTCCCAAAGGGGTGCACAGCTACTGCAGACATTAGGGGGAAAGCAATCACCATCAGCAGAGACAGTGTGGTCAATGCATTTTGGAGGAGCAAACTTCATAGTAAGACAGGGAAGCACGTAAGACAGTAAGTGCTTTACTGGAAATTTTAGCATTCAAGTCAAGGTGATTTTTCTGTTGGGTGCAGATTAATCCAAAAAGTTTTATCAAATAAGATACGCCATCACTGGTTTGAGGCCATTCTTTAAAACTCAAAGTCAGTACACATCTAAAAGTTTTTGTTATTCCTTAACAATCTTCTTCCTGTCTTTTTTATGTTATGTATGTTATGTACCCTAGTTAATCTGATTAATAAAAACTATCAATGTATTTTCCTTAAGGGTTCCTATCAAGGTAAAAAGTTGCAATTCCTGGCCATTTAGAGTGTGCCCATGTTCACTGTAGCATTTGTTCTGTCCAGCAGCCTATCTATTGCAAAAAAATACACTAATGAAATGAACCAGTACTTAATAATCCAAACTATGAAGAAAATGCTGTTCCTGTTTCTCACTGTCAACTAAAGTAACCAATTTAAATAAACTCGGAATTATCCTATTAGGTCAGGCCAATCTAGTTAATAACATATCTTCAAAAATGTGGAAGAGCATATTCCTTTCCTGTGAAGGAAATGATTTATGGCTGCTATTTACCATCTTCCCACAGACCACTTTCCTGTAATCCAGGGTTTAAAACTTACAATTCTTTTCATTATGGAAAAAAACCTTGCTGCCTTATGGAGGAATCCAGAAAAAAAAAAAAAAGTATGGAAGTAAAAGCTCACACACATCCAAAAGGCTAAGAGCATAAAGAAGTGGATGAGTCATGTTTTTAGGTGACTATGATAAGGCATTTTAAACACTTCTAAAAGTAAGTGTTTGCTCCTCCTGCAAACCAAAAGGTTAGCTGTCTAGAAATGGAGGCAACCAAAACCAGTCATTTTTAATGTCTTGCCGTTTTTTCTTTTGTGATTCCTTCTGCCTTTCCGTTTTCCTTCACGTCTATTTTTATTTTTTCCCATTAGGAAAGGTCATCATGATCCACCTGACAATATTTCATGGAAGAAGTTACAAACCAGTTGCAATAATCAATTCTGCTTTTTCATTATATGTATATTCATTTGCTTTGACATCTGAATGATAAGATGAAATTAAGCAGGGCACACATAGGTGCTCTATATACAAAATTTATAGTTAGAACATTAAGATGAGAAGAGATTGTTCTTGAGACCTGTTGTACCTGATGCACCATCTGATACATCAAAAAAAGTCAAGCCATAGCTTCTGCATGACACATAATGGTGGTAATTATACATTGAGTTTTACATAGGCTCATATGGATAAGAATTTAATAAATGTGAAATCCACCAAGGTGATAAATTGAGAAAGTTTCGTAAGGGTAGATTTCCTCTTTGATCTGCAAACACAAAATCAAAATGAGAACATTAGGAAGCATAGCTTTCAAGTAAATTGCTTCTCTGATAGCAGGTCTGTAAGTAGACTTAGTAGAGAAAAAAGATAAATTAAGTATTAAGGCAAATGCTCTCTTCTTGAATATTTATATGGCTTATTTTACTATTCTCCTGTCACTGCTGGTGTCAGAGAATCAGACAACTCAGAATGCTGTAATGTTTGTCCTATAAAATAGAGGTCATTTCATCTAAAAGCTTGCTGCCCAAGAATGCCAAAGCAATACAGTCAGACTCATTTTTACTGATCACTGCAATAGAGATTATTCAGCCATTTAGACCAAAACAGGCTTTCTGAAAGCAGCAGTTTGTATTTTTGCTCTAAACTTTACTTGCAGTGTAAAGGTTCAATAACTCATTGGAAATTACTGTGTTTTTTCCCTTTGGTTTGGGAAGCAGCTATTGTGTCCTGTTCTTGAACTTCTTAGAAGTAAAGGAAGGACATTCATAGACCCTTACTTTGCTTTTATGTGCTCTTTGCTGAGGTAGGTTCTTGATAAATATACTCCACAAAAGTGCCAGATAGTCCAAATAGAAGTTTACATTCATTTACCAACCCCAATATTAAAATTCCAACAACACGTCACCTACTTCACTCTACCTTTTTTAAACAAAATTTGTGTGATGTGTCTGCTTCTGCAGTATAATCTGATATATACAGACCATGTCATGCTCAAGAATCTTTGTTAAAATATCCTAACAATGACATTTTGTTGCCCATCTAGCACTGACCTTTTAAGAAGGTTCTAATTGTTGTAGACAAACACTTGTAAATCAATTACTATTTACAGGTTTTGTGGTAGTTTCTGTAGAAATATACTGCTTTTCCATTTTCAAATTAAAATCAAAGAAGGTGGATTCTGTGTACTCAAGTTCTCTTCTCACACCAGAAGCAGACAAATTAACTTTTCACACAGCAGGAAGATCCAAACCTTTTATTTACCAGTTTTCAGAGATTTTTATGGAGGAGAATTTGAGGTCTCTCAAATGTCTTTAATGCAAGCCCATCTCATCCATAGAGCACTGGAGAGTAAAAAAGGGAAAAGAGGGATAATGTTTAAGAAACCTGGCCAATGAAGGAACAGGAGCTACCATTTTAAGAAAATGCAAGTGAATTTGCAAAGAGATGGGTTGAGGCTGGAGCTTTAATTTTGACTTGCTAAATGTTTATACAGCCAACCTGGGAAATGTGCTTGAAAAACTTTGGTTGGCAATGATGATAACCTAAATATTGACATAGGTCTCTTCTAAAGAGTTCTGTCTGTCTTCCTTCCATTGTCTCTTCCAGAAGGAGGTCACCACACTGTATATTTGCCAGTAAATACTTTGGCAGGACTTTGCTTTTTCAGTCCATCAATCTTTATACATTTTCTGTTAGGCCAAGTTCTGCATAATGCCCTCTGAACCCTGGCAGAATCATCTTAAGTGTGTCTATTCTCTAGTCTCATAACAGTCTCTACTCTTGCCACAGATTCCTCAGTTCCCACATCTCTGTCCTACTCTATGCCATTTTTATTACAGCTGTCCATGACAATCTCCCAGGTGTGCATGCTCAGTTGCTCTAGGGAAGAAGCATTCCCTAAGAACAACAGATTCTACCTGTCTCTGTGTATGAAAGCCAAAATGATGAAAATCCACTGCCCTCTGTGATACCCAGTCATAGTCTTTTTAATAGGTCGTGCTATAGCCGTGTGGTACTATAGTGCAAAGAAACAAATAGCATGTCATAAAAACTTTTGTGTTTTAGCCTCACAAAAACTTTCGTCAAAGTCCCAATGAACATTTGAACTCCAGGCAAGACATTTTAGAATTTTAAGCAAGTGACTGGGATGCAAAAGAACTTTGGAGTACAGCATATTTCTCTGCCCACAACAAAGTTTAATATTTCCAACACAAATTGAGAAGAAAAGAGAGTCATCAAGATAATACATTCTGCTCAGTGAATATCACCAGATGAAAAAGTTCAGGACATCTCTACTGAACTCCAATTTAATACGATTTGCTAGTGTGCTCTTCTACTTGGAAAGAAAGCTATAAGTAAAATGAAAAAAAAGCATAGAAGGAAAGGAAAATTGGAATTGCTGATATTTAAGCATCGGAGAAAACCAAAACCATTGTTTTTCCACATCCAGCTAATATTGGATAGCATCTTGCAGTGTATTGAATGAAGCACAGATATTTGGCTGTAATTAAAAAAGATTAATGTGTTCTTATCAATAAGACGGTTTGAATAATAATAAACTTTGACTGCCAACCTCATTTCTTTTCCATGGATTATAAATCCTCTAGAATTATTCGGAAAATAAAAATGAAAGTTTCCTTATATGTGTAGCTATCTTCAAAATAGATAAGTACAGTGTTTATCCTGGCCTGAAATTGCCAGGTATGTGTGTGTTCTTCCTCACTTATTTAGATACACTTAACACAACATCAAAAATGTTAATTCTTAAGTAATCATGTCTGTATTAAAGATGTCTAGTCTTCAGAAGATGCAAAATCTACATTAAAACTAACATCTTGGATATTTACCTGCTTGATAAAGAGACCACATGAATATTTTCAACCATTTTCTGTAGCAAAGATGAGAAGAACTTCATGTCACAGCACAGTCCAAAATAACAAGTATAACTCCTGGAGTTAATGAGCCATTTTCTCAGGGTAATTTTGGCATACAACAGCTGTCTGATTTTCAGTGGGCAAGGAAGAAGTGTTTAATCATCATGAAGGAGGGAAGACTTCCAGTTCTGGTTTGATCAGAGTATCAAGAGACCCCTTAGGATTTAGGTTTATATGAGAATACCTTGGATTTAGGCTTAGAAATTAATTTAACAGTAAATTATTTCTACTTGATCATTCAATTCAGTGATAATTCTAGACCATAACTTTCTGAGGAAAGAATCAGAATCAATCGATATCTGAAGCTTTCAGAAGTGTAATTAGTTTGATTCTTGCCCCTGCCTTCGCAAGTGTCTTTTAATATTTTGTTTCCAAATAAATTGGTTATATTTTAATTGTTTTATTTCTTGATGATATTAAATTTTATTTTTGTCTTTTTTTTTTTTGTTAATGTGAGAAAGGTAAGCAAGGTGACATTACCAAACTCTAGATCTGCAATCTCAGATACAACTGGAAAGAAATTCTATTGACAACCTTCCCAAGAGATACTTTTGATTTATTTGAAGATATCTTAAGCATCTATGAAATGGGTGTTTGGTTGTATCATGACAGCAGCAATTGCAAAGATACCTTTCAGATCACACTGGGCATTCCTACATCTGCTGAGACTCATATCAAGTCAGCATTTGGTATGATTTTTGTAGCTTGCAACTTCAATATGTTTTAGGAGAGATACTGACTGAGAGGTAAAAGGTTGATTGTTATAAAGAGGGAATATATCCTCTGTTCTGTATTACAAACCTTCCATAAATATTTTACTACTTACATTTGATCAAAGTTTTTACACTGCAGTAATTTATTTATATTGTGTTCATTAGAGATGAATGTTTAACTAAATGCATGATAAAGTGAATTTAAACCTAGTACACAAAATATTCACTTTAATGTCCTTCTGCATTGTTAATTTTAAGATTTTTTACATGATTCCGGCAGATAGCAAATTATTACTCAGCAAAAGTGAGATCTTTTTGAATATTGGCCATCTGTAGACCTCATTTTAACCTAGTTTTTCTAGTAGTTGTGGCTTATAAAAACTTCGCAGTTCTAACAAGAACAGATTGCACTTATTAGAAATATTCTTTGTATTCTTGATATAATTAAGAATTTTTGATTCTACCAGTTTTCACTTCAAGAGATTCATGGTTGTGTGTTTCCTGCAAACTGTGTTCCTTATAATTATATTTGTCTTGTCTAGGAGCAGAATAATTTCATATGTCCAGTCACAGGTGTTCAACATCTCCGTATTGGAGTAAGAAATATAAAATATCCATGGAAAAATTGACAGAGTGTATTGAGGGATTTGGGGTCTTGTTGGGGTTTTTTATCATAGAGTATAATTTTACTAGGTCAGCTGTTAAATAACTTAGAAGAAATTGTATCATTTTATTGGTGTCCTTCAGCAAGCAACAAAAAGATTACTTTGTCCAATAAATATTTGCACTTTAGCTTCACAAAGTGTAAACTTAATGAGCAGGTAATTTTAAGGGTTGTAAGGGAAAATGGCAAGGAGCTAAATTCATAGACGACAGTTCAGTGCTTGATTCTGTGAAGCAGTGAGTAGTCTGGCCCAGTCAAGCAAATCCCAAAGAATGCTTATGTTTAAGTTTAAGCACATGCTTAAGTACTTTGCTGGAGAAGAGAAAGAATGCTCAGTAGTTTGTAGGATTGAGGCTCTAATGGGTAATTCCAGATAAATTAATTCATCAGTGAAAGCTGGTCAGATTAGTTTCTGGAGCCTAAGTGTTTATTTTCTACTGCCCCATTTCCCTGTTCTCTCTCAGAGGAGAGTTGAGGAGATTACTTGAGCTTCTCTTTAAAATACCAAGTTGCGGCTGAGCAACTAAGGAATGCCTTTTCTCAAAGCTTGTAATCATTATCTCTATAGAGAACAGAAGCACTTGTCTGGAGCATTTGCAATTCAACTTGTACCAGCCTATGCTTTGTTACCAAGAGTTTTTCAAATTGATTGTGATTCAGATGAGGATATCGCTATTTACTTGAGAATGGATTTAGGTTATTTTCCTCTGTTCCAAGGTTTTTGTACTGGGATCCTAAGAGCTAGAGGGTAGTTCCAAAGAGTTTTATTATAAATATGTCAAAAATGAGTGATTATTGAATGAATATCATAATATTTAGTCTAATGGTGTATAATTACTTAATTTAATCTAGTAGTTCATTATAATGGAAAGCTCCCTGTACTATAAGAAAAGTCATTTATTAATCTTTTCATGTATCAGTAAAGACTGGGATATAACTTCTCCTCAGCAAGAAACCAAGAGTCCAGCCCGACAGCAACTCACTTTTCATTGACATATGTCCACATAAGCACAGAGGAACCATTTGAGAATACCTGTAATAAGCTGCCATCTGTCCATAAGGCAGGAAAAATCTTCTTTGTTTAATTTCGATTTAAAGACAGGCTCAATCTCCGTGTGCCCACATGAGCTCTATGGATGAAATAGGAGGTGATGACAAAAATATCATGTATTTTGAAGAGTTACTGTTAAAATGTAAATCCCCCGGTATCTGAAGATGCCTCTGAAGTACTCAGCAGTCTACTACTTATTTTGACGTGTGTATAAATCCAGTTCTTTATATGTATCAGGCTTTCCTGAGCATAAGGATGAGAAATAACCTCTATGAAGCTGGATAAACTAAACAATTAAAAGAGAATAGTGTGGGGAGATTGGCTTCTCAAGCTGTCTCAGTGTTAGTGAGCTCTTAGTGTGAAATGTATTTGGCCTAAAACCAACTTGTTACAGAAAACTTCCTGGCTAATTCAGTTGCTATAAACCTAGTTAATTTTTGCTGGAACACAATTATTTACAAAGAAAAGCACAGTCTATTAAACACCTTCAGATAGCTGCAGCTAAGTACAGCCATTTTGCATTTGGAAATGAAGGGGGAGCAAGTTGCACAAGGGATTAGATTTGTGTTTTCTTAAATGGTTTTCAGCAAAGACAATGTTCTCATGATAAAATTCCTGTTCTGAAACTCTGTGTTGTCCTGTTCAATTTCCTGTCACATCAGCCATGCACTATCGTGTTACAGAAGGCAATGTTACACAGCTTGATGGGTGTAGCCAAATGTGCTATGTCACATTGCGATATTTCAGCCAAGGAAATTTAAGAAGAGTCTGTTTTGAAAGAGAAGTGATCAACAAAATCTGTTTACATTTTATCGATAAAAGAAAAAGGGATTTTATGTTCTTTCTTATCAAGAAACAAGTAAAGCATATATATTCAAATTGACCTTACAAATTTCACAATCCCTGAAAACAAAACCAAAAGCAACAAGAAATACCTGTTACAATTGAGTTGCTTTTTTATCACTATCACTTACAGCAAATCAGCATTTTTTTTAAAAAAACGTCTATTGACCAAGTTTATTCATAGGTGCTGTGCCTTGCCTTGCCTTCCCTTCCCTTCCCTTCTCTTCCCTTCACTTCCTTTCCCTTCTTTTCCTTTCCCTTCCCTTTTTCTCATCTTCCTCTCTTCATCTTTCTCTGCCAGCTCCTTTCACATTGGCAACATCATTACAGAATGTGAAGATTATTCACTGAGTTTACTAGAAAGAGAACACAGAGGCATGTCCTTCCCCTCATGCAGGTCTCTATGTCTTTAGGGAAACATTCAGTATTGTGCTAGAAATCCTCTAAACTAAGGGCAGTGAGAGGTGTGCCAGGCTGCATTTTTCTTGTTCAAATTAGAGGCTAAATGTGCATTGGAATATCAACGGAAACAAGGAGATGCTGTTTTTCAGAAGTTGATGTTCCCAATAATGCTAACAGCGATGTTTCAGCTCCCTGCAAGGCGCTCCTCCAGACAGAGAAGCTGGGATCTGCTTTCTCTCTCTGCTAGATGTCTTCCTCAAGGTGGTGCTGCTCTTGGGCTCATCCAGTCCATGTCGTGCATCATTTCAAATCTCTGACCCTGTGATTGATTGTGTTGACCCCTGCTCTATTGGTCACTAAATGGCACTGTAATGTGAATTTATGGGAGTCTGATTTAAAAAAAAAAAAAAGAAAAAAGAAAAAAAGAGAACAGGTCCTGAATGCTTTATTGGAGGGCTCTGATTTTCAGAGGGCACTGAATACTCACACGCTGCACCTATTCATATCATTCTGGTTACAACAGGCAAAGCACCAAATCTCACAGTCACATCAGCAAATTTCCATGGGTATTTTTATTATTGCTAATAATAATTTTGTATTTGAATCTTTACAGCCCAGCTGAAATTATTCTTCTTTTTCCTGTCTCTGAAGCAACACAAACAAGTGGATTTGATTTCCCACTTTTTTTTTCAGTTGTGGCAATCTAAATTAGATGTGTGTTAGGCTTCTTGGAATCAAACCTATCTGGGCATCATCTAGTCAGAGACTAGAACAGCAATTTGAAAAAGAAGCTGAAACTGCAGTTTAAATTCCCCTGAATTTTAACCCTTAGCATCCCAGTTCTCAAATTCTGCTTTGCAATTTTAAAATAGATTTTCTTATCCAATGTAAATTTCTATCGTAATCACTTTAAATCACTAAATTTCAAATACGGTAATTTACACACATTTCACTTGAAAGTCAGTTTTTATTTTGACTGAGGAAATATTCTCTCTGACATGTTAAATTCCATCTAATCCATGAGCACTACCATCTTTCACTGGAGGATCATTATAAAGACAGACAATCATTCATTCTTTTTGCTGGAGGAAAGGTGCAACACGATGATACCATAAAAGCTGATAATCCACTCATGTTTACACTTCAGATATTTCCCACAGAGCACTCTGGAACAAGGGACACAGATGATGATTTGACAAATGCTGTCCTTTCATACATATTCCCTGGATGCATTTGGACCAGCGTATCAAAGAATTCTGCTCCTGCTATTCATTTCAGTAATTAGATTTGGAGAGAGCAGTACCACATGCATGTGTATGGTAATCACTATTAACCCAAATGGTGATGATCTTCCTTTCTCCCTCCTCTCTCTCTGTTCCCACTTGAATTTGCTGCATACTGCCACAGCATCTGCCAATAAATAAATAAATAACCCAAAATACCCAAGCCTGCCACCTGACAGACCAAAATCCCTTGTATTTTCCTGATTGCAAAGACAAAAAGAAATCATAGTTGAAATTTGGAGAAGAAAAGGAAGGAGAGAAAACGATTAATTAAAGATGAATTGAGAGAAAGCAGACCATACACATAAAATTTTCATGGGGAATTTTGAAACGAAAGTTAATTTTTATAAAGGCTGAAAAAAGAAAAACATGGTGTTAAGCCATAAAATTTAATGAAATGGCCTTTTTAGGAAAGAAATGTAGAAGTGGGTATCTAATACATTTTATTAGTTATAATAATAGATATCATGTATAATATATAAAATTAACACACACAAATACATATATATGTGCACATCATTTATCGTATATTGCATTGGTGCTATAAAATAAGCACACCCTTTTCCAGGACTTAATGTTTGCACTTGCACATATCCTTATGATACAACTCCTATTTTCACCTCCATACATGACATAAGTAATGGAAATGCATGTGTATCATCAAAATACTTCCTTTCTGGGCTAAGGTATGCCTAAGTATAAAATGTTGTTTGTTCTTTTCATCAGCTTGGATTGTATTTTTCATCCTGATCTGCTAGCAGTTGAACAATTGATCATTCTTGTAAAATGATCTTGGTGAACTAGAATTAGATATTGAGCTAATTTTGTATATGCCACATACGCATCAGGTGATAGTACTGTCTGTCACTCCGTACCGACTAGGGTCATATTCAGACCACATAGCTAAAGAGAAAAGGTCACATATCTTTCTAACAACCCCTTGACTCATCCATTTACTCATAAACAATGTGTTTTTAACTAGTGGAGGAAAAAACCTCCAGTAAAATGTGTATTTTCACTGTCAACAGATCAGGTAATATAACTATCCCTGTAGTCAGTTGTTGTTGTTTTCATTAGCTGAGATTCTTGACATTTTAAGTTCTACAGATGAAATTTCACAGTCTATTATCTTTATTAGGACCTGGAAACCATGAACCCGTTTAAAAATCTTTTCTCTTTTTTTTAGCTAGGTTTAAATGAACTGAACAGGAAAATGACCAGCTGCTTAGATTACCACTCCAATCCTCTCATGAATTTTTAAAGGTAGGGATTTTCCGAGAACCAACATCAAATAAAGGATCAAATGCCTTCTATTACAGAATACAAATGTGTTGTTCAAAATCCCTAGAAATTACAGTCTTTGAGAACCATCTGGACCCACATGTTATGCAGAAGAGGAGAAACACAAAGGAAGTACTGATTAATTTTAATGTAGGGTGAAAAGACTTGTAATTAAATGCAGTTTTGTTAAGTTAGTGTTTTTGCTAGCTCAAACCTTCAAGACTGGTGTCACAGCCTAGATTCTCAAAAATAGGTATTTTTCCTCATTTTGAAAACTTATTGGATATATTGATAACAAGAGTAAGCTTGTAGATTGCATTGATTTATTTAATAGACATCTGTTGTGAGCAACACACTGTATTAGTTCAGTAATACTTTCCATTAATGATTTATAGTTTTTTCTCTTTATATACACATATATTTCTCTCTCCTGTTTATGGCAGTTTAAACAAATTTGCCTTTTATCATGAAAACAGAGTGAGACATTTTTATTAGCATTCATTCAATACACTTTCACCTATAAATTAAGAGCTTTAATTTTGATCTGGGTTGCTAGTAAGTGAAAAACTGCTTGTTTATCTGAAATGAATTGACAACACAGATCTGTTTTCAGACACACGCACTGATTCTTTTTACTATGAGTACAGAACAGTGAAAGGGGACAAGTTTTCTTAAAATGTTATCTACCACTCTTCTGTTGCCTTTCAAGGGTCATAATTGTTCACGTGCTTCTCTCTCTGATCATTTGGACAGGAGATTTAAATGAGAGACAGCTTTAGCTGAATTAATATAGAATTCAGTCGGAATAAAGAAATAGCACGTGACCACATCACTAAGTAGTGCATAGACTTAGTACTGCTTTCTGCATGGAAATTATTTTCTCCCAGAATTATTTGCCAGCCAATAAGAGGGCTACATTTGCTTTCAGTGTGGTATTTTCCTGGAAAAATGAGAAAATCTAAAAATATGAATGATCAAAGTATTCGTACCAGAGTTTCCTATGATAAAGCCATAGGAAAGAAATAAAATTAATGATTCATTGTGTAGTTAGTTGCTTGGGAAGCTATCTAATTTGGAGTTAGTCTGTTAGGAAAGAAAGAGCAGCCAATATCACTGAAACAATGTCAAAAAAGAATGAAAGTTTATCAGTAAGCAGGAGAATTACAGAAAGACAGGAATAAGGAGGATCATAAGCAGTTTTATTCTCCTTACACTTGCCACCACACAGGATGTGCTATGTGTTACAGATACTTATATCAATCCCAAAAGGTGTTGGTCTGTTCTTAATGATCTATAATGTTGAAGACTCCACAAGCTCTTCAGGCAAACTGCCCTTGTACTTCACTACACATTACCACTAGATATTTATTTTTTTTAATAGCTACCCTAAATTGTTGTTGCTGTAATTGAAGTCTATTGCTCACAGTCTTATCCACCAATTCATGGAGAACAGATTTTTTTCTTTATCACTGTACCAATCTCTCAAAATCCTGTTAGGCACATTGTCTGCTGAGAGTTATTAAATACATGAAAACTACCTCCAGTTCAGGAAGTCAGTCAGTTGAAAATAGTTAAAGGTTGAGAAGATTTTGGATGTATCATCTTTTCTTGTACTTACTTTCTTTGAGCTTCTGTTTCTGGCCATTACTAGAAACATGATAACAGGCAAGGTGGACCTTTGAGATGATTTATTCTTTTCCATTCTGATTTTATGTAACTTTGAATATGTCATTGTATCGCCTCTCAGCCACCTTCTTTTACTTAGGTTTAATAGCTTCATTTTTTTCAGTAGGTAGGTCACATTTTGTAGAACTTAGTCATTCTCTTTGCTCTATCGCAAGCATAGACTGCATAGACTGGTTCACATCTTCCTTGAAACACGGGTCTCAGAAGAGAACCCTGTACTGAGTTCAGCTGAGCTGAGTGGAGTGGAAAGATTTCTTCTCCTATTTCGTAGACTATCTTCATATTTATTCATTCCACTATGCAGTTTCCCTTCTCTGCAATGGTGTGGTATTACTGTCTTGTGTTCAGTTTGTGATCCTCAAAAGCCCAGATCCTTTTCTGAGGAAATACTACCAGCCTGTATTTGTGCAGTTGATCGTCTTGCATTTACCTTCATAGAAATTAATTTTACTCTTTCCAGATCATCTCTCAAATTTGTTCAGGCTTTTTTAATTCTAACCCTGTCCCCAAGATATCCTCATTCAGCTTGGTGCTATCTGTAAATGTAATAAGGCCGTTTTGTATTCCATCAGCAAGATTGCTAATGAAAATACCAAAGGGTATCCTAATCTTCAGAATGCTACTTGACACATCTTTCTATGTGAAAGTGAATCATTGAAAACTTATTTTCTGGACTGAGCTGGCCAACCAGTTTTGCTGCAACGAATAGAAGTTTCATCAAGAATCTTTTCCCACAGCTTGCTTATGGGAATGTTTTGTGAGACATGAGTTAATAGATTAAAGTCACAGAATCTCTATTACTTCTCCCCTATCCATAAAATCTCTTCCTTTATCGTGCAGGTTTGTTTGACACAATTTTTTCTTTACTGCTGTTCATCTCCTTACTATCATCCATGCACTTGCAAATAATTCCTTTGATTATCTTTTCCAGACTTTTTCAGAATTGAAGTTGACTGGCCTCAAGTCCTTTTTTTCCTCCCTTTTCAACACCTGTGCTATGACATTCTTCAATGCTCCACTACCTCATCTTTCTCAAAAAATATATTGATTATGAAGCTCTTTCAGATGTTTCAGACATTTTTTCAATTTTCCTATGAAAAAGCCACATAAACTAGGTCCACTCAAATCTCTGAAAGAACTGAAGAATTACATGTCTGTGCCACTTACAAAAATAAGTTAGTTTTTTTTTTTAAACACACGACATGCAGAAGTCCTGGAAGGTAACTTTTTACCTTGCTCTCAAAATGACTCATGTTACCTAACTATGACCATTATGACAGCATTGAAAAAATTGTTTGAAACAAATAATGAATCTTGAAACTGTAAAATATCTGAGTGAATATAGATTTCATTCACTTCAAAAGTTTAAAGCACCATTATTCAGCTCAATTGCCTGTCTAACACAGGAAGTGAAGCTCCTCCATTATGTAAACCCTATTATTTAACATATTTGAGTAAAATACAAGCTTCATATAATGATTTTGTATTCCTTTGTAAACTTTCTTTGAAATGCTGGAACATGGTAAGATATGATGTGCCTGAACCTAGATCGATTCTGGAAAGGAAAAAAATACAGTTCCAACCTATTACAAAGATATTGTCAAGCTGGTCAGCAAAACAGTAGGTAAACAGGAACTGACAGTCATAATTTATTTTTATTCAGAAATGCTGCAATCAAACTCCTCATAAAAAGCTATGTGGAAATACAGATATTTTGGGATAAGAGGCAAACAACTGTTATGGATTGGATACTGACAAAATAAACAGTGTTTTCTAAACATGGAAATATAAAATACAGAGTTTGCTAAATGGTGCAATTTAGGACTGTTTTTAGTCTTCATTAATGATCTGGAAACAGGATGAATAGGGAAAATGAATGAAGCAAACGAAACTAAATGTTGGTTGCTTTTACAACCAGTAATATTCTCTGGTTTTTTTTTTTTTAAGTTCAATCAATACGTTAGCCATTTTTTTGTGCTTCAATTTCAAGAGAAGATCATAAAAGCTACACATCTGAATAACTGTGTTTCATAGCAGGTCCAATTCTATTGTTCCTTCTCATAAGCGAGTTTTATACACACACTGAAAGTAGAAACTGGTTTAGAAGAACTGGAACTATTTAATGAGTCACTATGTGTTACCCCTCAGGCATGTACTGTAAGTTTGTCTTATTGCCTGTTTTGCACCAGGATCCTTGCTTCCCAGTTGCATACACACTACACGTATACGTGGTTTACAGGTACACATTCATTCACTCTCAGACTTCCATTATGGTGCAAATCCTGAGTTTTCTTAGAAGTTCATGCATTTTGGTAGAAGAGGAATGCCTTAGATTGTGAATGCTTGTGGGTTGCAGATAACTGTGTTTGTGTGTTTGTGCATGAATGTCTCAAACTAAGCCTTTGAATTCTCAAGCACAAGCCTACTATATAGAGTGAACTACAGCCAGTATGGGCTGGCTGTAAACTGCGATAACAGCCTGACTGAACAGAAGTTAGACACATGGGACTCTCTAAAGTGTAGAGATATGCACTATACATTTGCCTAAAAAACAGCTGGGAAACTGATGATGCGTTGCGTTTCTGCATATAAACTGTTGAGACTGGAGAAGCCTTGTACTGTGGGAGATATGCTCTGAAATGCATCAGCGATGGCTGGAGGAGACCTAGGGACACAGCTGGACCACATGAAACCAACAGGACTTTCAGTTCAGCTTTCCCAGACCAACAGCAATCTCCTTGATGGGAAGGGAAGGCAAGACTGAGTAATGCTGGGGGGAACTGAGTGCATGAAATAATCAAATAGGATAGAAGTATTAGTCTTGCTCGTTCTTAAATAAACCCTAGTGTTCAAACCTGCTATGGATTGCTATTCAGTCTGTCTCTCCTGTGATAGGCATGACTGAGAGGATAGCTCATACTCTCTACAAGTATTACAGACAGAAACTGTGAGGGCTTCAGAATTAATCTTTGCGCTTCTTACTGCTGCTTTATGCAGGGCCAGTTCTCTACACTCTGATAAGAGAGTCTGAGGGGTACTCAGACTTGTGCTGGCCCTAGATTTTCACAGGCATCTGAAAACACCCTTGAAGATTGGCATAGAATAATGATGTCCTGGTGGAACTTCTTTTTTATCAAATTCTCTCTCTTTTTGCCACAGTAGCAGCTGGAGTGGGGAAGAGGACTGTTGAAAGAATCACTTTATTACCCCTGTAAAATTAGGCTCATCCTTAAATCTAGTTAACTATGGCTGGATAAACCAGCTTTGGAAACAGATTGTACTTCCTATAAGCTGTACTATACTGTAAAGCTAAGCAAAATGCAGACATCCTAAAGGGCTCTGTAGTCCCTTTTTATTCTGCAAGTTGAGTGGCAAATTCTGTCCTTAGCCAAGCATGTGACACTTCAAGTGACATTTACAACCTTTGCAGGGTTCTAGAGATGTGACTGAGAGCAAAATCTGACTTTTTAAAAAAATATTAATTCTACCTATCCTTGATTTTTTCACCAGCATATGATGGTAAACTCTGTTTCACACAAATGCAGGGACAGGGGTGGCTTTGTATAAAATCAGTAGAAATTCTTTCCTTGATTTCATTGGGAGCTTTCACTTCTGCAAAAAGATCCACAGCTAAGGAACAGTATATGTTAGTCTGCCTTTTTCTTGAGACATCTTGAATTTTAGCAGTAAAATAGCATTGGAATTTACTGCCATCTTGGATATTGCATCTTCTATGTATAGCAACATACTTTTGGTTCATATTGCTGATTAGCAGATAAGTAGAACATGCATCTTCTCTAGATCTGTGTTTTCCTTTATCCAATATTCTCAAACAGAACAATTAATAGATGTCACATAAAGGCTTTATTTAGCTGAGGACTTTAGTATGGGCTATTACAAAAGGGAAACAATACTAATAAATTCTTAGTTTCCTTTATTGTTTTTTCCTAATGTACATGTAGTAGCCAATGACAGGAACTGGCAGAATTGAAGCTTCCAGCTGCCTTGGCTGTATGTATGTATGGTGCCTCATAGTGATCCAGGGGACCATGTTTCTGCTATCAGTCCTGGCACAGGTGCCAGTGTAAGTCTCATCACGCACAGCTGAAGCATCATATTGCCCATGGTGGTGAAAAGTAATACCGTATTAATAGCCTTCAGCTTCCACCTAATCCGTGGTAAAAGCTGAAGGGTAAAGAGAATTTCCACTTCACAGGCGCAAACACCTGTAGGTGGGTAACAGTTTTTAAATGTTCTAACACCTGCATATATCCAGGTATGGCGCTCCAGAGACAATCTGCAAGCTGTGCATCTGCCTGAAGCACGTTTACAGTGCGTTGACTTCCTGCTTTGTTTTGATTCGTGTTTTACCTCAATATCACAGGTGATCATCCTCTGGAGGCTGTCACACGGGGGATTTTTTTGGTCACTTCTTTGAAGCGTGTAAGTGCACTACTCCTGATCTATTTTCCCGCTAACTATATAAAATTATTCTGCCTTTTAGCATTACAGAGGGAGCAGCAAGCTTTGATAAGCTGTTTGACGAAGATACCCATTGGGGTTATTGATTTTGTGTACTCTTTTATTTGACCTGCGTAAAACAACTTTTAGCAGTTGACTAGGTTGTGATTTTCCTTCCCCCGTTCCTCTCACGAGAAATTTTTACTTTAAAATCCTAAAAGAGAAGGTGTACAATTCAAACAATGGCCAAACTGAAAAAACAGTGTGATAGGTGCTTAGTTTCTGGAATATTTTCCCAGCTCTCATATTGAGAGTTAAAGCGGATTTCTAATTTTTATTCCACTCATTACTAAACAGGAACACTGAGGTCACAGCAAATAAAGCAGTATGAGTTAATGAGAACAGCTTTAGCAAAAAGAGGAGGTGTTTCTCAAAGTACATCAAGTGCTTCACATATATTAAGAAACCCCAGCTGAATCGATTTAATAATGTTGGGATTTACACAATTATTACAGAGCCTTCATTATTCACCCAGCCTGCACATACCACAGCACAAATGAACATCTCAGTCTGGTGGTATTAACATTGCCATTTTCTAACCCATTCCCAGGCCATCTGCTACATGCTGATCACTCACTGCTTTAACATTTAACAGTTACCCAACTGCAACTTAGCAGATTTGTGTACTTTTGAAAACAGCTGGTTTAATAACTGCTTCAGAGCTTTTGGATAAAGAAATTATTTTGTAGTGCTTTACAATAGATTATTTTTTTTTTAAATCAGCGCCTCTGAGAAAAGAGCATAACAGTTTCTTCCACAAATTTATGAATTTGCAACTCATAGTTTTATTTTATGTCACATAAGGAAAAATGTTTGATTGTTTATAAAACAATAATTCAAGAAATCTCTTTTAACATCTCTTGTTTATTTTTGGTCTTCTCTCAGCTACAGAGGAAATACTTATATGCTGGGGTAATGAGAGAGCTTAATATGTCAATCTATCTGAAAGGCTCCAAGTTGGAGCTTGTCATATAAAACAACAGACATGTAGCTTAAAATACAAAATCATAGCATAATAGTAACAATTAAGTTAAATTAATAGTGAGCTTGAACACAGTTGAGCCGTAACCCTGACTTTCCAAACTTGATGAGAATGTGCAAATAGCGTTCATTCTTCCACTGCTCTTGGTGTCACATTTTGTAACAAATATTAGCTATGACTGACTGGAACTTTCTCTTTACTTTGTCTTCTGTACATTGTAAATTATCACAGTTTAGGTGCTTTTATAATTTCACATGAAGCAGTTTAAATATATATATGTATATATATACACATCTTATTAATAACCATTTCACTCACTTATTCTAAATACCCTTCAGATGCTAATTAACCCTTGCTTCATAAACATTCAGGTAGTTGTTGCTGGATGCGGACATCGATATTTATATTAGAAACCAGAATGGAAGCAGTTAAAAGGCAAGAACTTAGTATTAATGTGCCACAAAAGTGACAAGTCATGAATTTTTTTTCAAAGCACCTCTTTCTTCTTTTACACAGCCATCAATCAAAGTGACAGCATCCGTTAGATTAAGTTTGGATTCTCCAGCACAAATTAATTAATCTGTCCAGTACTTCCTATCTCACCGTTTCAATCAACCAACAAATAAAGCCAATCAAGACTTCAATTCTTTGCCGATTAGCCAATAAACCATGACAGCAGACTTGTGACAGTACTTCTGTGATTCTCACAGAAGCTTATTTATAGCAGGTAGCAAGTGTCATGATCAGTCTTCACAGACACAAATGGGTGTACATTTTGTTATTATTTTTTAAAACTAGTTTCATAATAACAACAAATGAAAAAGTGGAACAGCATAAAAACAAATTTGAGAAACACATTATGTGGAACGGAACAAAACATAAAATTAAACATCTTAGAAATCACAGAAAATGAAAGTGCTTTGGTGGTATGTAATAATAGCTTTCAACTCCTGTCACTGGAACCAGAGCAGTGAGGAGCATAAAACTGAGATATGCAATGATCTGCACGCTGCTGGCCCGCAGGTAGGTTACACTGTGGAAGTGTCCCAATGTAGGAAAAAACAGTCACATGCAGTCATTCCAAGGATTTTCTCAGTTCTGTTGGAAAAGTTATACATTCTAGCTACATGAGGAAGAGTGGGAGCAGGAAGATCTCCAGCAGCCTGTGAGAGGTTAGGAAGGAATACTGTGCCCTTGGCACACAGCTCAATTATTAGCCCATACTAATCAGGTTTGGACCCTTACAACTAGCTCTTTCCAAGACAAAGCCAGGACAGAGTTGTCGGAACAGTTCATTCCAGATTCTCCCACCAAAAGGCAACAGGAGTGGGACTACATAAGGTTTATCCCTTCACCTAAAGCCTACTGTTTACCAACACCGTCCTAGCAGACTTTTCACACCTAACACTGATATCCAACTGTATGCAATTTACCTGGACATAACACACATATTTCCACCTCACGGGAGCAAAGTCACCATTCTGGTAACATACAATGTTATCTTAAGCACTTTAACTTGATAAAAAATAGTAGTGGTATCTTCTGTCCCAGGGCCAGAAAAGACTTAGAACCAAGAATAACATAGTGCAAATAAGGCCAGTCTGTTTTGGAGGGAACTCATCCTAAGCAATATGGGTAAGTTAATCTGTGCCACTTGACCTTGGGAGTGAGCCTTGTTTCTTGGCCCTTTTATTTAGCCATTCAAGGATACCCTTCACCTATACATTCTAACAGGGTCTTCAAAACACAATAAAGTCCATAGTACTTTCCATTTGAAGCTAATACTATTATCTCATCTACATCCCAGCCTGAATATCTGGTAGAAAACTCAAGTAGCACAGCTTTCTGCCTTTTCCCACTTTAGTCTGAAAGCTAAATTTTCTTGCTTACAAAGGGCTGCTCTACCATATAACTTTTTCTTGTTAGAATAGGAACGCAAAAAGTTGGATTACTGAACATGAATACAACCTAGATCTGTGTCCATCATCAGCAAGGACATTGTGTCAGTTTGGTATCACATGAGATCTTAACAGTTTTTGTAAAGCAGAATAAAATTTTGCTACTGGAGATCAAAAGATGCTTTTCAGAATTTATTGGAAAGATCTCATTCAAGTTCCAATTAATTCAGTACCAAAACTCAGAGGCAGCAAGATCAGGCATTAATACTCTCTTAATATAATTCCTACTAGTGTCAACAGATGTAATTTGAAAAGAGATGTCTGAACAACATCAAAAATCTTACAAAATAAATATGCAGAGATTCTGTGACAAAAACACTATGGCTAATAGAAACATGAACCATTCTATTTTTGAAGTGTTAAGGAAATCAGGTTACATACAGTGTGCTATTACCATGAGCATAAAATTACATTGTAATTAAATTCCTAAGTTAAATTTTAATACTCTAAATGACTTAAAACCAACAGCAAAACAACAAAGTATGAATGAGTAATATTGGATTTCAAATTATTTTCACTTTCATGATTACATTTCTGAAAATGATATGCAAAGCATTATTAAAATGCCTCTTTCATTTCAACAATTTTCCAATAAAATTAATATAATTAGATACATTAGAATTTTGTAGATGTTGAAAAGTAGATTGACGATGAAGCATGAAGTATTTAATGTAACTCTGGGTAAGAAATTACAGAGAAACTATATTATGAGTTAAGCATAGTTGATTTTAAAATGACTTATTTAAGTTCAATTTTTCACCGACAACCTAATAATGGTTGTAACTGTCAGGCAACTTAATATTTACATAAATAGAAATTAATAGAAAGCTATGTGTTCCCGATATCTGAATATTTTTACTTTGTTCTGTTCTTTCTTTTTCAGCTCAGTATGTTACAACACACCTGTTAATGTGTTATCTGACCCTGCTTGAACTCTTCACTGAGGAACATGACTGAATTCTAAGGAGAAGCAGCTTATAGCAGTTGAAATTATTGTCACAGCTTTTTTTGGAGTTTTGTGTGTTTGCTTTTTTTTTTCTGCTGTGTTTCAATGGAAGCAATAAATGCTGTGTTGCAAATAGGAGAGAGATTATGTAACATTGCTACAGATAATGATATTTTAGGCCACATTTTCATCTGCTAAGATATGGTGGATTCTACTAGACAAAAGGAAATAACCATTTATAAACTCATAGGTGCAAGAAATCCAAGACTTATTTTTTAATTATGCACTGAATTGTGAGTATGCACTTTCATCCCACAAAGACTACTCTTCAGAACGATATCTTTCATTTGTCATCATTACTGCTTTTTATTTGTGGTTCAGTTCATCCCCATAGTTTTGTACTGATGGGAAATAAACACTAGCCATCTTTTGAATACATAAAACTCAGTATAATCTGCTTATTCATTTCAATCACCATTTCATTTCTGTATCCTCTTTGACTCAAAAATACAGAAATGAAATGTTCAGTTGTCCCACACAGCAGAAAAATTCTAACATAGACTGAAATATACTTTAATTAAAAAGAATATACAAAGTGTTAAAGCAGCAGATGTCAGCTAGTGGAGGTTTCTTTCATCTCAATGCTCCTTCCTGATGGTTATCAGCCCTGAAATACTTTGTTCAGTCTTATCTCAGCATAGCTGTTTTTCTCCCTCTGTGTAATGCTTTTTGTCTTTTCTTTCATATTCTCTGTTTTTGTCTTTTTTTGTCCTGAATTTGGGAGGATCTTTTGAAGTTATTTTTGTCAGACTAATATTTCTAGTGACGATACATGAGTTTCTGTTTATGTCATCAGCCACCCAGTGTATAAGTAATACATGAATTATGTACTCTTAAGAATATTGTGAAGAAAACTGCATTAAAAAAATAAGTTATTGCATGGTTATCCAGCAATGGCACAGCACCTGCAGGCCTACTGAAAATACTGATAGAATTTATTTATTTTACACTGGTGTCAGTGAATGATCTGGCCGCAAAAACCAGGTGAAATACTCAATGACTGTATTTCTGAAGTTAAGAACTCATCAGTTTGCATTGTGAGTTAATTACATTGTCGTAAATCTTTTAAGTAGATGTCCTGGTTTCAGCTGGGATAGAGTTAGTTTTCTTCTTAGTAGCTGGTAGAGCGCTGTGTTTTGGATTTAGGATGAGAATAATGTTGATAACGCACTGTTGTTTTGGTTCTTGCTGAGCAGAGTTTACACTAGTCAAGGACTTTTCAGCTTCTTGTGCTCTGCCAGGTGCACAAGAAGCTGGGAGGGAGCATAGCTAGAACAGCTGACCCAGACTGGCCAAAGGGCTATTCCATACCATATGACGTCATGCTCAGTATATAAGCTGGGGGAAGAAGAAGGAAGGGGGGGACGTTCGGCATGATGGCGTTTGTCTTCCCTAGTAACCATTACGCGTGATGGAGCCCTGCTTTCCTGAGGATGGCTGAACACCTGCCTGCCGATGGGAAGTAGTGAATGAATTCCTTGCTTTGCTTTGCTTGCGCGCGTGGCTTTTGCTTTACCCATTAAACTGTCTTTATCTCAACCCATGAGTTTTCTCACTTTTACTCTTCCAATTCTCTCCCCCATCCCACTGGGGGGGGAGTGAGCGAGCGGCTGTGTGGTGCTTAGTTGCTGGCTGGGGTTAAACCACAACAGTAGAAAATCTTCCCTTGGTTAGATATCAGAGACAGGGAGGGAGAGATAGACAGAAGATTGAAAGAAATCTGTGAAATTTAGCTGATTTTCCTAGATGACACAGTTACCTCTAACTACCGGCATCACTGTTTCTGGTTTTGAACGTCTGTCATACTATTTAAAGATGAATACTGATTGCATGACTTCTGAACTAACCATAGTTCAGAAAGACCTATTCCTTAGTACATATATTTCTTTCCCACCAAAAGGCTGTAACACAATAAATATAATTAAATAGAAAAAAAAATATATTTTAAGGTTTGCCTTAGGCTGAAGAACAGCTTGAATGGCTTCTACACTGATTTGACTGTTGTCCCCATTCTAAACACTGTAAGCTTAGTTCTTTAAACAGCTTTTTTCTGCTAGATTCTATTCAATATTGTAATGGTTTAAACACACTTTATATACAGAAATAATTGTTGTGATTGAATTTATGTATACTCACATATTTGAAGTAAAATATCAAGAATCTTAAGAAGCAGTTCCTAGACATGACATTTTCTATGACAAAACATAAAGATTATCTGGTAAATAGAGATGAAATCATTTTAATACACATTTTTACATGCCTTTCTAAGTGTTTTGAGGAACAATCACCAATGAACTCTGTTAGCCATTGTTACATGTGCAATCCCTGCTAATTATCTCCGAACAGAAGCAGGTCTTGTGTTTCTTGGGTCACAATAATATATGTCTCTACTAAATCCTGATACTCTCACTTGTTCTACTCTTCTCCCTACAGACTTCTCTTTCTTTTTTCCTTTTCTCTTGGTTTGATTTAATCTTTTTATTTAACCATATAGATCTAAGCATTTAGAAATTTTACTTGTAGTGTATATATATAAATGTGTGTGCGCACACACGCATATGGGTGTTGTCCAGTTTTCACAGGAGTCATTAACATTTATTAGTTGGTTTTACAGTCAGATTTACAGCTGCCCAAGTAGTATTTTTGTCTATTAATTATTTTAGAACTGTGGTGGATGACTTTTACACATTACTTCGTTGTTCCATCTCTGTTTCCTAGTTTCTCTCTCACATTTTGCACATAAAGTCCTGTTTCCTTAGAATCACATCAGTGTCATTGTTAGCAGTATTTGGGACTTTTCTCCCTTAAAATGCACCAGTGTTTTCCTCAATGTAAACTTTTTCACACTGCTCTAATGCCATCCTTTCAAATTAAAAAACCGTGTTGCCCTGAGAATGTAGAAACAGCAAAATATTGCAAAATAATGAAGAAAAGGTGCTTTCAGGTTTCGGAGCAATGTTTTGGATTGTGACACATTTTATCAAGTTTCATTGGCCAGGTCATGTTTCATATCTCTTGTAATATCAGATGCTGTAGGCTGAAGCAACCTGATACATGGAACATCAAAATGTACTGTACTATATGTCATCCAAGAAATCTTTGACAATATTCTTAGCAAATAACATAATAATTAGAGAGCAAATTATCAGATTTGTTAGCAAATAAGATAAAAAATTTTCTTCTTGAATTAAAGAAAAAAACCACTAAAAATACAGGAAAAATAAAATGTTTCTTTGCTTTACTAAGAGTTAGGTCAAATGAAAATATATATATATGGGCCTGGATTTATTCTGGTGAACGAATTGGTCATAAAATAGATATGCTGTGAACACATTTGCTTTTAGGTGCCCCGACAGGGACACATATAGAGAAATACTCACATTGTATCTTTTCCTATTTAGCAGTATATAAGGCATGCTTCTTACAATATATGTCTTAATTTGGCTCCAGGAATTTCTCTGTAGACACAAAAGATCCCGATTTACAGATAAATTGCACAACACTTAATCTTTTAAATGTGAAAAGAAGATGAAAGGTATTTAAAGTGTGGGTTCAGAATTCCCATTAGAAATAGTATCTGAAAAGAGAAATCTGCTGGTAATAATTCCAATTACTTCTTTTGATCTCTACTAGGGGAACTAACAACACTGACAGATGAACTCTGGTGAGTCCTGTTGAAGTAAAGACAGCATCATCCCAGCTGCTTGCCTTGTTTCTCTGCTTGAGGTTTCTATTTCCACAGCAGAGCTAACAGAAGGGAACACCTGCCTACACATCAGTAGGTGCCTTGGCTTGAATTTGGTGCCTTGGCTTAAAAATACTATTGAACTGGATTTGCATTAAGATGCCAGACCCTGCAGAGAAGAAAATGCACTATGGGCACATGTTTTCTTTGGCTAACTCTTCTGTGGAAGTGGTAAAACTTCACATGCAGCTGCTGTAATAACTGAAACTTCCACAAGAATTTTTTAAGTGGCCTGTATCCCACAGTCTTAACATTGGAGAACAAAAATTTCTGCATGTCCCTGTGTTAGCATAACTACCCAATTAAATCTCAGAGAGGTAACTTCCTCATTATGCTATCTGGAAAACAATTTCCATGTAATTTATTTTATTATTTTTCATTTTCCACAACTATCTTCTATGTTTCTGCAAAATTTAGATTCCTATCTCAAGGACAAAAGAAATTCATTGAAGAAATCTTAAAGAGCTTTGTTCATAAACCTCATTTAGGAAGTTTATTTGTAGAATTGTCTTGAAGCTTTGTGGAAAGCTGATTTTAAATTATTTAACTAAATCTAAACAAACCACAGGTTTTTTGTGAAAAAAAAAAAAAATTAAATTAGAGGGAGGATCTTCTTTGCCTCACAAACTGGAGATTTTGGAAGAAAAATATTTAGAACAACTAAAGGGTGTTTGCAGAGGGGGTCTTATTTTCAGAACTGATAATATTTTTTCTGACAAAAGCCTGTAGTTAAAAGACAAAGTCTATACACTGTGCACATAACAAATGGCTTTATTATTATTGTACATCCTGCATAGGACCTGTGGTCATGAAACTTAACTGTATTATATTATCAGTCATACTGCCACCAAACAAGTCCCTGATCCATGGCACTTAAATTCTAAATTTAAATTGAGATAACAGAGAAATAGAAAAAAATTTGCAAGAATACAATGCCACTATCTAGGCTGCAAAATTAGCATGCATAGTAGAGTACCAAGAATCATCTATTATCGAGTTTTTCATTGATTTCACAGAAAGAGAAAGATTTAATAGAGATGTCAAAGGAAGCTACCAAAAACCATTATAGAAGTTCAGAAAGAGTTTCTTCCAAAAAACATAGTTTTACAGAGAAAGAACTTATAAATATTAGATGGAATCTGTATAGGCAGATTATACTGGTTCACAGTATACAGAGTATACAGTATACACAGTATACACAGACTGTGTCCAGGGAAAAGTTCTGAGTACCAGGTATATTTCTTAAATTGTTATGATGTTTTTGAGTATGATAAATTTTTTTTTGTGAGGAATATCACAATTTGTCCTAGAATATTATTTATATTTCTGTCTTAACAGAAATTCTAATGAGGCTGTTTTCCTTACAGCTGCTGCTGATGCATTACTGCACACTACCATTGTTAAAGGTTATACTTGTTTTAAATGTGCTTGTACACCTTGTAGTTCATTGGCAATTAATGAGAATTTTGTACAAAATACCTAAATATCGTCAAAACAGTAAGAATACTTTTATTTTTCTGACTTCCTCTGGCCCACAAATTTATAGAGGAAAAAAGTTAGCTAGTGTTTAAAGAGAAACCTCAATACTCAGCATCTTCAGCATCTGAAACCCCAGGTCATCCTTCTTCTGCAGGGTGCCCCACTTGCGATTGTGAAGTGGGGATAAAACTAATCAATTGCAAGTTACCATTATTGGTTAACTCAAACCACAAAAAACTTCTATTAATCAATCAAGAAAGACTGGAGTTTTACTACATGCAATTATTTCTTATTTAAACATAGTGGAGTAGTGTCTCATCTCAGACAATTATACATGCAGAAAAGTTTTCTTGTCTTTAGCTTCAGAATGGTGCTGTTAAAATATGAAGCAAATCAGTATTTGCAGTGTGTGAACTACTTGATTTTCGAGGTATCACAAGGCATGTGTTTGATGTGCTGAATGAAAGTGATTTTTCAATCATATTGTTGTGTTGAAAAAAGTTATAAAAGCTTTTTCAGACTTCTACAATAAAGCTATTTTTTAAGTGGCTTTCAGGTTTTAACTCAGAAATTATTAAACCATTTTCTAAAAATATCCAAAAAAGGAAAAAATATATCATAGTACCATATATCTGGACAAACACACACAGACACACTCTTAGAAAATCTATCTGTTTAATTTTCAAGGTCAGATTTATAAGTCTGTTTCTACTAACTGATAAGCCTTTCAATCTTTTTTTTTTTTCCCCAACCAGTTCCTTTACTTTTTCCATTTATTATCTTTTCACTTTGGGAATGCACTTACATTCCTTAAAAATATTTTGTGAGCCTTTGCTGCAATTGTAAGGAATAGAAGAATTCAACAGAAATATCATCTGTCCACTTTTAATTGGATTCTAAAGGAATAAAGTGCTGGTTTTCAAAATTGAATGGACTTTTCTCTCCTGAAATTTACAATAACTTTATTTCCCTGATTGCAGAGAGACTATGGGAGAAACATGAAGCACTTTAAAAAGAAAACAAAGAAAATAGGAGCTTCTTTCAATAAATAAAGCCAAGCTCTAGGAAATCTCTTATTTTATCTAGTTCTCTCTTTTCAAACATGTAAACTACCTTGAATTAATTTTTCAATAAACAGCAAAATGTTTATATAAGTGTCTATTTCATAAAGTACACTGGCCAAATTCATTTGGAGAAATGTCAAAATTGCTGTAGCTTCCAAGAAGTCACACATATTTATGATTTTGAATAGTTAAAAATTGAGAGGATATTTTCATAAAAGCTGAAGCTTTTCATTTCAGCTATTTTTAGAATAAATATATATAGTTATTGCTCCAATGACATTTCCTTTGGAAATCTTTCTTTTTCAAAGAAAGTGTAACAATACCGGAAAAAATTAATTTGGGAAAAAATAATTATTTATTTTTTGAAGTTTAATCTTAACCGTCGGATTGAAAAATCAAGCTTTCACAGTATTAATAGTTGTGACTGATACTGCATTTATCATGTTTCCGTGTGTTGAGATGTGTGCTGATTTCTGCAAAGGTCAGAAGACACATTTCCTTCCACCTTTTACCCCAGCCTGCAGCATTTAATGCTTGGCTGGAGGCATTCACTGGGACTTTTGCCTTTCTCTTAAACATCAACTATTAGTTACTGCCAACGGCAAGATGTTTTCTTATCTTGTATGGCAAACTGTAGGTTCTTTTTCTCTCCTCACAGGCAAACAGATCTGTTTGAACAGATATATAGTCCATGAAATGAGATGCCATTCACAAAACATTTTTTCTATCATAAAAAATTCTGTCTAATAAATAAATAAATAATATGTGAATATTTAGAAATCCCTTTCTTTCTCTGAATAATTATCTTTTTTTTTTTTTTTAAATTTTACCCAAAATTTTTTGGGAAAAAAGAAAACAGTACTGTTTCTTCAGGTGGTTCAGGGCACAAAAATATCACAGTTTTAGGCAACATTCCGCAGGCCTGTTTGTAGCAAGAGGGAGCAGTTATTCTAAAAGTGGGTAATAATGCCTCTGGGAGTGGCAGGGGGTCTGCTGAAGGCAGAGCAGAGGGGAAGTGTTTGATCTTACCAGTCTGGCAAGCAACACCTTTCCTTGTTGAGTAACTACTGCTCTACAGGTATACAGCTACTCTTACAGGACTCTTACAGGTCTTCAAAACCTTAAAAATCTGCAATGCTCGGAGTCAAGATCTTTTCTCTCAGTAGCAGAATCTCATAGCTCTTCCTGGCGCAGCATTCAGCAGGACCCATGAACGACAGCTTTCCACCTGCAAGAATTTTAAGAGTCCTTTTCTGTGGAAGGACTTTGCCCAGCAACTGAGAGAAATGGTCATTGCTGGATCAAAGCAGTCCCTACTGAATTTTGCCTTTCTAAGAACTCTTGCAGCCTCTGATGAGCTGAAAGCCTATAAACCAGAAATTACTTTTGGTCTAGGAGATAAGGTCTTGCCTGCCAGATTCTTGAGATATCTCAGCATCCACTGCATTCAGAAATTAGAATAGGATAGGATAGGATAGGATAGGATAGGATAGGATAGGATAGGATAAATTCCATTATGAGGGACCTACAATGATCATCTAGTCCAACTGCCTGATCACTTCAGAGCTAACCAAGTTAAAGCATGTTATTAAGGGCATTGTCCAAATGCCTCTTAAACACTGACGGGCTTGGGGCATCGACCACCTCTCTAGGAAGCCTGTTCCAGTGTTTGACCACCCTCTCAGTAAAGAAATGCTTCCTAATGTCATCTGAACCTCCCTTGGCGCAGCTTTGAACCATTCCCATGCATCCTATCACTGGATACCAGGGAGAAGAGATCAGTACCTCCGTCCCCACTTCCCTTCCTCAGGAAGCTGTAGAGAGCAATGAGGTTGCCCCTCAGACTCCTTGTCTCCAAACTAGACAAACCTAGAGTCCTTAGCTGCTCATCACAGGACATTCCTTCTGGCTCCTTCACCATCTTTGTTGCCCTCCTCTGGATGTATTCAAGAACCTTAACACCCTTCTTAAATTGTGGGGCCCAGAACTGCACACAGTACTCAAGGTGAGGCTGCACCAATGTTAAATACAGCAGGATAATCCCCTCTTTTGACCAGCTGGTTATACTGTTCCTGATAAGGAAGCGGGTTAGAGAGCAGAGGCTGACAGTCTCTGATCCGGGCTGATCTACTGTCCTGTGCAATCTAAAGGGAACAAGGTGCCACAGGAACACGGCTAACCAAATGAGTACCTGAGCAAATTGCAATAATCAAGCCCGATAATTCCTGAGGTGTATGCTGCAAACATGAGGTTATTGTATTACAAATAAAACCACAGCTTGCACAATCTTGCGCATACCACTGCACAGTTTTTGAGACATTTGCTACATGAGGAAAATAGACAGAGAACTGTCATTCGTGTTGATTAGCCCAAACCCCCCTTGTAGAGATGAGTGAAAAGGGGCAGACAGCTTATGGAAGGAGTGGTAGCAATGCTGCATGTCTGTTTTCCTGAGGCTGAAAGAGAAGGTGCTGCTGACATGCTGCTGCATGCACCCCAGGATGCGGTTTGCCCTCTTGGCTGCCAGGGCACACTGCTGACTCAGGTGCCTGCTGTCGACCAGCACCCCCAGACTCCTTCCTGCAAGGCTGCTCTCCAGCCACTCCTCTCCCCATTTATACTTGTGCCTGGCATTACTCTGTCCTAGGTGCAGAATCCGGCATTTGGATGTGTTAAATTTCATCCCATTAATCATAGCCCAATGCTCCAATCTATCTAGATCCCTCTGCAAGGCATCTTGACCCTCAAAACAGTCAACAGCACCTCCTAGTTTATCAGAGACAGTTATTCTAACACAGCAACAATATGGGAACCTAATGGAAAACCATAGAATCATAGAATCATTTAGGTTGGAAAAGACCTTTAAGGTCATCGATTCCAACCATAAAATACCCGGGACTGTGTTCACATCAGCACAGGACTGACCTAAAGCGCCCCGAGGCCCTGGGTCTGGAGGGTGCGTTGGGGTGGCAGAACCATTCCTGCAGACATCCATCGGGAATGGGGGAGATGGCTCCTCACTGCCGGCATCCTGCTCAGCACCACCTGCCTCCAGCTGCCAGCACAATCCTATACCCAAACCCACTCCCAGGCATCCAAAAGGCTGCGAGCAAGGAGCAGCCAGAGCATCAAATATGTTTTTCACAAGCTGCCATTGACCAACTCCCCGATGCAGGGTTTCAGTTCTCCTCAGCCATTGCTGTAATCCAGAAGCCTTTCTCAACGACAGAGGGGTGTTTGTGGGATCTCACTTGGAGAAGAGGCTGCAACAGAATTCTAAAATAATTTTTGGTTTTGTTGCTTCCATCAAAACATGATAGAGATCATTACTTTTAAGATAATAATAATAAAGTGAATTCAAGCACACACAAGTTGAAACTTTGAGAATAATGTTGAAAGAATGGACTGTATGAGAGCTGTTTATTAAATTTTGGTGCTATGTTAATGGGGAAGGATGAGAAGTTTGCAAACAAATGGGAGGGAAAGGACATGGAAAAAAAAAACAGTGGAAGGGAGAAAGGGGTCAAAGCAAGTAGTACTTGGGTAAAAAGAAAGGAGAAGTTGTAGCAAATAGCTAATCTGAACAAAACAAGGAAAATCTTCTCAAATCTGTGGGAAGCTGAGATTCTTTTTATCTGTGCTTTGGCAGTAGTCTCAAACTCCTTTAGTGATAGCTTATACTACAGATCAAAACAATGAGAGATGAGTTTAAATCATGAAGTTTCAATATAAAATTGAACTTCATCTAATGTCTAGTTACTGGGAGATATGTCCTGGTCCCTTTCTTATTACTAAATAGTTTAAGTAGTTTTGAACTCAGAACATCCATGTCTGCAAATTCCCTATTTCACACTGCATAAGACTTTAAACTATAGCACTGTTCAATTTGATATGGGTAGATCGGAAGATTTGTGATGGAAACTGAGCACTTCAAGCCAAAGGCTGAATTCTCATCTCAGTGGACTGGGATTTAGGTGCTTGTCCGCTTTGAATGCTGGCAGGAAAGTTACCATATGCATGAAAACTCTTGAGCATCAGAATACAACTGCATCCTCAATATTTGAAAGGAGCATTAACCTAAGTATTTCAAAGAGGTGGTGTATAAGCTATCTTTTTTTAAAATATAGGTGATATGGGTTACATTCTCTCTAGGTAACATTTTCCATGTTTCAGAAGCTCTTTTGGATTTACAAATTTGTGGAATTTTTGAAAAATAAATGCTGCTATTGATTAAATGTAAGCTTTGTTCCAAGCTGTGAATCAGGTCTTATGTTTATCAGTCATTTATTATTTCACATTTGAGACACTACTGATTTTTCCACATGCATGCAAGATTATCATTTCACTAAACCACACAGTTTTGAATACCTGACACTTTTCTTTTAGAATTTTGTATTGGTTTCAGCTTTTTTGAGGCTGCATAATTCCACTACCAATGAGAGACTTGAATAACTCAGTTGCAAAATCAATAAATTGTACCCTGCAACACAAAAATCTAAGCGTTGTATAATTTTGACATGAAGCTTCAATTTGTAGGTTTTTAACATACAAGAAAGACATTTCACAAAGTTGAGTTTCCACATATTTTAATAAAAGGAACTGCTAATACTTTTAACATCTTTGTTCTACAGTTAAAAGCACCATGCAAGTTGCTGTGTGTATGTTACTTCAAGTTCTTAGGTAAAATGTGTTCCAGATCCTTGGAAACGAGGTGGTTCCATACTTCTTGTGTCTTTAATAAAATATATTTGATAACACAGCTCAGTGATGAATGGAAAGATTCCCATCATTTTAAAGCAAAACCAAAAAAAGTCTGCTTGAAGAAACATTCACTGAAGTTGGAAAGATTCCCAGGCTTAAATGTTGTCATTCAAGCATTAAGTAGTTAAACGTGAAGAGGCCTGCCTAGCATGAATTCATTTTGAAGTGCTATATGGTACAAACACATACGCTTACATTCATGCATTTTTTTAGTTTTGCGTCATTTATGCTACATTTAGTTTGGAAGACAACGTATTTTATACATAGATATATATGTATATCTGTTTTTTCCTTTGATATTGTCCAAGTTGTTATCATCCTCTCTTACTAAAGAAAACAAAGGAAAATATTTCCATCTATAAAGTTGTCTAATGCTGATTCAGTAGAAGCTATGGTAAACAATATTAAAGTGAATAATGTGTTATCCACTGTGCTTCTATCAATGAAACGGCATAGAAAAGAATTTGTATTTTACAAAATAATTCATATGCTTGCAAATACAAATACTACTGACTCTAGAGTGACTACTCAGTGTTTATAAAACCTTACATTTTTCTAATGTTCTGGAAGACTAGGCATTATTATTTCAGGGTTAAATCAAGAAATGACATAAAAGTCTTAAAGCTAAGCACCGTATTACCTACATTTAGGTACTTAGAATACTTGGAATACAGTTTGACTGGGCTTTTCCTTTCGGTGAAGGGTGAGAGTTGACAAGTTAGAGCTGCCGTTCAAAGCAACCTGGAGCCAAATAAGGAGCGGCTGAAAACTTGTCAATAGTTTGCAGAGGTGGTAGTAGGTCCCTCTACTAACACCATCAACTGTCTTCTGCTTGTTCTTAGTCTACTCAGGGGTCCTGCAATAAAATAAAGGATGAGGTGTCCCTCATCCTTGGTAAGGATCCAGATCAACAATCCACAGGTATGGCATTCTCTGTTTTCCTGACATAATCTTGCACTCTTCCTTTCACATCTTCAGGAGAAAGCTTTCCACATGCAACAAGGCTTGTACTCTGGTACGCTCTCCAGGAAAGCAAGAAAAATTGAAATGCCACAAAAGTCTGAGGCTACTAGAGAAAAAAAGCCTGCTTTTAAAACTAAAATAGCCCCTAGTGCATGTTATAATAGATGGTTATCTGGATGTGTACTGGTTCCAAGTTCCAAGAGAGCTACCAGGTTCAGCACTCATGGGGGCACTGATGAATGTTTGGTTTCTGACTTCTGACCAGAGGGAAGGGATGGCAGTGAAGACCACTAGACCGCTCAGTCGGAGCAGTTCTGGACACAGAGAGAAACAAAACTCGAAGCAATTATACAGCCTTCCAAACAAATAGGGATTTTCTGGGTAAGGCTGTCTCCGAGGGCTTCTTGTGAATCACTGTTTTGCGTACAAGCACCTCAGTTCCATCCCATTCCTATTAAGACATCCATATTGACTCCATCCACATCAGACCTATCTGTCATATTTTTGCAGATGCAAACTACTGTCTTGCATATGAGCTGAAGACTGAGAGCACGTTTTCTCAGAAAGAGACTTTCTGAGGAAAAGGCCAGAGGACAGGCAGGTGGGCCTGCTGAAGCCAGAATCTGTGACTGAGCCCTGAATTGTGTAACTATACAGCCTAACAAAGAAAAAAAAAGGAGCTGACTTAGGAAAAGAGTTCTTCAGCATGTATTTAATTTTAAACTTTAGTCTTGTTGAGTTAATGGAACTTCAAAGAGATTTAAACATGTCGTTGAAGTGCTTTGCTAAAGCACTATCAATACCAACAAAATTTCTTGTTCTGGAATGAGTTTATATCATGGGAAATTTTGGAGGACTTGAAATAAAATTCGAATGGCATGTTCTATATTGCGAAACCCAGGATTTTCCATTAGTAACTTTATGGCTAACGAAAGTTCTTAATATGCTTTACCACTTCAGTAATGGAGCTATTATGTTGCATATAATTTTTCCAATATCTCAGAAAATGCAACCTGAATTGTTCTTTAATTTATCTGTGGTAGACACCTCCTGCAATCTTTGTTGTAAAAATATGAGAACTTCTAAACAGTACTTCAGATACTTAGAGAGCAGCAAAGCAATTTAAATTATATAAAATACTTCCTATCCCTGCCCAGAAATATTTCTGAGGAAAAGTGTTTTTCCAGAAGAAGCAACATTTTTTTTTTCAGTATCCATCTACCTTTACTGTGTTATGTTGTATTATTTTACATTGAATAATATATTCTAACAGAAAAGCTACTCAAGATTAGAAAACTTCAGGATGTGAAGGCTCCTAAGCTTCCTTCCACAGAGGAAAATAATATATACATACATGTATATATAATATACATATATATATATATATATATTCGAAGAACCATGAATACCACTTCTACATCTACTGCACATTCTCATGAATTTCAGTCCCAGAAGCAAAGTACTTATTCATTTCCCAATCTTACTAATATCAACATGTTTTTGTTACCACTAATATAAATCATCAAGGCTTATTTTGGCTTCATAGGTAATTTGCTTCCAGCTCATTTAATAATTTAGAATAATCAGTAGTGTTTAAAATCTTAGCAATTTTGAAGTTGTGTTACAATCAAAATGCATTTAGATTGCTATGCAATTCAACCTTACAAATCACCAGCCAATCAGCACCCCCGATGTTGTGAAGCACTCTTATTTTGCTCTAAGTGTTATCTCATGCTGCTCTTAACACATTTGGAAATTGAGAACATTGACTGCCTTTGGTGCCTGCCTCTATTCAGTGTGTTTAATGTCTGAGACTTTACCACTATTCTGTTCAATTTGGTATGGCATTTCAGCTGTTGCTATCTATGCAGTAGTCCTTTCCAATTCAATAAATGTAGATTCAATCACACATTACAGAGAAATAAATTATGAAATGAATACCTTTTGAAATGTGGGAACTCTACTTAGTGTCTGTTTGACTCCAAAGAAATTATGGACTTCAGGATAGTTTTAAGTATATTTAGATTTCAATAGCACAATCATCACTGCACTGCCTAGGAATCTGGGGAATGGATATGGCCTGCTTTTTCCATTCCAGAGTAAGCATGGAAACAGCAGGAATTAATTCCACAGCCTTCAGAATGACTCCTGCTTTCCTGTTTATGAACCTTGGAGGATCTGGACAGTTTTTGTTTACCTTGTTTTGTGTGATCCAAGATGGATTTAGTCCTTCAGGGTATTCAGGCCCCTGAGCTGGGAGATAGAGATAGGAAGGAAAATGAAGTCCCAGTTATCGAAGAGGTAACAGTCACCAACCTGCTCCTCCACCTTAATGCTCACAAGTCTATGGGGCCAGACGTAATCCACCCAAGGATACTGAGGGAGCTGGCGGAGGAGCTCGCCAAGCCACTTTCCATCATTTACTGGCAGTCCTGGTCAACTGGGGAGGTCCCAGATGACTGGAAGTTAGCAAATGTGACACCCATCTACAAGAAGGGTCGAAGGAGGATCCGGGGAACTACAGGCCTGTCAGCCTGACCTCAGTGCTAGGGAAGGTCATGGAGCAGATCATCTTGAGTGCCATTACGCGGCACATGCAGGACAACCAGGGGATCAGGCCCAGCCAGCACGGGTTTATGAAAGGCAGGTCCTGTTTCACTAACCTGGTCTCCTTCTATGACAAGGTGACCCACTTAGTGGATGAGGGGAAGGCTGTGGATGTTGTCTGCCTGGACTTTAGTAAGGCCTTTGACACTGTCTCCCACAGCATTCTCCTGGAGAAGCTGCTGCTCATGGCTTGGATAAGTGCACTCTCCACTGGGTAAAAAACTGGCTGGACGGCCAAGCCCAGAGAGTGCTGGTGAATGGAGTCAAATCCAGTTGGCAGCCAGTCACAAGTGATGTTCCCCAGGGCTCAGTGCTGGGGCCGGTCCTGTTCAAGATCTTTATTGACGATGTGGATGAGGGGATCGAGTGCACCCTCAGTAAGTTTGCAGATGACACCAAGTTGGGTGGAAGCGTCGATCTGCTGGAGGGTAGGAAGGCCCTACAGAGGGACCTGGACAGGCTGGATCGTTGGACCGGGGCCAGCTGTATGAGGTTCAACAAGGCTGAGTGCTGAGTCTTGCACTTGGGTCACAACAACCCCGTGCAATGCTACAGGCTTGGGGAGGAGTGGCTGGAGAGCTGCCTGGCAGAAAAGGACCTGGGGGTGTTGGTTGACAGCTGCCTGAACATGAGCCAGCAGTGTGCCCAGGTGGCCAAGAAGGCCAATAGCATCCTGGCTTGTATCAGGAATAGTGTGGCCAGCAGGACCAGGGAGGTGATAGTGCCCCTGTACTTAGCACTGGTGAGGCTGCACCTTGAATACTGTGTTCAGTTTTGGGCCCCTCACTACAAGAAGGAAATTGATGTGCTGGAGTGTGTCCAAAGAAGGGCAACGAAGTTGGTGAAGGGTCTAGAGCACAAGTCTTATGAGGAGTGGCTGAGGGAGCTGGCGTTGTTTAGTTTGGAGAGGAGGAGGCTGAGGGGAGACCTTTTTGCTCTCTACAACTACCTGAAAGGAGGTTGTAGTGAGGTGGGGGGGTTGGTCTCTTCTCCCAAGTAACAAGCAATAGGACAAGAGGAAATGGCCTCAAGCTGTGCCAGGGGAAGTTTAGGTTGGATATTAGAAAAAACTTCTTCACCAAAAGGGTAGTCAGGCACTGGAACAGGCTGCCCAGGGAAGTGGTTGAGTCTCCATCCCTGGAGGTATTTAAAAGACGGGTAGACGTGGTGCTTGAGGACACGGTTTAGTGGTGGACTTGGCAGTGATAGGTTAATGGTTGGACTTGATGATCTTAAGGGTCTTTTCCAACCTTAACGATTCTATGGTTCTATGATTCTTTCCTCTTGTGAGATAACGCAAATAAAATTTCTAACCATCTCTCTCTTTTGACATTAGTAGCATTTTTGTTTCTCTTTTTTTTACTTGAGTACATTCATAAGAAACTCTAGTGCTTCTATTAGATTTTTCTGATTTTTTTTTTGTTGCTGATGTTTGTTTTTGCCTGTAAAATAATATTTCATTTTTATTAGAAATCTAATTGTCTGATTTGGGGAACCCTATAAACTTGTGAAAAAAAAGTCTATAATATATATTTAGCTGTACTGTATTTACTCAAGCTAAAGGTAGGTATACCTTTAAATATTAACATTGCTTACTTTAGATCACTAACACAACTAATGAAATTTGCTTAAATGAAAGTTTGTTCTATCTAGTTTTCAGAAACTTTAATTTTTGAAAAAAAAAAAAAGATTAATTAAGCACATGCATCTATTCCAACTGCCCAACTGCCAGTATGAGCAGCAAAAAAACCCAACCCAACAACAAAACTATTTTTATGTTAAATTCTTTTTTCTTATTATATAGTCCTTTGCTTTATTGCTAATATTCCGCAAATGTCATGGCAAGGTTTAATTGGAGTTATTGATATCACAGAGTGGAACAATTTGGAAAACTTCACTGAATGAACAAATAGTGAAGTGAATAAAAAATGTCAATATTTCATGCTAAATCCTAACCACTTCTCTAAAGTCAACCTGGTTTGTGTGTATTCTCCATCTAAAGTGTCATCTTGGGTGTTTTGCTTTGCAGTTCAGCTAAGAGGATAGTACTTTCATTCTGGAGTTCTTTTATCAAAGGTTAGAAGAAAAGTCTAATGAATTAATTTTTGTACTTAACTATCAGTTACTCTTGAAGCGGCGGGATTACTATTTTGCATGTAGAATGTTAAGGAGATGCCCACACCCTAAGTACATGCAGGAATGTAATGTTTTGCTTGTGAAAAGAGAGAAATACAGAATACAAAGCCTACAGCTACTCTTTTTTAACTTATATTTGTTATAAGTGATAACTAACATAGATAGCTCTAGATGGTTCTGTATATTGCATTGTAGAGCATACAGAACTATAAAGAAATTCAATTTCAGCCACATTTTTCTTTCTCTAATCTATTGCCAGTTCTACATATCTCACCTATGTAGGCCCAATCTTTCTTTAGACATCTCCTAGTACATCTCTCTCATCCACATCCTGGACTCTGACAAGGACCTCAACCTGCTATCCATCTTCTCTCTTCCTGTGCTCATCCGATTTACGTGTCTCACCATGACTCTTGTCAAAGTCTCCTCCTTGGCTTCTCACTGTAGCTCCTGAACAACCCCCTTCCCACATCTCTCACCCTCTTCTGCTCACCAAATTCTTCAAACACTTCAAACATCCCTTCTCATCCTTCACTCTCACCCTCCTCTCCTCCAAATGGCCACCAGTCCCCCTACTCCTTGCCTGGAGAGCAGCCCCTGTAGGTCCTGGCACAGCTTGTTTCTTAACCCCAGTTTACCATTCAATACCTTCCCCTTGAGCTTATAATAATTTGCTTCCCCAGCAACTTCCCATGGATCCACTCCATCAGGTCACTTTTCCATTCAAATTAGGTGGCTTTTTCCAGATGCCCTGCACACCTTGGATGAGACAGGAAGGGCACCAAGAGTGTCTGAGGCACAATCTTACTTGTTGGGCTTTTTAGATCAGGTACCAAGATCTGGCACTAGCTGCAGGAGCTCAGAGCTGGAAGGAAGTGGATATCCCATGCAGCCTTAGGGTGGGACTTGCTCACCACATAGAAAATTCAAGAATTCCAGCTAATACATCATTTTCATTGAGCATTTACTAACTATGCTGTTTTGAAGGTTTGTAATTTTAGCCAAATTCAGGCAGATATTCACAAAGGTGACAAAAGGCACATCTCCAGTGAACTTCAAGATTCTGCTTAAGGGATTTGTAGCGCCTGAGCTTGTTAAAGACGGGGTGCCAAAATTTGCAATATAAGGAAAACTATATACTAGTCCTTTCGCTTAGTTGTCAGATAGGGTTTAACCATTTTTTACTAAAACTAAACATATCAGCCTAAGGCACACACTTGGCATGACAAATTTCAGCTTGGTTGGTTAAATTTTGGCAGAACTGTAAGCCGCTGAAACACAACTTTTATAGTGGGAACTTGTAGAGTCCTGAAAGATGCATGTGTGTGTTTGAAATATA
Source organism: Nipponia nippon (assembly GCF_047370975.1). Classification (NCBI taxonomy): domain Eukaryota; kingdom Metazoa; phylum Chordata; class Aves; order Pelecaniformes; family Threskiornithidae; genus Nipponia; species Nipponia nippon. Next base: position 138,093,363 of record NW_028262290.1, on the reverse strand, counting down.
TGCATACATACACACATATATATGTACTCCATATACATCTGGTATGGTGTAATGTGGCATGATGTAATTTCTGCCCTAACATGTTTCATATAAAATTAATATTATTCTTCCTAAAGCATCCATCCAGAAGAAAAGCAAGCTAAAACATGACAGAGAACAAATCTCTCTAAGTCACATAAAACAGATTAGAAGACAATGCAGGATTCTCCTCGTGTAAAATCCTAATTTAAGATAAATTCTGAAGATACACATATTATTTGTGCTGTGTGGATCACTCTTGCTGGCATGTGATTTTATTACTTACTCTGTTAAACATAGTAGCAGCTGTCCTCTTTTACACCTCTAGGGGAAAAAAAAATCAGAATGGATTATTCAAAAGATTTAAATCCCTTTGAGACATGGCCCTTCCAGCAATACTATAAATTCTTTTTCACTCCAAGGTTAGATGCTACGTTGGCCTTGATTTAAAACCCAGGATTCTGTGGAAAATGGCAATGATATCCAGCTCTGACAAATTGAATTGGTCTCAAGGTATTGAAGGATGACTAATAAATCTGAGACTTGATCCTGAAACTTTTCTACACATGCATTGAGTCTCTTTCTTCTTGAGACATTTGAGATACTGTTAAATATTAAAATCATGTCATACCAGTGATCTATTTAATTGACTTAAGCCATGTTTAATATTTTCCTTCAGGATAGAATTGGAAACTTTAATGAAGTTTGAGTGAATATATCTTGCCTGCATGTTAGTACCAACTATCATTTACTTTGGGTCAATGCTACTAAACATTTCATCCACTAAAGCATACAAGAAAGAATTTTCATGTAGATAAAGAGGATTACATGTGCCAGACTGCTGGCATATTTGTATTGTTAGAGAACTTCTGTTTTCTAAGAAAGGATCAATGTATGTTCAGCATACAAAACAGAATCACTGGGGTTTGACTGAAATCAGCAAGTGTGAGATTTATGTTTTGCCATCACATTTATATTCAGGTTGTAGACTTTTCTATAAGGGCCAGTTGGTCATCCTGCATGCTAAACAAGCCATTCAAAGGATGCATAACGCAATGAGCTGAGTTTGCAATCGAGTGAAGATCCTAGAATTCAAGTAAGTTATTTGCAAGTTTAAACTGGACACTTACTAAAATATAGATTCAAATTTTGAATTGGTCTCTTTTCCTTTTTAATTTCAGCCTTTGATCAAATAATATACGGAAACTGCTGTAATAATTCTGTGTACTGGAAAGCATCCAAAGATAGACAAGGAATTACACAGCAGCCACTAGCCTTCCTGTCCATCTGCACAAAATTCGAACATATTTTTTAGTAACTGATGAAAAACTGGTTAAAATGATTTTTCCTGCCTACTTAGTTCTGAGTAACCACAAAAAAACAACCTTTCCCCCAAGTCTTATCATCCTCCAAATAGTCCATTTACCTCTTATTTCCTTTCACCAAGCTTGATCATTAATCTTTTTAGTGGTGCTCTGTTCCCTATCACGTATTAGCAACACTTACTTTTTAAGGTTATAAACTGTGATCTTGTGCACCTTAAAAAATATCTAAATTGTTAATAGAGGAAAAAAAAAAAAAGAGTACATTTTTTCTGAATAAAAACAAAAGGAACATCATCTTAACTTTTCTTATTTCTCTTTTAAAAACAACATGTCACTACTAATCAAACCTCTAATAAACTTCAGTGTAAGGGGAAAAAAAAAAAAGCCTTTCAGTTCTTCTGTTAACTTGTCTCAGGCTATGTGCCATGCCAATCAGGTCAACAACCTTGTTAAATGAACTCAGGAAAACTTTGTCATGAAATCAGGAATCTTGTCAAAAACGGAAAAGAAATTGCCCATTTCTAAGTCACCTGTGCAAAAAAGGTGACAAAAAGCCTCTATCTTTTAACACAGCTCTTCAATTAATTAAAATTTAATAGATGTAGTTGCACCTCTGGAAATGCTCTTCCAATTTTCATTTTTTCGCCTATTTAGTACTGCTATTGATTGTTCTGAAGCTGGTAAATTGTGGAAAGCCATATAAAACACAAGGTCACTGGTTGGCAAATATTAATCTCTTCCATTACCCACAATCAGACAGATTCTGAATGTGAACATCTGTTAAAAGAGAAATTCATAATCACAGCAGGATCACCCGCAGCATTTACCTGGACAGAGTTTGTCTCTCGCTCCTCTATTAGCCTGCTTTCAGAGTCCTCACATAATAGCTATCAAAGTGTATCTGAAACATAATTTTGAGTGCACTCTCACCGTACCAATTCTGTGACTTTAGAATCACAGCTCTGGGGATTTTGTCTGTGAAAGAGAGCCCATAATTTTAAGAGACTTGGAGCCTTACTTCTACAATATAAAGAAAATTTGGCACAAGTGCTGAATCAAAACATCTGGAATGGCTTCCGTCCTGTTGCCAATCCTATTCTTGGTATGTAGTAGCTTCTGCTGTGGCTGATATTGGAGACAACCCTTGCAACACACAAGCAGCCATAGGAATTCTGGTCCTCAGGGGCTGCAGTGATGAGTGGAAGTGTAATAGCCAGGGAAAAAATCCAAAGTACCATCTGAAATGATTCTTCACACACAGTATGGGTGCCTAAATAAATAAATAAATAAAGGCATCAGGAAATCTTCTGTTCCAAGAACTGCAAGACCCATTCTGCAAGCCCATTTTACTTTCTGTTGCAATGAACACCATGGCATGGAGAAAATGCAGGCATCAGACCCAGAAAATTCTGTAGAGGCAGAAATGAATTTTGACTTTGAGTATCTAGGGGCAAGCCTGGATCAAAGTCACTTCTGCCACAGAAAATGGAGGGTTTAAAAGAATAGCTACTGCTTCTGCTTCTGATGAGAAAGATGGGAAAGATGGGGGCAGAAAGTTTGCTCAGTGGCCTGAAACCCTTTGTTGGTAGTCTGCCTTCCAGAGTTCTGACTTTTCAGGACATTTAAGATGAAATGGTGTCACTGTAAGAAAGAGTCACTCAGTTCGATGTTAGCCCTGCCCAGACATGGTACCTGGGCTGTGAATTCTGACTGGAAAGCTAACGGCCCAGGGCCAGGCAACCTTGCTCTCCGTGTACTGCACAGATCTTTGACTTGCTTTCTTCTCACCCCTTGGGTTGCATAGGATCTTCATTGCCTCACATCATCTCACTGGGAGGAGGTGCTCAGCTTTTGGATGTGGCACTGCAACTGGAACATGGAAAGAGGACTATTCTGTTCGTGTTCTTTCTCTGCAAGTTAGACTGTGCACATGGTCCATACAGCATGTTATACACCATTAAAATGGTAAAAAAATTAGTGGTTTTCTACTATGTATCTTAAAAAAGCCTTTTTAAAAGGTTTTCAATTTTCAACTTTTTTTTTTTTTTTAATGAAGCACAAGTATTTTTACTCAATGGAAACTTTACAGTACATATTGCTATAGCTCTATTTAAAGAGAAGACTATATTACATTACGGCACAATCACTCAAGGTATCCTTGAACAGATAAATGGACTTAGCTCTAAAAAAAAATTAGCTGTTGGGTAGAGACCAAGCATGGTAAATTTCATCCCAGGATCTCATAGCTCAAAGAAAATTATGTCCATCTCCTTTTCCAAGCTTCAAGTTCAGTTACTTTGGTTAGAATTAGTTCAAAAAATAAGTAATAGCTGTAAAATTTACCCTGGAAACTGTTGTTTTGCTTTCTTTTAAAGATTATGGGTGAATTAAAATAGGTCAAAGGGATTTTTCTTAATAATTGCAGAAAGATGTCTTTTTGAAGGGAGAAAACTGTAGAAAATACCTTAAAAGCAGAATGTTTCCTCCCATGAACTTCAAAATTGGGAGGTATGATGGAAACCTGTTTGTAGTCTTAGAATGTGTCTAAGCGGCTGTCTAAGACTGATGAAAACTCTCCTGCTGTTGATTTGCATTAGCCAGCTATTAGCCAGCAGATATAATCCTGTTCCCAAGCTGATCTGCATTGCAAGGTATATTAACTTAGGCACTGTGCCACTACAGTGTGCATATAAGATTTTTGGACCAGAGCTGGTTTCTGTCAGCTCTGATCACAGTGGACTGAGGTCATGCATATTTGCATCTGTTGAAATAACTCTGCCTTTTATATAGTAGGCACAACTGCATATCTGCTATGAAAGAACCAGATAATGTTATTCTAAAACTACACAAGTGAAACCAACCTATGAAATAAATTGTGTGTCAGGAAAGTAAGTGAGAAAGTGTATTGCTATTATTAAGGGCAGTAACTCAAGTGTAGAACCAACTGGAAATTTTTGCTTTTAAAGCCATTGGAAAATACTAATTTAGCAAAACAGAAACTTTTTAAATAAACTACCAGTTTAGTCAATGTTTTAATTTGTCCACATCTTTTAGCCACAATATAGAATTTTCTATGAAAATCATAAAGAAAGAGACTAGTCCTTAAAAAAAAAAAAAGATAGTTTTTCTCAAATCACTCATTTTAAGCCCAAAGCTGTTGACTTCCATGTAAGTACAGCAACTATTCCGGTGTAAAACTCTGTCCATCCCTCCTGTTTGAGCTAAATGACTTCTCATAAATAAACACCTTTTCTTTGCATGACAGGCTATGACAAAAAGTTGAAACTATCATGAAGATGTAAGGAAGACTTGTTCACACCTCTGCTGTTCCCATGACTCATTATCAAAATGTTTGCCAATAATCTTGGGCTGCAGTGTAAGTCTCTTTCTAGCCCCTCACTACAAGAAGGACACTGAGGTGCTAGAGCGTGTCCAAAGAAGGGCAACGAAGTTGGTGAAGGGTCTAGAGCACAAGTCTTATGAGGAGTGGCTGAGGGAGCTGGCGTTGTTTAATTTGGAGAGGAGGAGGCTGAGGGGAGACCTTTTTGCTCTCTACAACTACCTGAAAGGAGGTTGTAGCAAGGTGGGGGTCGGTCTCTTCTCCCAAGTAACAAGTGATAAGACAAGAGGAAATGGCCTCAAGCTGTGCCAGGGGAAGTTTAGGTTGGATATTAGAAAAAACTTCTTCACCAAAAGGGTAGTCAGGCACTGGAACAGGCTGCCCAGGGAAGTGGTTGAGTCTCCATCCCTGGAGGTATTTAAAAGACGGGTAGACGTGGTGCTTGAGGACACGGTTTAGTGGTGGACTTGGCAGTGATAGGTTAATGGTTGGACTTGATGATCTTAAGGGTCTTTTCCAACCTTATCAATTCTATGATGCTAGTGTAACTGATATTATGTGATTGGAACAGCTCCAGCAGACTGATTACTCCATCCAGAATAGCCATTAGCCTGGTGCTTAATGCACATGCATGCAAATTCAAGGCTCAAGTTGTTTCTCTGAATCTTGCAAAGGGAGAATTTACACTCATACTTCCCAGTTTCGCCTCAGACAGGACAAGATAAAAAAGACAAAAATGGCAGAAATATTGGTAGGAAAGGAAAAATGTTAACCACAAAATTGAATTAATTATTTTATTCTGTGAATAAAATCTATTCTATGACTGTGTTGTTCAACTTACTAACCATTCCCATATATTTTCTTTCAAATGAATGTGCCATGTCTCTGTAAGGAAAAGCTGCAGATCTTGGGGAAAACTAATATGCAATGTAGAGAAAAATGTTGCTATTGTTCCTTTACTGCAAACTACAACATGCTGAACAATAAAGAAAACTTAAAGAAAATATTTAGAAGCAAATGGGCAATCAGCAGTCTAAAATGCATCTCCAAGTGTACTTGCTTTGCTACTTCGATTTGGGCAGGACCTTTTGCAAAGTATTTCTGGAAAACAATAGCATTCTGATTTTCGGTACTGTTAATGCTACCACTGCAAATATTTTCTCAAACAATATAAAAATATAGCTGTGTAAGGAACTGCTCTGATGATATAAAGAATGTTTTAAGAAACTCTGAAATTTGCAGTATAAGGGACTTTGCCAGCTCAAGGGTTCCTGGGCTATAATGCCTTTTCCCATGAGTACCTCTCCACTGTATTTATAAAATCTGGGTTACTGTTCAACAAACAGTGTAAGACTCATTCCACAGGGAAGAGACAAAAGAATAAATTTCATGGTTTTATACTTTCCTAACATGGTGGCTTGGCAACTCTGGTCTCCGCATTCAGTCATCCACTGAACGTCTAATTTAATTAGTCATAAAAGTCCACTTTACCCATTCATTTACCCTCAAGAACTAGTGCAAAAGTTAGAGTCCTGACTGTGATTACCAAGCAACATAGTTATGATCATGTTTCCTTGTTCTCCCTTTCACTCTATGGCTCACATTCTCTAAAGTATCAAGCAAACACCAAGCATCAGTACCTCTTACATCTTGAGAAAAAAAAATTAAAAAATCAGTCTATTAGTACATGAGTTAAACAAGGACTTCCTTCAGGAGATCCTTCTCAGGTCTCCTCAGGTCTTACAGCAAATACCTGTAGGTATATAGATCCTCTGTAAAAGATTCAGATTTTAGATTGTGAAAAGGTTTTTTTCAGCCCTGCTCCAGGTGCATGACCTTCAGAAATGGGAGTGATTTCAGTTATATGGCTGTGCTTCTTGCCACACAACTCTAGTCCGTTCTTCTGGATAATTCTTCTAAAGTCCATAACTCTTTCCATATGGCACAGTGATCCTTCATGCTCAGCTCTATGCTTTGAATTCTTCTCTGGGGGCTATAAGGTAAAAATGAAAGCACCAAAAATGTTGAAGTAATGAATATATTGATGCTCAAGTATTTATTCAGTCCAACTTTTAGACTGGAGTGGTTGGAGTTTTTTTCTGGTGTGCATTAGGAAACAAGTGACTTTTTCTTCATAAAGTACTTTACTCACCAAATGTCTGAAGATATGAATGGAAGAACATGAAGTGCCATAAGAAAGCTGAGTGTCTGTAAGTCTAACAGCTGGTCAAGACTCAATAAATGATTTCACCAGACTGCTAGAGTCTGAAGGTCTCCTGGGATTCTTCTAGAGCTTTGATTTCAGGAGCTACACTTATGAAGGAACCAGTGGGTTTTTTTTTAGAGAAAACAATATGTTATTTCATCCAGAGTTCTACTTCATAACAAGACTTCCTTGGAGCAAGCTTCTTCTCTTCCTCTGTTTCACTCACTGTGTTTATAGCAGACTATCATTATAGCTTTAATCTTGAAACTTCAGCTTCCATTCCCAAGAATGTGTAAGAGCCAGAAGAATTCTAAAGTTATCCCATTTTTAGCAATAACAGCAACAAAAGTTTAGAATCCTAGTCTGACCAATATTTGAATAAGAAAAAAGCAGTTGGGAAAAGATTTTTCTTTAAATCTCACTAAAATTTTCTTTACATGCTGAAAGCAATTTAGTATAATACAACATTAAACAAAACTCTTAAATGTATTTAATTACCTATCTTTTAAGTGGTTTCTTTCACTTTCATCTTCCTTTTAGGTACTGTATCTTGGCATCTTTTGCTCACAATATTTGTTGCCATGAGCAGTGCTTTCAGTCCTTGCACTGTGATTTAACCCTTTCTGTTCTTGACAAATCAGCTTCTCTATCCTCGAACAACAGGCGTTTTCTCAGAAATTCAATTTGTGTTCCACCCAACTAGCATAACTGGTTATTTTCTGTAAGCTGAGATTCTCGTATTGTTTCTGCATTGCATATTAACCTTTTCTTTCAACTGTAGAGATGTTATTTATATTCCAGCAGAGCGTGTGAATGAGGCACTATATTAATGATAAGCAGAACTTAGGAACTCATGAAGCACGTGTAGGGTGCATGCAGGGGGTAACTGTCTCAGTGTTCATAACTACCTTTTTTCTGATGACGTATACTCAGGAAGATTTTGCCCTTTCCAAAGGGCATGCTTTTGATATGGCTTTGTTGTTGTCCAAGGGTAGGCGACAGGTAACATTGCAAGCAAGTCTCAGCAGGCAGCTGGAGGACAGAAAATCCAGCGTAAAGAATACAGGATACAAAAATCTTTGGCTTCTCACAAACTTTTCTAAGCAATTTTTTTTTTTGCTGAGTGGTCCTTGTTAGCCTCTCCAACTTTGTGGCAAGAACAGTGGGCGCAGGTCTGGGAATTAAAAAGGTGTGATCATTGACAGAAGGTTTAAGTTTGTTATTCATGGAAAAAATTTATAGGATCCATACTCTGAAACAGAATTAGCCTACTGCTATTATCAGCCAAATATACTGTACTACCCTGTTCACCGCCATCATGCTGGAGAACTGCTTGTTCTTAGCGAGAAGAAAGCAAGTGACACTAGAAGGTATTTGAATTTATGTCAGCAGAGATATTTGTAAGAAGGCCATCAGTGGGTTCATTTTTCCTTATATACTATTGCATAGAAATTAGCTCAGTTGTTCTTCCATTCTGTGGATGGGTAGTCACAGGATTAGGGTACCTGCATTGTTTAGATGCAGAGCACTATAATCTACTGTGGAAAAAAGTGGCTATGCTTGCAGGAAACACTGAAGTTAAATATTTTTATATATATATATAATATATATATAAATATATATATATATATTTATAATTGCAAAGCCACCTGCAAGGGAAACTGTACCAGCAACACACAATGGACACCATAAACAGAAACAATGAGTACTCGTAGTGGGTGACTCTCTGTTGCAGGGTACTGAGGCACCCATCTGCCGACCTGACAGGGCGTCACGAGAGGTTTGCTGCCTTCCAGGAGCTAAGGTTTGAGATGTGGCTGAGAGGGTGCCACAACTCATCAAGAAAACGGATTATTATCCGTTGTTACTGTTTCACGTAAGCATGAACGACACTGAAAGCTGAAACCTGGGTAAAATCAAGGAAGACTTTCAAGCCCTGGGGGTGCAAGTGAAAAACATTGGTGCCCAGGTTATCTTTTCCTCCATTTTGCCAGTTCGAGGGAAGGGGGTAGCCAGAAATAGGCACATAATGCATATCAACTCCTGGCTACTTGGCTGGTGCCGTCGTGAGGGTTTTGGCTTTTACGACAATGAGGCATTCTTCGATGACTATAACATGCTAGGGAGGGATGGAATCCCTCTGTCTAGAAGGGGCAAGGGAATCTTCAGCAACAGGCTGGCTAACTTGGTGAGGCAGGCTTTAAACTGAAGGACTCGGGGGGGTAGGGTCCAAAACAGAAATGCTCATGCCACCACATCCAACTGGGGAGTAAGTCAGGCCAACCAGAGCAGCAACAGATGTTCCTTAGCTGTCTCCCAACATGTGTCCAGAGGAAAAATCACCTCAAGTGTATGTATACAAATGCCCATAGTCTGGGAAACAAACAGGAGGAACTGGAGCTCCGTGCCCAGTCAGAAGGTTATGATATCATAGGAGTAACTGAGACATGGTGGGACAACTCACATGACTGGGGAATTGCGATGGATGGTTATAGGTTGTTTTGCAAAGACAGGCAGGGGAAAAAGAGATGGAGGAGTCACACTCTATATTAAGGAAAACCTCGAATGTATCGAAGTCAACTATGGTGATTGTGAGTGCTCTATTGAATGCCTCTGGGTCAAAATCAGAGGGGTCGTTTCCAAGCAGGACCTTACAGTGGGCATCTGCTACAGACCCCCAAGCCACGACAATAAAGCCAATGAAGCAATATTTGGGATGCTAAGGCAAGCTTCTGGTCAACACAACCTGGTTCTCATGGGTGACTTCAACTACCCAGACATTTGCTGGAAGAACAATACAGCAGCTCGCATGTCATCCATCAAGTTCCTGGAATGTGTAGAGGACTGTTTCCTCTTACAAATGTCAGATGTGCCAACCAGGAAGGAGGCACTACTGGACCTGCTATTCACAAACCAAGAAAACCTGTTTTGTAATACCTCGGTCAGTAACAACCTTGGCTGCAGTGATCACAATATTGTGGAGTTTGGGATCCAGCTGAGCATGCTGAAGGTTAGCACCAAGACAAGGGTGTCTTCTAAATTTTAGAAGAGCAAACTTCAGCTCGCTCAGAGCTCAGTTGGGAGGGATTCTGTGGGAAGCTTCCATGGAGGATAAAGGAGCCAGTGAGTACTGGGAGTTCTTAAAGAATGCTCTCTTGGAAGCACAAAACCAGTTTATCCGCCATAAAAGAAAACAAAGTAAGTGGAGCAAGAGGTCCCCTTGGCTCAACCACGAGCTCCTGGGTCTGCTTAAAACCAGAAGAGATGCGTACCAGAGATGAAGAAGTGGAAGATTCTCCACTGAGAACTACAAGGGCATTGCCAGAGTGTGCAGAGATGCAGTTAGAAAGGCAAAAGCTCAACTTGAATTGGAACTGGCCAGAGACGTCAAAAATAACAAGAAAGGGTTCTTCCGGTATGTAAGTTGCAAGCAGAAACAGAAGGAAAACATAGGCCCACTGTTAAACAGTAGAGGTGAATTAGTTATCAACAATGCTGAAAAGGCAGAGGTTCTCAACAGCTTCTTCACCTCTGCCTTTACCAACACTGTTGGATCCCAGACATTGGGAACAAAAATCCAGGAGGATCCAAACATAGACCCACCATCAGTGAAGAAGGAGTTAGTATGCAAACTATTACAGGAGCTTGACCCCTACAAATCGATGGGCCGTGATGCCATCCACCTGAGGGTGTTGAGAGAGCTGGATGATGTCATTGTGGGGCCACGCTCTATAATCTTTGAGAAGTCGTGGAGATCGGGGGATGTCCCAGAGGACTGGAAGAAGGCAAATATTACCCCTATCTACAAGAAGGGCTCAAGGGAGGATCCAGGTAATTACAGGCCCATCAGCCTTACTTCAATCCCCAGGAAAGTCATGGAACAGATCCTCCTAGGGGCCATCACAAGTCAAATGAAGCACGTGATTGGGAAAAGCCAACATGGCTTCACAAAAGGCAGATCGTGCCTGACAAATCTGGTGGCCTTCTATGATAACTTTATCAACCTGCTCGGTTGACATGGGGTGAGCAGTCGACGTTGTCTACTTGGACTTCTCCAAGGCCTTTGAAGTGGTTCCCCACGGCCTCCTCTGGGAGAAACTGATGTGTTATGGCCTAGCAAGTGGTCTGTGCAGTGGGTGAGGAATTGACTGATGGGACACACCCAAAGGGTGGTGGTAAATGGCTCTTTTTCAAACTGGCAACCCGTCACAAGTGGGGTCCCCCAGGGATCGATATTGGGCCCAACGCTATTCAATATCTTCATAAGCAATCTGGATAACGGGATCAAGCGTAGCCTGATGAAGTTCGCAGATGACACCAAATTGAGTGGGGAAGTAGACACTCTGGAAGGGAGAGCCACCCTGCAGGAAGATCTGGATAAGGTGGAAGAGTGAGCTAACAAGAACCTTATGAAGTTTAACAAAGACAACTGTAAGGTCTTGCACCTGGGAAAACATAATCCAGGAGTGCAGCTCAGACTGGGATCCACCTGGCTAAAGAGCAGCTCCGTGGAAAGGGTCTTGGGGGTCCTGGTGGACAGGAAGATCAACATGAGTGAACAGTGTGCTGCTGCGGCCAACAAGGCCAATAGGGTGCTGGGCTGCATCAAAAAGGGCATCACCAGCAGAGATAAAGAAGTCATTATCCCTCTCTACTCAGCACTTGTCAGGCCACACCTGGAATACTGTGTGCAGTTCTGGTCCCATTTATACAAAAAAGATGTGCACAGGCTGGAGGGGGTCCAGAGAAGGGCCACCAAGATGATCAGGGGTCTGGGAAGCCTGCCGTATGAGGATAGGCTGAGAGAGCTGGGTTTGTTCAGTCTTGAGAAAAGGAGGCTTACAGGTGATCTCATCACCATGTACCAGTACTTAAAGGGGAGCTACAAAGAAGATGAAGACTCCCTTTTTACAAGGAGCCACATGGTAAGGACAAGGGGTAACGGATACAAGTTACTCCCAGGGAGATTCCGATTGGACACGAGAGGTAAATTTTTCACAATGAGAACAGTCGATCATTGGAATAATCTCCCCAGGGAAGTGGTTGACTCTGCTATGCTGAACACGTTTAAGACTCAGCTGGACATGGTGCTGGGCCATCTCATCTAGATTGTGCCAGAAAGGTTGGACCAGATGACCCTCGAGGTCCCTTCCAACCTGGTATTCTATGATTCTATGATTCTATGATTTTATTGCCTTGTGTTTTCAGTGTCTTTAGTGCCTGTCCCTGAGCTCCTGGTTACAGGATCCTCCAGAGAAGGAATTGAGGAAGATAGATGGCTATAAAACTGCTTCCAAGGGCTATTTCACAACAAACATGGAAGGACACAAGGTAAAAGGGGCAGAGTTGATTTTGGGTGCAACACGAAACAATGTGGAGATTTATGAAGTTCTGGACCTTGTCAGTGACTACAGGAGTATGCTGTCACACAAGGCTGTCATCCGGAGCTCTCTAAGGCTGTGTCCAAACTACTCAGTCTGGGATCTCTTTCCTGGTCTTTAGCGACGTGCACATCCCAGCTGTATATTGACACACTGTGGGACAAGACACGGGTAGTTTCTTCTGCTCTTCTTCCCCATACCATAGTTTCCATGGGAAGGAAACTGGGAGTACAGGTCCTATGGGAGCTGCAGTGTGTTACATTCAGAGCTCTGATCAGGATGACTGGCATTACAACTGACATAGCAACCAGTCCACAGTCTAGATATAGTCTCAGTTAGTGGGCTCAAACAGTGCATCAAAGTACTTTGAAATTATAGCATCTTCTTCCGATGTCTGTACTGCCTGTTCTATGTGATATGCCTGAGGAGCAGCCAAGGTGCAATGAAATCCTTCGGATGAACAGCAGTAGTGCTGTGCTGGACTGACCATAAAACATAACTTGGTCTAAGAGGTCCTGTACAGAATCTCACCTGTAATTGCTGAACCTGAGTTCTTGGGCATACCTCAGAACCTTAATTTCTGTTTTCGTGCTTTGCAAACCTGTGACTGATCATTCTTTCTGAATTTTGAAAAAGCTTGCTTTGTTATTGCATCTGTTTGATTAAAGAACTGCATTTGACAAATACAAAAAAGCTTCATTAGAAAATATGTTTTCAGGAAGAAAAACTTCAGAGAATTTCACATCACAACAACAAAAGAAAGGGAAACTTCCCCTTTCTGCCATCCCCAAAGATCTAAAGGTTTCTCAGAAATTCAGAACATTCCCCCCAGGTCTTCTATCCCCAACAAAGACAGCCTCCTATTTCCTTTAACACACTGCCTAATGAAAAATAGTAAGTACTCCAACATAAAAGATTTTTAATCATCCAAAGTGGTGGCTCTGTAATACAAATCAAGGAATTAGCAGCAACTGATTTTACACAGGAGATAGAACAGAAGTGCCTTGGGGCAAATCAAAAGCCAATCTGTACTTCTCTAAAACTGTGAGGCTGAATTTCATTCAGCATACAACTTAAACATGCTTTTCACAGTAATTCCATATGTAATGTGCCAATTTTTTGAGTTGGAATAAATTAAAATGTACCTTTTATTATTAAATATTATGAAAGTTTAAACTGACTATGACTTTCTTTTCTACATCCTTCTTTCTGTACTCCACAGCTATTGTATTAAGGAAGTATTTGCTTTGATACCAGTCATGTTTTGTATTCTTTCATAAGATCCTTTTTCTATCAGGTGTGAACAATGAATGCAATGCCTTGCTATTGCACTTGAGTTCTGCTCGGGAGCTCAGGAGATAGGTTTAAGGACAGCTATAGAAGGGGAAGGGAGGGGAATAAGGGAAGGAAAGGAGAAAGGGGAAAGGAAAAGGAAAAAGATCTTGAAACTTATGGGTATTATAGAGACGTATCTGTAGTTACTATGGAAAAATAATGAAAAACACATTTACATATATATTATGACCCATAGCTGCACTGGACAATGATACAATTTGATTTTCAGAAATTAGGACATTGAAAAAAGTCTTCGTTTATGACAAAGGCATTACAAGATCAAGAAACAATGAGGTGTGCCATATGTCTCTTCCCAACAAATATTTAGAGAGAATTGGGCAATGTATCAGGTTGGAAGGTTAAGATTTTGTTTCCTTATTGCATTGCAGCTACACTGCTGTAGAGGCTTTTCTGTGGCATGTGGACACTTAAATGAAATTCATGGAAATACTTTGTTTCCCCTGTATCACCAGTCTTTTGCATCATACAGGGACATAATGTTCTAGAAGCATTTTGCTTACTTGAAGAAACAAAAAAGTATTTAATTAATCCATTTTTTTAATATGTGGAGGTTTTGTGATATATAGTTAGTCATTGTGTAGACTTCTATGATGTAGTTTCTCATTGGCATGACGGTCCCACCAATTTCATCCTAAATTACAACTCATTTTAATTTGATTCTAAGGTATAACTCCTGTTAATTGTAAAAGGGAAATAAATACAGGATAGCAGGACAGGTATGCAGCAAGCATTAAAGAGTCCACAGCCAACACAAGCCTGTGATCTAGTCAGGCAAACCTGGCTGTGGGTCACCTGAGTGGGTACATTTTTACACATCTCTCATCTCTCCATATTCTAGCTACAGTGACCCTGTGCAAATGAAAGCCCTTTGGATTGTTCTAGCAGGAGTTTCAATCTGAATGTGAATATTGTCTAAATTAAAACACATTATAATCATGCTGGCGGTAGTTTTAGAGTGGGTACCAGTTTGGTCAACAGGGAATTTGAGGCCAATGAAGATCAGATCTAGGGCCCTTAAAAATGTGATCACAATATAGTTAATCACATCTGCTTGTGTATTCACAAACCCACATTGCAACAAAATTAGGTAATTTACAAATATAGCAAATGGATAGCTGAACATGCAAGATTTACATATACAAACATTTGTACCTGAAAATATTGCAGGTCGTTATTTAGAAGCTTATTCAGAACAAACTACTACAATTCAGGAGATAGCATCTGGAGTTATAATAGATAATTTTATGGAAACATAAAATCTCAGTAGTGATAAAAAACCCAGACAACCAAGAATCTGAATCCTATGGGTTGGTAGGAAAGGAATAAGAGACAAATATTTGCAATTTAAGAATGCATGGTACACCTATTTTTTAATACACTAAAATTCTGGTTGTTCAATGCCAAAAATGATGTGGTGCGGTTAGAAAAGATACAGATAGCAATAATGACAATGATCACAGAAATTATTTTAGCTGTGGGATAGACTGAGACTGTTTAACCTGGAAAAGAGAGAGCTCAGGGGCAGTGTAGTAGTAGTCCATAATTGTGGGTGGCACAGGGAGTAATTATTCACAATACAAGAAAGAAGGGGCATCAAATGAAATTATTATATGACAGAAAGAATAAATATCCCTATATTTGTCTCATATTCTTCTCTGTACAACTACTCTGACCACCTCTGAAGAATGATACTAGATCAAACAGATATCTGGTTTCATCCAGTCATGCTGTTCTTACGGGGACTTTTCTAGATGACCATTCCATGTAAGTGTTTGTAATAAATATTTATTACAAAAACCCCTTTCGTCTTGAATTATACTATTAGTAATTCAAGAGTGTGCTAAATGCAAAGCAGCACAGAATATCTTGATATAGTGTCTTTTTGCATTCCTGCTATACTGTTCTAAGGGAAAAATATAGTCTACTAAGTTTGTTAGCATGAGGCAGATATCTAAGGGTTTCTAAAGTACTTGAATTCATATAATGGCATTTTCAAGAGCAACTGTGAAATTTTAGTTTTACAACCAAAGTGAGTGCTACAACAGGATTTTCAAACACACACACTGCCTCCTATAAACCAAGGTTTCTAAATTCACTTGTACATTAATTTTAAGCACTAAGTTTTGAGAATCTTGTTATAGGACAATTTTAAAAAATATATATAGCTAAGAACAGAAATCTAAGTTACTTCAATTTTTATTCATTTTGCTTTCTGGTTTTTTGTTTGTTTGTTCATTTTAATTTTACACTTTGGCAAACAATACCTTTGTTTATGTGAAAAATGAATGAGCATTAGAAGTGTTTATGTGGGTATTTCATACCCCTTTCACTGTAATGCTCGGTTTATTCTTAGATGAATTCTACCATTAGATTGTAATTAAGCCCATATACTGCTTGATCTACAGTTTAAATATGTTCTTGAATGTCTAGTTTGAAGGGAAAGGACATACAAGGTTGGTGGAATAGATTTTGTTTGGATTTTCTACAGCTGTAATATAAAAAGAGGTTTCACATACAAAATTGGCTGAATAATCCCTGAATAAAAACTCAGGGATTTTCAAGCTTGAAACTAACTCAGATGATACATATGCTGGTACTCCTTTTTTAGAAGTTTCAGGTCCAAAATTGAAGCCCATTGGAGGACTTGCAACTCTAGCTGACAACTGATATGTATTTAGCTAATTAGACAGTAAAAACCTTTCTGGGAACCAATGAAGAAAGAGCAAGTGAGCAGGCTGCATGAGGCAGAAACCTTCACCAGGAACATCATACTCCTCCTAGCAAAGAACTCGGGACACTGATGACTCACTAAAATACACAAACATGCACTCACACGCACGCGTGCGTGCACGCACACACACACTTGTTCAGGAATAGTGATGCTTGATTGTCAATTTTAAGGCTCAGAAAGTCTTTGGAGGGGTGAGTGCAATATCAGAGAAAATGATATTAAGAAGTGTAAGTTTTAACTGTGGATGAGGCTTTTCTGTAATAATTACATAATTTACACTAGAAACATTATTGTTGGAGTTGGACTGATAAGAAGAGAGGTTTGTTCCTTGTTGATTAGATTGTTAAACTGTTAATTGAACTAACAATAAATTCTTAGACCTGCATATAAATGCTGTGACCCCTTTTTGCAGATAGCAAGATTTTGCATGTAACAATGTTTGTCTCTTGGTTGCAAAACTACAAAGTTTTAACTTTGCTAACTTGCTTTTCTCTTGACATAGTGAATCTTGATTCAGCAATAATTTGAAATCTGAAGGACAGTCTCTCACTTTTTTTTGTCCACAGTATAGCCTGTATCTTAATGGCTGAGGCATTCTCCTATGAAGAGATATGCGTCTGAGAGAGATGTAGGTTTTGGTGTTCCAACCCTAGGAAAGAATCAGCAGAGATTAGATTCATGCAGGTAAAGTTGGCATCACAACCTGTGGTTGTGAACAGAGGCATCTATAGCTGCTGTGGTCTGTGCTTGGCACAGTGAGGATCCTCTGTGTCATGCATAAATGATGACATCTAGCAGACTAAGCCCTTCAGTGGACTTGGATGGTGTTCATGCCTTCTGCATTATCAGACATTTAACTTTAGGGTCTTGAACTTAGCCTGCCACAGCAGAAACCTCAGCTGAGTACAGGTGTTGCTGGCACCTCACCACTTGCACTGCTCTTTACCACAGAAATCTGTAGATCTTTGATGCTTTGACATAGAGAAAGATGTCAACCATATAAAATTTTACAGTCTGCCATGCTATAAAACATTCTATATGTTGACTTCAATAGAAGCAAAGTAAAATTAATGGCATCTATTAAAACACTTTCAGTGTAATTATTCAACATCGTTTTCTCAGACTCTCAGTACAGTACCTCATATTGTGGAGAACTTTCAGTTTGCTTATTTGCTTCTTGTGGTATCAAACATAGGAAACTCACATAAATAATTCCTTCAAAATAATCAGAGTCAACAGAGCATTTACAAGTGATTAAGGTGAATTAAATTTCATTGTATGCTGCAGTTCTAAACAAATTTCATACTCACCTGAGTTTGTTTCACAACAAATCAATAATACTAAAGACTTCATTTGAACAGACAATATATAGTTTCTTATTCCTGTTCAGTGTGCATATGAAACTATCAAATTCAGTTAATGAGAAATTTTCTATAAACATTGATGGGTGGAAAGGTTTTCTTAAAGGTTTTCTTCCCTGTAAGTGACTTTGCCATCTTGCATCTGCCATCAACTATCAGCCTTGAATACAAAGAGGCACTGTCCAACACCTGAGAAAGCCTTTCATGGTTTTCAGTAGTTTTTGGGCAAGTATTCAATGATTCAGTACAAACTAAACTACTGCCAGTCTGTTTTCAGGTTTCATTGCACAGCTATCAGTAGGATTAAAAAGTTAAAAAAAACCCGCTGTAGACATTATTAAATATTCATGTGATACCACTGCTGAATCAAGCGAAAACATGAAATATACAGCAAAGGTAATAGCATACCACTGCCGGAATCCACACTCTTCTTGGGAATCAGCATGTCTTTTCTTTCTCAGGGTGCCATTAATTCCTGCCCATCAAGAAGTCCTCAGAAAGCATCATGTTCTAAAACATTTTCTTAAGGAATAAAAGAGGCATAAAAATTTCCAAAGGGTACACAGATGTCTTTGGGTAAAATAATTGATGAGGAAATACTGGAAGATTCTAAAATTTCCTATCCAATTGTCAGTGAACGATTTGAGTTTATGAGCCATCTTGCATTTACGCCTTCAAGGAGAATATTCCAAAAATGTTAATACATATTGAACAATTTCATAGAAAGATGTGAAAATAAAGATATCTTCAAATATTAACATAGATGTAACAGAGACTTAAAGTATTAAAAATATGTGGAGCAAATTTCCCATAATAAGTAAGATATCAGAATCTGGTGGTGTATCAGATGAATACAATACTTTGAGAGTGCAAGGAGGAGCAAGGTGAGTCACTGCCTGAGTTTTGTTTCCAGTGTGCATCTCCAGCCCTGCCTCTGGCCCTGCATCATGGATAGACCTTGGCCCTGTGTTGCAAGTGGGTTGTCTCCTGGACCTCTTGGATATATGCTGTATGCAGCCTTGTCTCTAGCCCTGTCTCCTGGATGGACTTTGGTCTTGTGCTGTAGCCTTGTCTTCAGCCTGGTCTCTGGCCCTGTCTGCTTTTGCTCCAGGCTGGATTTCACAGAAGGACCCTGGACCCCATCCGTCACTTGCTTGTCTGTGCCTGTTGATGGACCTCATTACCAGCACCTGGCTCTGCCTGCTGTGTTCAGCCCATGTAGGACTGGGTCCTGTTGGTGAGGACACAGCCCCAGGTGGAGCCACCCTCAGTTCCTGGCTTGTCCGCTCTCGAGGAGCAGCCCTGCTCTTGCTGCTCCCTGATGCACACATTTGAAGTTGCATCTTCCTGGAAGGGTTAGAGGTCTAGTGAAGAGTGATGAGTATTTTCATTGTTATGCACAGGCACGCACAGGATTCCTGTAAAGATTTAAGAAAAGAGCAGTCACAGAGCATCATGTGGCACTCCAAGTGAAAAGGGAGTTTGTGTATCCAGAGCGGAAAAATGGAGCAGCTACATTTAGTGTAAACTGATGAACAGTATAAAAAATGTTTTTAAAGATAACATAATCAGTGAGTTTCACTCTGTGCATATGACTAGAACTTGGCTTTTCTACTCCTTGAAAAAAAGAAGTGGGGAATCAATTAAGGCCCTCTACGATCTGGTTTATTTATGCATTCTGGAAGCACTGGGAATCTTGAAAATATTTTTAATTGTAACCTTTTCTGAGCTGAGTAGGAAGAAAAATTGAATGTGAAAAATCCATTTTTTAATATTTTGTTTTCAATCATTTCACATTAACTGATCCAGATTGGTTATTATAAACATAATCTTGGGCTTGCAAATATATAGCAAAATGAATTTATCTTCCCCAGAATTCATTTTAGTCTGCATGTGTTAGTTTTTTAATGGGTAGGCATAAATATATTTCTATTGTGTTTTAAACAAATACAATTCAGTTCATGCCACTAGCTTTCCTTCCCTTAGTAAAACCCTTATGCACCAGCACCTGCTTCTGACAATGTAAGCACGATGAAGCACGGCTGGAATTCACAGGTTAGCATAGCATTCATTCATTCATTCAAAAAAAAAAAAAAGCCATAAATGAAATAGACTGAAGGTGCAGTGTGGCTGCAAAGGAGATACTATCCTGCAGTTTATTGCATTCTGAACCGAGGAACAGGCCCTTTATAGCACTATTACCAATGAATTTTAAATCACTCCAAAGTTCAAACTTCACTGAAGCATCACATTGTATGTTGAAATCAGATGACCATTTTGGCTGGCAAATGCCATCTATATTTCAGAAAACATCCATGTTCTAATCAAAAATGAATTAAAAGACATGGAAACTTCAAGCACCATTTGTCATCTGAAACTCATGTTCATTAATATGCCTCATATCTGTAACTCTGAGAAAAGCTCAGTCAATTCCCAAATTACCATAACATTCAAAACTAAACAGTAATGCATTTTAAAATGAGTGTATTGAAAATTGAATGCCAACTGAAAATAAATGATGGTACCTTTTAAAATTAAATTACAACAGACTTTTTCTTTGTCCTTTCCCCTGTTGTCATCTTCAGTTAGTCTAGCTGTCCAATTCTTACCATATTTACCCTATGACAAGAAGGGCTTAGAATATAAAAGACAAAAACACCACATAATTTTTCGTAGCAATCTTAACTTGTTATAAAGAAATCCATTACACAGAAAGGAGTTTCTTAATTTTTCTGTTTTCTGTTCTTCCACTATATTCACCCCAATGAAATTTCACACACATAGCTCTTTTTTTATTTGACCTTGTCCATAAATAACCTTATTTGATATGTCTGTATGGACTATTTACAGGGCTTGTACAGCTAAATATATGGGGTTATTTTTGTAAGCTTGGTATACATTTAAAAACAAAAAAATAATAAAAAAAATTGCTAAAAACAAACTCACAGAAAAATACAGTTTTTCACTATGAATTTTTGGGTGTGTGCAGGGAAAAGTAAGTAACTATGAAAAAAGAAATCCAAATCAGCTATTGATTAAATATTGATATTGAAAATTGACTTTTTTCATATATGTTAAAATACTTCCTTTTTGCTGAAGTTATTATCAAAATACTTCCAATTAAATATCAAAACATGAAAAAAAAAACCCAACGCCTGCATACCTGACAATAAAATTTAGCAAAATGAGAATAGGATTGTAAATTCCAGGAAAGTGGGAATTATAGGCCAGTTTTTTAAATGCTAAATGGGAGATGGTTGCATAATAGATTTATGAAGTCCCATAAATTACTTTTCTGCACATTTAGATGTCTAAATTTGTTTAAATTTCCCAGTATTTTTATTTTTTACTTGCATAGTGCGTAGCAAAGCATAACTCACTACTATTTCACGTCCATAAAGCAGTAGTCTGCAAAGTTTGCAAAGAATGAAAATAAGCTGTTTTGATTATTATTTATATAAGATTATTTTGGTGAATCTCATTCTTTCCATGTTCTTCAGCTACCATTTCCACTTAATGGGTTGTATCTGCTTGTACTATGAGATTGGCAGATGTTGTTTGCCTGGTTTCATACTCAAACAATAATCATTTTAGACTACTTTGGCACTTCAGCATAGAACATCTTTCTTTATTTGGCGTCCTTCTGTTTTTCATTGTGGGCCACATTTTAAAATGCAACCTCTAATTTTGCACTGGCAATCAATTACAGGTGCAAGTAATTGGAGTATTTAGATGTCCAAATACCTGATTGCAGGCACAAATTATGTAGTTAAACTCTAAGCACTATTGATTGTGACCACAAAATGAGTGGTTTAGTTGAAGTCCCCTTTACGTGTTTGACCCAGAAAATCAAGATGCTAGTTAAAATAAATAGAACATTATTTCTCACGTTTAGAACTTATGCCTACATATCACAAATGTCTATTCTTTTGGGTTTTTTTGGCTGTTCTCACAAAATGCTTTTTTGGTGTGGCTTTCTGGTAATTGTGCCACACAGACATTTAGTAACAGAGTTACTGAGATCTTAATGGCTGAACAAATATGATCATAGTGCTTTCTTCACTTTGACCACAAGTCACAGAAACTACAGGGCCAGTCAAGTAAACCATCTCCAGGTAATATTCATTCTTTTCTCTATGGGAATTTTACCAGAAAAAGGTCTGCAAAGCTGAGGCTTTCTAATAAATTCTAATTGAAGTAAAGTATATGTGCATTAGAAATTGTCTTTTCATTCTTTTTTTCTTCCACCTTTCTCCCTATGAGTAGCTGCTGTGCTTGAACTGGAATCTGAATTGTATCTTGTTGCTTTAGACATAAAAATGCTTTTCTGAACAGAGATTATCAATCATGCTGAATTATGTGGATGATTGTCGTTGTGTACAAACATCTGGTAAGAAATATGTTGAGGGCAACACATTTCCCTTGTCAACTCAAACAAATGATTTGAACCCAGGTCTCCAGAAGTAAAAGGCTTTAAGTGCACTAACCCACTGGGTCACTAAGAGACTGAAACAAATTATGGTTGTTACACATTTTTAACTATAAGAAATGGTAGACAGACATTTTTTTCTGCATGTATAGTGACCATTATGAAATAAATATGCACATGCCATTTGGTAGACAAAAGATTAATGGGAGACAAGTGCCCAAGTCAGCATTTACGGGCTGGAAAAAGGTAATTGTCCAATTACAGACTCGCTGAAATGGCTTTGGTCTTATGGGGCATGCCCCGGGGAAAAGTCACAGGATTGCCACAGTAGATTAACTTAGAATTTGGCTTCTGTATCTTGACAAGAAACAGGCAACAGAAATTCTGCCGCTCTCCCAGTGCATTGCCATATGTTCACTAATTCTGAGACAGCTATTCCAGCTCAGCTCTCCTAGGAATACTAGTGCCTGATGATAGGTGTAAAAGCAGGACTTCGAATGTCACAGATGAATTTTACTCTGGGTTTTAAACCGTCACCAAGTTTCTGGAATGGCAGAATTTGAGCTGTGAATCTTTCTTACCCCTCCCTAATAGCTTTTCTTACACCAAGTTAATATAAAGCTAATTATTTTCATTTTCAATACAATAAAAAAAACAACACAGAGCCAGGGATTTTTTTGTTCTTTTTTGGTTTTTGGAGGTTTTTTTGTTATTTTAGATACAATAAGTGTTGCTTAGGAGATGCATCAATAAACCATAATAAAAGTATAAATATCTCACAAGAAATGTGATAAAAACAATCTTTATAACTCTTTTAGATTTCTGCATTTCCAGGATGCAGGTTTTAATTCACCATCCTTCAAATGAATCTTTAAATGATGAAAATGCAGATAAATATTATCCTAATTATGAAAATTAATAAATCACGCTCATTAATTGCTTTAATTATAATTACTGTAGAAGGGCCTGCCTACTGCCTAGAACAGTCTGACATTGAGGTTGAACTTCTCATTCTAACCTAGAAAGCTCATACTGAGGGTAACAAAATCTAAAAAGCAACATGTAGAAGGCCACTGGAATATTACCTAGCTTGAAATGAAAATACTTTTTCCCCTCAAAATCCCTGCATAGCTTGATAGATAATTAAAGCTGATGTAGAAGGCACATCACTGCATTTGCAAACTAAGCCCAGTATGGACTGGGGAAAAGGGCCCAAATGAATATCAGTTCTTTGCTAAATCTTGCAGTATAAGACGACCGCAGCCCTCAAAGATGTATATGCATATTTAATTTCATGCACATGAATGCTATTTGAAGGTTTCTTTCAAAAAAGCCATATCGGCTAACATGTAGGCAGTCTTTCCCTTTCACTTCTAGACACCATAGCGACTCTGAAGTTTTATCACACAGGTGGACAAATACTGACACAGAGGTTTTTGCCAGCTCGCAGTATTTCAGCTCTTAAGCACATTTAACTACAGAAGCATTTCAGTGGATCCAACAGGTAATTCAGTCTTGGACTTCCACTACTCTAACATTCAAAATTCTCCAGTATTACGTTGTTTGTTCACAGCACTGTCATTCAAATTACAGACATAAGGCTTTTGTTTCATGTAACTCCAGCTGCTTAAAAATCAGGAGCAAATTTAAGCTGGTCATGGGTTTCCAGCTGTCATTGCAGAGAAAGGTAGGCACTCTGCCAATGTGCCTTTTGATCTCAGACACCTCTCTGCAGAAAGGAAGGATTTCCCCACTGAAGAGGCCTCTGTCTCTCGATGAACAGGTGAGAAAACCTGGATTTCAGATGTAGATCAAATAAACAATTTTTAAACTATTCTCATGCAAGAATTTCAAAAAAAGGGTTAAACTCAGACTCATCTGAAGAGCTTTGCCTCTGATACAGCACACTCAATGTGATCCTCGGTAGAGAAAATAAGTCATTAGTATACATTCTTTGAATGACCTTTAAGGTAAATCTTTTGTTCTTTCTAATTATGATTAATAAACAGATAGCTTCTGTTTATAAGTGCTGCTCTGCAGTTGCGTTTCCTTGTTCTCCATTTCAAGTGAATTCAATTAAAACACTGCCCATTTTTCTCTTATAGACAGTTAATGAAGACGAACTTCAGATGAAATGAATGAAATCATACCTCACAAAAAATACGACAATAGTCTCTGATTGTGTTTCCTGTCTCTTTAAGATGTAGAGTAATTGCAACAGAAATCTTAAAAAGACTCGATTCTAATCGATTCACAAACCTATGCTCAAAAGTAAGTAGTGAAACATTTCAAAAACTAAGTGGGAATTAATTCTACAACACATATTAGTTGGTAATCAGATGAAAGGACAAACACCTTCATTTTTAATATTTACCTCGACTTCTACTGAACTTGTTAGTTACCGTATACCAAAGTATTAGTCCAGAGTGCAATATAGAGAGGAAAATAAAAAATAGACAAAAATGAAAAACTCTTGGTTGCAAGGAAATCTCAGGCTTTCCAAACATGACACTTGTTTCTTTTTCAAACTCTGAGCAGAAAAAATGTCAAAGTTACTGTTCAATTTCAGATAATTTTGTGGACAAGTAATTTTCATTATTCAGCTATTGAAGAAGGTCACTTAAGTAGGTAATCAGAATAATTAAATTACCTCCCCAGAAGTCCCTGTACTAGGCCATGCTCAACAGTATTCGCTTAGGTCATATTATCTGCATGAATATCACTGAGTACATCTCCTGAAGTATCTTTTTTTTCAATCAAAAAGAGACATCCATTGGTTACAAATTGCAATGGCTGTGAAAACTTTCATACCTACAAGGTGATGGATATTCACTTAGCAGCAGATATGGCCCAGAAATGAGTGCAACAGGTAGATTCTCTTAAATGAAATTTAGTATGCGTGGAAGGTAGCAGCCTCCTAGCTGTGCTCCCTGCGCACAGTTACAGTGCTTTCCTGAACTGTGCCATTCTGCTCTGCATGTCAGTTTTAATCCAAAATAACCTGGAAGAAGAGCTTATCGGGAAAATACAATTTCCACAAGCAATGATTTTGTTCCTACTGTTTGACAAAGACAAAGAATATCCACAGCTGTAGTGGTACTAGCAATGCACTTATGTACTAGAACTTACAGATTCCAAATTTATTACATATAAGAAGAGTAAAATGAAGCAGTTTGTAAATGTGAAACAAGCCAAGAACTCAAAACAGATTTCCCAAACCTGAGCTCTGCATGATCATAGTCTTTCTTTCCTTTTGCAATGCTTTAAAACCTACAAATTCACTCAGAAAATACTGCAGTTCATTCAACATGTTTTATAAAACCTCTGTAGTACAAGTTAGGATTTAGATTTTAATTTCAAGATGTAGCCTATACAACCGGGAGAAGGTAGTAATATGGCTTTCTGCTATGTTAGATGGCTGATTCAGTGGTGAGCTGTAACCCCTTTAGCGCCACCACTTGCTACAAATGTGGAGGAGGTCCTGGATTTCTGTTGAAGAACTACACATGGAAATTATAGGTATGACATATGTTATGGCATTAAAAGATTACTTTTACATTACAAGGGACAGGTGACTTGAACATTACATAGAAAAGGTGGGAAAATTATTAACTTCACAAGATTAAGAAGAAATTTCCAAACAAATGCCAGATTTTAAATCACCTCATTCTTATATGCTTATCTTCATTTGCATTGTTTTACAATTAGTAATAGTATTTATTATTATTATCAGGTCTTTTACACTTCAGAGTGCATGACACATCTGAGAGTTATGGTTTCCAGCTTTACAGGGATTCCAATTTATCATTTCTTAATTGCCTGCTTGGAACAAAATCAAGGCAATTTCCCTTCCCATCTGACCAAAATAACATTCGTCGGCCTTGATCTTCAAGATCCAGTGTTTGAAAGAAGCATGCTGTCAGTCAAAGAGCTCAACAGCAGAACCTTGCAAGGTACATGAAAAATGGTACTTTGAGCCAGTTGATCTTAAATTCACAAAAAAAAGGTAAGTGAAACAGGGAATGGAAAGTGAAAAATCTTTTTTATAATAAGCAAAAGTGTTTTCTTAAGAAGAAAAACTACATGCAAATATTTCAATAATAAATATGTTATCAGAAAAGCAAAAGTTTAGTCTTTCAGAGCAGTAAGTAAACTTACTTTTTTGGAAAAAAATCTAATGCAATGCAATTAATATTATTAGTGTACAAAATGGAAGCCCTAGGTCAAAAACTAAACAAATAATTTTAAGGAAAGAAAATAAGAAATAGAATTCTATCCATAATCTCCTATCAGGAAGGAAAAACAATGAAAAAGAGAGTTTGAGGAAACGAAGCATTTACCTAATGAAATGGGTAACTCTCTAAAAGGACACAGCAAAAGAATTAAAATCATTTGATGATTCTTTAAGAAACTGCAAAATGATATCCACATCTAAAGAAATACTCAGATGCTTAAAGTTAAGCACGTACTAAAGTGATGTGCTGCATTAGAGCATTGAATATCCATACCATAACAAGATCATCACAGAGAAGCTACATCACAGTTGCTTGTGATAAAGGTCGTGTTTCACAATGCAGTGGTGCTTTCCAAATCACTTTACGATTCAGAGGAAAACCGTGAATCTGAATGTTACGTCAACACACCAGGCAGCTTTCAGATGAAATGCTCTCAGCCACTTACAACTGAAAACTGGCAAGATTAAATAACCAGCATTAAAAGCAATTTTCCAGTACTGGAGAATACTGGTCTCATTAACATCATAGTAGTAACTTGAAAAGATTAATCATAAAAAGCTATTCATAGAAATGTTTTTTAAAAGGCACATGAATAAACTTAAACAACAAAAAGCAAAACTGTTGCTCCTTTGTGAATTGCCTTTCGGAAAGCAGACATGAAGTGGGGTGTATAAACACTGCATGTACTCATGAAAATAACTTCCAGTAGCGCAGTAGTGACAGGGAACCTTTGGAAACCATGGCTACCAGGCTAACTGAAGACAAACAACAAAAGATGGATTGAAACTGTTTGAAAATAGCAGTCTCTCTAAGTGCAAAATAAAGTGCAAACTTCTGCAACATTCACTGCTTGTGCTTCAACTTAACTATCGATGCATGTGCTTAGTCCATGGCAGGCTGTTTAGGGACCAAAATGAACTGAGAAGTCAAGAACAGACCTGCAAAAAGTCAGCATTTTCTCTTTAAGTGTGATAATCATCATCTCTTTTTCTATATCTTCCCTATAGTACATCCAAACTTTAACCTGCTTTCTTATCCTCAGGTGATCTTGAGGCTGGAGCATTGCAAAGGATTCCTTTTAGAAAAGGACATGCCCGCAACTTAATTTTCCTTTCTTTGTCATTTGTTTCATTTGTTTTATTCTTCTCTGTGTGTGTGTGTGTGTGTGTTTGAGCTTGCAGGTGGTAAGTGTTTTCTCTCTTTTCTTTTTTTTTTTTTCCCTTCAGTACCAGATTCATTATTCTGCATTAAGCTGCATTGAACTACATTTGTCATCTATTAGTCCTGTTACTGTCTGCATTGTTCCTCATTATTTACTGTTCCTCCTAATTTAGAATCACATGGAAATCTTGCTTTCAAAAGCATTATCCAATTCATTAATATGAATAAAAATAGTAGAGGACACAGCACTAGTGCTTGCAATACCAGCATCTCACTAATAACTTCTGTCTGATCTAGGAAAGAACAACTTCGACTTCTCCTTTTGTCCTCTTGCAGAAATTCACTTTACTGAGTTTCTGTGTTGCATTTCTAGTGCGTTTTAGAGGTTAACCTTTGAAAGAGAACTTATACAATTGTGTCCTAAGTCTGGTTCTGTCTCTGTCTTACCTACCTGCAGAACTATACCCTTTCACTTCCTAAAGAAAAGCAATGATTTTCAGACTCTTGGATACTTGTAATGAAGAAATTGAAATAAAGAGGAAAGGAATTCCAGTGAGTTAGTGAATAGAAAGATCTATATTTCTTTGGGACCATAAGGTCCATTCATAACATGAAACATTGTACTTGTCATTAAAAAGCCAACATTTTCCATCAGTTACTCTTACTAGCTTTACCTGTACTAATGATGTGAAATAACCATTTGCCAGCATGGGAAAGTTGGCAAACTACACCTATGTTAGATGAACAGTTTAACAATATTCGAGGTGTTTATTTATACATTTGTGAACTTTATAGACAGCTCTAAAGACAACATATGGAATAGGAAGGGCACATGAAATTTATTATAAAGCAGATATAACAATGCACCCATGAAAATATACGTGTGTGACATATGGTTGACAGGAAAGCAAACAGGAATTACTAAGTCAATTATCAAAGTCACTAGGGATTTTCAATAAATGAAAACCCTGAGAGTGCATCAGAGGATAATTTCTAATCTATTTCATTAAAAAATAAGAGAGTTAAATTTTTCTGGTCATAATGATGATTTCTTTAAAAAAAAACAACCTCTGTTCAGCTTTTAATGAAAGTCAGATTGTAAAAAAACTCACTAGGAAGCACTTTTCCCTTGAGGTCTTGTAAGTCATGTGCAATCTGCAGTATTTTAAACCAGCTAGAATTCAAGTTATGTTAGAAACTGTCAAGAAAAAGGTAGATTTCATAGCTAGGCCTTGATTTCTCTGTTTTTAATGAAGTATGTTTCGAAAACAGCAAATTGAGATCTTTATTCCCTTTAATAACTTTTATTTACAAGCAATGCTGTGACTGGGTGACATAAACAAACAAGATTTATTCACACAAGTATTTAAACACAGCTAACAAACGAAGAGAAAAGAAGCAAAGCAGAATATCAGATAAACAAGAAAATACACTTTTAACCTAGTAGTAAATTGGCAATTATGGGTATGATACACAAGTCACTGTTTCATTTTTATTGTTCCCTCTTGGAGCTGAAAAGCATGCTAAACTAAGCTAAAGGTAAAACTCTTGGCAGTGGTTAATCTCAGATAACTTCTGAAAACAATTGTTCATCTCCCAATCCAATTCTCAAATTATGAAGAAAATCTTTATCAGAAGGACAGGTACTTCTGGCAAGGTGTCGGCCACCAGTGAAATTCTTTGCCTTTGAAAAAAAATAATAGAACATAAAGGAGACTGGGCTGCAGCTGCAAGAAACAGAAAAGAGCAAAAAGAATGAAGGATGGAGGTGACTCTGGTTTTCAGCTCTAGACAGCAGCAAAACTGAAATCCATGAGAGGTTTTACATGGCTTTAATCTCTGAAACATTAGTACTTTATACCAGTGATTTCTCCACGCCTCAAGGTCCCAGCTGTGAAATGGGAATGCAAGCACTACTGTAGGCATGCCCTAAAAATGATGCTATCCTCATTCTTTAGTCATTGTTTTATTCAGTGAGTAGTTCCACTTGCAGTCTCCATGCACATAACCCATTAAAAAATGCCTGCTTTTCTCTGAAACCTTTTGTGTGTGCTATAGAGCTTGCTTTTTTCTGAAACTGCAAGGGATTTAAAACCTTTGTGGCCTTGCTTGGTATTTGTAATGAACCCAGCTCTGAGAGAACTGTCATTTTTGTGGGTAATGATGCTTATTTCATAGCACAGGTCTCAATTAGTTAATAGCTTCCTTATTTAATATCTTAAGAAAAAATCCCAACAACCTGGGACATGTTTTTGATGATGCCTGGTAAAACTACGTGTTTCTATCATAGGTCACAATAATCCCTATCCTGATGTTATGCAGCAGTTAGCTTTTCTAATTCAGGTCAGAGAGTTCATATTGTGCTTTCCTCTCTGACTGGGTGAGATCCACTTGGTACAAACCAAAAGACAAGGCTGGTGTACGTGAGACAACAGGAACTCAAAGAGCTGGAAGATTTGGTTCAGTTTGAAAACTGCAAACACAAAATTAAATAATCAAAATGGCATTAGAAGTAATGTCCATTTTAGTATATTTTAGGATTTTTAATCTTAGTGTTATTAGAAAGTCTCTCGTCTTCATTTCCTGAGAACAAAGAAACAAGAACAAGGATTTATCTTCTCTGTGTCAATCATTTGGTGTGGTTCTAATGTTGCTTTGCTTATATTTCCCTTTTTAACATTTTACAGTCCTAGATTATTAATCCCATTCCTTTACATGCAGCTGTTTTACTATTATTTTGATCACTCTTCTCTGAACCCTGAGAGTGAGAATGGCTGATAAATCATCAGCAGTATGGGCCACTGTTTTGACGTCATCAAAATATTTATTAACTGCTGCTAGAAGTGATAATAAAATGAATAAAAACTTTGGAAGTCTATACAGAAAGATCTTTTTTATACAATTTAGCCTTTTGCAGAATTATTTGACACTATTCATCATCATCAAATAGATCAGATAGGCATGTTTTGGTGTGTTTTGATGTTTTATTTTACAGGAAAGAATTCTCTTATTTTGTTTTTTGCCTCTGTCTATAAAATCATGATGGTTACACTTTTGTTTTTAAGACTGTACAGATTGTCCTGGTACTGAGGTCAATTTCACTTGTCTGAAATCCCCGGCACCATGATGAACATGTCTTTTAAAGATAGTTAATATATCCGCTGCCATGTGGTGTCATAGTTTATTCACATGAAATTGCATACTGTTGTCAGTATCTCAGCCACTTCATTGTCAGACAGTTCCAATATGAAAACTATTTATTCTCTTCTCTCCTTACTTCAGTTCCTGACAGCCTCATTCTTATTACCTGAAAAGATGAAGTAGGAAGGTACTTTTCCAATGGTCTGGTTAGATGAGTATGAAGAAATTATCAGGCTTCAACTTGACAATGTCCTTATCTGATGTAACAGCACACTCCATTCTCTGCTGTTGGACCAACAAGGCAAATAATTTTTTGTGGGTTTCTGTCTTTGGTACTTGACACTTGCTTTTGCTTTTTGAAGCACAGGTCTGGGTCTGAAGCTGATGATTGGGTCCTCCCACAAAGCCCCTTTTGCAGAGTTTGAACGGGTCCCATACTGGTGCTATGCTGCCTGCAAGAATTTTGACCTACCTGCCCCCAAATACTTGAATCCCTATTGCATACAGAAATTAGAATCAAACACATATTACTTATGAATGATATAATAAAATGAACAGCCTCTCATTTCTATGGGCAAATAATACTCTGTCCCATTCTCAATCTAAATCAAACTGCAGAGTTACTAATAAAAATAAGTCATGACTCACAAAGTTAAGTTCTTTTGCATTAATCTTAAACTCTTTAGGAGTTATTGGAGTCTCACATCATTAAAACTAATGTCAGTGGTATAGTGTGCAGTAACTATTAAATTTACAGCTGGAAGATAAGACTCATATAAAAGACACATTACTTTATAACCATAGTAAAGAGAAAAATATGTAGATACTGTTTACATTGCACAGTTGAGGCAGGTAATGGTTTACAGGGAAACCCTTCATGCTGTAGGATTCTGTAAATAGTCACTGGTTTTTTGTGACATTGTTTTGTCAAATAATTCTGCAAGAGGCCTAATTATATAAAAAATATCTTTCTGTATAGACTTCCAATGTTTTTACTCATTTTATTATAACTTCTTGCAGCAGTTAATGAATACTGCATACACTCATTTAACAGTGTACAGCATATTTAACTGTGTTCTGCTAGAGTGACCTGGATAAAATGGAGCCAAATTACAGCAAGTGTGAAATCTGTCCCAGATCCATCACCAAAGTACAGGTCACAAGGTACTGTCCATGAATTTACTGTAACTCAGGGACTATATGAGTCTGAGGAAGGCAAAAAATCCATCTAGAAACATACTGAGGTTACTGCCTGAAATGCACTGTAGGAAAGGTTGCCTGAGAATCTTTCAAACCTGTTAGATCCAGAGCATGCATAATTATTCTTTCAGTACAGTAACTAAAAAGGCATTTTTACTGGAGAGAAAAAAAAAAAAGAAAAAGAAAGAAAAAAAAGATATCATTCCTTCTAAAATAAGAATCAGCAAAGGGGTTTACTCCGGTTCTTGACGTATGTCTCACCTCACTTAGGGTGTATGTGTAGACTCCACGTGGGCTGACTGGGAGCTACTACTCCAAGATTTCTCA
This sequence comes from Nipponia nippon, assembly GCF_047370975.1. Taxonomy (NCBI): domain Eukaryota; kingdom Metazoa; phylum Chordata; class Aves; order Pelecaniformes; family Threskiornithidae; genus Nipponia; species Nipponia nippon. Next base: position 138,061,152 of record NW_028262290.1, on the reverse strand, counting down.
CCTGCCTCTGAATATGGTCTCTGTTTTGGTCCTCATAACTCATGGAATGCCTAAGAGGGGATGGTGAAAGGAAGCAGCCTTGCTTTTACACAAATTGCAATGTCTCTCAACAACCAGTGAGCAGTGGCTGGGCTGTTAAACCTATAAATTAGAGGTGAGTTTATGTCACTGTCCCAGAAATGTGAGGCTGGATTTCATCTCCTCAGGCTCTTTCACTAGACATTTTGTAATTTTTTTCATGCTAGTGGAATATTTATGAAAACACACTATTTGTTTAAATCAATATTACTCAGAAATTAATCTGAATTTGTGAGGCTTAGTGATGATTTTTCAGACTACTAGCACAGTGCATATACTATATACGTAAAAAGCATAATCAAAATCACTTGGGGATTTTTTAAGGAAAAGTCTTAATATTTTGCAGTAGAATATTTCAACTAACATTCAGTTTTTCATTTTGAGACCCAAATCCTTCAAATGCACACAGAAAATAAATATAAAATTCTGGATATGTTCTGTGTATATTTTTTAAAAAACCAAACAAACACTAAAAGTGAAATTATTTACTTCCAATGAAACAAAACCCTTTGTTTAATTTGAACCATTTTGGTTAGAAAAATGAAATTATTTTCCATCAACTAAAAAAAAAAAAGATTAGTTTTTAAGGAGACTTTGAGGCAGAAAACGGATTTAAGCTAAAATAAGAAAACGCGTTATTCACATAGGCTGAATGTTACTTAGTTAATCAGGCTTTTAAGTTTTGCTTTAGAAGCAAAGAAGAAAAGATAATCTTATTGATAACTACTTTTCAGTTGTTATCTAATGCTTAATGCAAGTGTCATACTGTAAACCACTGTAAAGCACAGAGAATATTTTTTTTTTCATATAACTGTTTATAAGCAGCATTTGAAATGAATACTACGGGCTTGACAAAATGTTTATTTTACATCCATATGTTCAGTCTAGGGAAACAATCTCTTAAAAGATTTGATTCAATTTAGCTATACAATAGGGACCAGTTATTTTTTTATGAACCTGATGATGCTGAGCAAGTGAAGAAGCAAATAAACAAACTTCTTTAAAGAAGCCTTTATGTTATATCAACATTGGAATGACTACAAAATCTACCATCTTAAAACAATTCCTCTGCCTTTTATAGCTTTGTCACTGCTGAAAAAGAAAAATCTAGTAAAATGGCAATGATCTATTGAGGATTGCTGCACAAAGCAGTGTGTCATTGGTGAAGGCATTTAGGAAAAGATAAGAGCATTCTCTTTCCTTTTCACTTTCGTCTTTGAGGCCAAATCATTACTATTACTCTTTAAATTTGAATTGCTTACTTTTACGGGAAAGCTGTCATTATTATAACTGTTGTTTAAAAATAAATCAGGAGATATTATTCCTGTTGGCAGAACTCCTGACGCATATCTATTTGTTTGTTTTATTTTAAATATGTAGGTGTTCTTTTAGGAACTCATCACCAGTGTAACCATATTTACTTCATATCACATAAAACTAGGCATATTCATATTTTCTAATACAAAACACACTACCAAAATTATGAGTCTTAAGCTTTTGAAGCAGGTGTTAGTATTATGTTCAATTACTGTGGAAAAATGTCCTTTCAGGTGAAATGAGGCTAAGTTTATTTAGAAATATGGTAGAATACATGGTAGGTCATACATTGAATTTTAGTAGTCATTCTCTGTAAATATGGACTCAGGTATAGAAATGTCTTGTATATAAATGCATTACTCTCCATCACTTTCCCAAGTTTGAAAGCCGAATGTCTCTATCAATTAAAGTTTCAAAATGATGTTTAAGGTCTCTTGGCTAGTCGTAGATGCAAACACTGAGACCTCCCAGAAGAATCTAAAACTTCAGCATAGGTCACAAAGTTAACTACTGTTATATTACTTTTACTTCTGTATGAAGGTTATGATACAAGAAGGAGTCCAATGCCATATTTGGCTTTTTAAGTCCTTCCAGAAAGCTGATAGTTAAAAAATCCTACTTTTTTTCTTATTCCTTGTCTCATACATCATACAAATGAACTTTAATTTGGCTCACTAGGGCAGTACTTGTTCTAAAATGTGATAAAACTCAGAATGATTTTGTAAGAAGTGAATTAAATATTTCATTAGATATTTTAAAGGGATCCATAAAACTATTCTAAGATTAGCTAGACTTATGTATATATTAAATAATACACATTTGATTAAACTAAATAGAAATAGGAAGTATCCTGGATTTCACTGATCGCTATAAAAATAGTCAAGGAAGATATTTTGTTTGCTTTACTAATAGGAATAAGCAACTCAGAGCTCTATAAAAGACATTTTTTTTTCTATTTCTAAAGTCAGTTTTTAGACTGCTTAGAAATTAAGACAGAGGGGAATGAGCAATTATTCAAAACATTAATTGTCTCAATCTAGTTGTTAATGGGAAGTTGCATTAGGAAAAAACAAACTTTAAAGAGCTAAAGGACATAGAAAAATGCAAGCCATACAGCATTGCATTTTCCTGAGCTGAGAGGAAGCTAAAAGTATAGAGTGCATGAAGCAATGACAGTGCTTGCTACTAGTTGACAATGACATGCAGAGCAGCCTAAGCAATAGTGTTTATCTCAGAGAACATCTGAAATATTCATAGATTCCAACAGTAGAATAAATTTATTGTCTCCTATAAGAGATATAAGAGGTTGATAAACTGCTTTTCTGACCTTGGAGAACTTTGTTGGCACATTAAGGGACTTTGATACATAGCAAGGTGCAGACATTCACTATGATTTGTTAGGTGCTGCACTATCAGGTGAATTGAAAACAAAAACCCCTCTGAAGAAAGCTGTGTGGAAAAAAAAACCCCACAACAGATTCTCTCCCACTGTCCCTGTAGTAATCATCATAAAAAAAAATGCACAGGGGGGGAAAATGCTGAATAACTTCTTTTATTGTTTGGTGGTTTTTCGTATTTTTTTTTTTTGTGTGTAGTTTTTCTGGAGAATGGGAGATGGAATATTTTGTTCTCTTTGGCTTTCTGCTGTCTCTGTACTTTCCACTCTGGTACCAATGCATCTGACCCATCCTGTTTTGCTCACCAAGTATTGCTCTGAACTGCACACTGGTGTTCCAACGAACAACAGCAGGGCCTCAAAGTCTAGACCTAAGATCCTACAGTAGGGAAGCAAGGACTTGGTTCTCCACTACCGTGCAAATACCCTTCAAATGTGGAGAATGGGAAAATCTTGGTGGAGGAAAAAAATGTAGCACAACTCAAAGGTTTCTTTCAACGGATAAGGAGAAAGAGTGGCATTAATTACAGGCAACACAGGTTGTTTCAGAGCATTCATCTTAATATCCTCTCTTCCATCTCTGTGGATTTAGTCTACTACCTTAGTATCAGAATCTTTTCATTCTATTCTGGCTGGATAGGCCAATACAGCTTACAGAAGTGGTTAAATTACCTGTTTTTTTCAACCTCGGGGACTCAAGAGTTGTAACTGCAGAGGCAGTGGCATCAGCACACAGGGCCTCCAGAGATCAGCAGTTTGCCTCGCAAAACTGCCATCTGTAACTCTGAATAATTAAATATAACTGATAATCAATCAGAAGCATATGGTTAGCATAACAGAAATTGAACTGTCGCTGAAGTCAGGGAAAAAGCTGCTTCACTGAGGATTAAGAAGATTGGATTTTGGTTACCTGCACACTATATTGCATGTGAATAAAAAGAGGATTTTAGTTTCCAGTATAAGTAGTCTATTAATCCTAATAAATGCAACCATCTTTTCTACAGAAACATTTAACATAAGTTTAGTGCTTTTACCTCATTCTAATACTCCTGTCATAAAACAGCACAAAAATAAAGTAGCATCGTAACAGAAAACCACACGGCCATCTTGCATAGGCTATTGAGAAAGACATTGTTTTCAGCTTGAAAACAGCAAGAAAAACATAAGAAGGTTAAAAGCTGAACTGTGATCACCTAACTCAAGCAAATGAAAGCACAGCAGGAAAATGATCCTGCTTCTACAGCTTGTAAGAAACTGGTTGGGTAAACATGAGCAGGCAGTGATGATTCCTTTAAGACAATATATTTTAAATAAGCAGCAGTCATTGGCCTTGGTACAAACAAAGGACCAGGTTGTAATATATCGTTCTTAAAGTCTGCTGAAAATGCACACATGAAAGGTTTAGGTTTTTATTGTCTAGCCATGATAAGCACAGGAGTTTGTTATCTAAGCTAAATAAATCAATATGGGTGGTGGGGAAATTTAAAGTCCTACAGTGACTCCAAGACATAGCAAACGACAAACAATAACAGTCGTTACCACAAACCAGGAGGAAAAGAATTGTTACCAAGGGCCACAGTCCCTTCCTTTACAAGGAGTTGCTCGTAGTTCTAGCAGCCATTGGCAACAGCTGGCACACTCGTATTTTGATGCTACCAACTCATAAAGGCACAGTTTTGTCCACACCCTCCTTCCATCTTCCTGCTTTCTCTAGCAAGAGCCTACTTTGGTTGAAAGAAGCCACTTGGTCTTTCAGCCCGCAACTGTTATTCCCTATGGGAGTCCACAGTCCAAATCGCACTGTTCTAAAAGATGGGACAGATACGTAGCTGGAAAATGTGGTTAGCCCTGTGGGCAGCTAATAAGGACCAGTATGTTATTTATGTATGTAAATACCGCCCCCCACCCCACCCCCCTACATAAAATGGGGGTTTATTCACTTTGAGGAGCCTGTGTTCATAGGCACAGCCCTGGTAATATTGCGTGCTTGAGCTCTAAGTGACTGAAAATGCCAAAGGGCTAGTTATGTGTGCCTCTGACAATGAATAATCAGCAAGGGACTGACAGTAAGCATAGGTAATTTTGATTGAATAGACTCTCTAGGTTCACATGGACAATTCAGAAGCTTATTATACTTGTTTAATGAACATGAGTAGAGTAATAGAGATCATTCATTAATTCACTACATTAATTGAAGCCAGTATTGTTACCTTTCGTCTTTGTTTAATTCTGCCATTATCTGACCTGGCTTTATGTTGTTGATATATTTAATACTCTGTGAACTGTTTCGTGTTGACTCTTTGATGTGTTATAAAAAATTCAATACAATTTCATTACGAACAGGACTGAAGTGGGATAAACAGTAACTCCAGTTTTAGTGCTATCTATATTTTAATTTTCAGTGTAAAATGTTCTGCCTGACCTTTTATAAAGCTCTATTACATTAAATTAGGATGCTCTATTTCAGTTGGTCTATGTTCATATTGGCATTTCTAATAAACCTTGGAAAAGGAAAATATTTATAATTTAAGCTTGTCCATCACCAGATTCATGCAGCATTTGAAGACATTTTGTGGAAAAGAATATATATCTTTCAAGTAAAAGCAAGAAAAATGGCTTGCGTAACTTTACAGCCTTTCATGAGGTAAAATGGATAGTTTTTTTTAGCCGTTAAGACCTTGTCTAGGTATCTTTCTTTCTCTGACACTTTTGGCTCCAAACCTGAACTTTGGTGGCTACCGGGATAGTATGTGAATTTGCTCATTTATTCATTTTTGGATAGTCCTGAGCCCTGCCTTTGCTTCAGCTGAAAAGACTGATGGCATGTTAACACTTCTGAGGTTATTTGTTCTTAAGTACATCTTCTAGGTTATATGTCATAATGACAAGCAGCCAGCATTGTAGGTGCCAGAAACATTACAGCCCTGTAGCAGGGTTACAGTTCATAGACTAAATCAGCTCAGAAGATGTATGGGTGGTCCAATGATTGCTGAGTGCTCAGTCCAGAAGTTTAAAAGAGAGAATCAATGAGCCGCAACTGTGTAAAATAGGGGTCAAATATGTACAGCTGAGGCTCCACATATATCAGATAGGGCTATGTTTTATCTTCTGGTGTGTAACATTTGTTACTGAAATGTGGCTCAGAAACACTCTATTAAAAGTAGATTGGTATTAATTAATTCAGATTACTGTCTGCTCTAGAAGGCAGGAGGATAGCAGTGCAGTTCTGAGCCACCTTCAGCATATGGCTATTGATCTCAAAATCTAAGTATCAACTCAAAATTGCCAAGCAGATATTCAATCAAAACTCTCTTCTCCACTGACTGCCCTTTAGTTTTTGTATCAGTGATTTTCTTGCCAGCACAATCTGCTCCTCCAGTCATGGCTTCCTTGCTTTTTCATCTGCATGACTTTCTACTCTGTGTTCTACTGCACTGTTGAATCTATTTCAGATCTTTATAACTATTTCTGCATTGGTAAATAATACTCTCTCTATGGTCTTGATTCAGTTTCTTTGACATGAAAAGCAGCCTTGTACTGACTTAGAGAGACAAAACCCCAAATTCAGGTGGACCAGTGAGAACTCAAAGAACCCCATCAGCTCAGCAAATCTAGATTACCTCCAACACGGGTATGAACAAGTTTGGAGACACACAAAAGTCACTTCAAACCATTAAAACCTTTAATTCTCACACTCTGGCAGCTGCTCTCTTTATTCGTACAAGTCTATAAGGATTCTTACAGTGACCCCCTGTGGGCTTGCATCCTCCACTTCTGGAGCAACCTAAACTGCTGCAGCATCCTTAACACTGAGTTGCTATTTTGGAGGTGGTTTCACAGAGGAATTTGATCTCAGACCTACTTTTAACACACAGAAGCCATGGCCCATATCATTAATACATTTTTGAGGGAGAATATAGATTTCCTTTGCAATGGGCCTGCTGAGGGGGGTGGTTGTGGTGGTGGGAAGGGTGATTTGAGGATGCAGAACTGCTACAATGAGAAAGCTGGAGCATCTCTGATCCTCCCTTTCATGGAATGAGCATTCTTACTGCTGTCCCTCTGAGCATTTGTGAAGTTGAGGTTTCTGAACTAGTGTTTGGGAAATTGAGATAAGAACAACTTTAAACTCAGGAATGGAGAGAAAGGAGTTGTGAAAGTTTAGTGTACTAGCTACTTTGAGTTTTAGGAAGAAAAGAAGACTTAGATAAATGTGCATCTAGAAGTAAATAAAGCAATACCATCAAGGAAAGAAAACAGCACCTAGAAGGTACTGATATTGATAGGAACAATAGTAAAGGTAGACAGTATAATTTTTGAAAGGATTATATTTACTCTTGTAAGAAAATTGGATGTGACCATTAATGCTGTTGTAGGCAGCTCAGAATTAGGAAGGAAGAACACAGATAAAACAGGATTGCTGAGAAGGGAGTGCAGGTTACTTAACTGATTTTAAGAAGGGCTTGGGTAATTTAATGAAAATAGCTATGATTATGATAGGGTCACTATAAGAAAGACTAGATGCCCAACCCTTCTAGCCCTATTTTTTAATGATTTGTTAAAGGGGAAGCTATATTAATTGGCATATGAAAGAAAATTTTATATTTAACTACTTCTTGTTTAGTTTATAAGCAAGTTTTATAATTAGTCAAAAACATAGAATACTGTGTGGAAGCTACATCTTTTTATGCAACTCCAACTTTTATTTTATTAAATCTAATTAAATAACCTGTCAACATTTGAATTTTAAAACATTCAGTAATTTTTTCTTTCTCTTTATAATGGCTGACAAACTTATGTAAGTGGAATAGTTTTTGTTCTGTTTTGTTCTGTTTTCAGAAAAAAATCCAATAAATCCAATGTACTTAATTGTGAAGCAATACTAATGAGAGTAGTAGAATCTGGCCTTATCCTACCCCCTAAAAACTTGTAAAAAAACTGCAAAAAAATTCCCTGGTCATTAAGAATAACAGTTGCTCTATAAGTCTTCAGCAGACTGTTTCAAGAGTGTCCATCTTGCTTTCATTATCAGTATTAGTACTCTGCTCAGTGCTTAAAAGCTGTATTACTATTTACAATGCTGGAATGTGTAGTAGTAAATGTACGTTTTCACCCAGAGTTAATCCTATCTGTTTTAGAGTGATGACTTCATTCCACTGGGTCTGAGAAATAAATTTGAAGTATTGGAGATAGATATTATTGTTGCTATGGGCCTTGAGGTTTAAGAAAAGAAGTGCATAGATAATAATTCTGCCATTAAAATCTTTTATATCTCATTTTGTTACTTTAGCTACTAACGACATTTTATTAATGTGTGGCTTTCAGCATGACATAAAAAAAACATTATGCATTTTAACATGAGGTAAACAGTCTTTCAGATTAAAAAATAAAAAAAAAAAAAGGCTTTTTTATTAAGCCAGAAAAGACAGCTAAACAGGTCACTAAATGTCAATATCCTTATGTTATTTCAATGTGATTATGCCTGCCAGGAAAGAAGAATGAAGTATTCTATAAAGTGACTGGGGGATCAGGCTTTGACCCTTAAAAAAAAATCCTTTTCCTTCTGCTGGTATGTCTCAAAAATTTAATCTGCTGCATGACGTCTTTGCGAGAAATGTTTTCATTAGTGAGAGATGAATCTTAAATGCTTAGTGAGATTTTTAGGTACTGTTCCTATTCGATAAATGAGTATTGGGATAGAGCTGGTTCGATTGACCACACGTAGCTAATTGTTGAATAGTTAACCACTGAGCCTAAGCTAATCATTTAGCCTCCCTCTGTAGCAAATCAAGATCGAAAGATATTCCTTCCAGAGAACAGTTTATTTTCACTATTCTAAATACCTATTTTGGGATAATGAGCTTCTGGAAGTGCTTTTCTCTATTTCTTAGTAGGCTAGAAGAAGCCCAGATCTAAATTAGTCAATTCAGATTAGATGCCTGACAAGATGGCTGACAGTAGGTGAAACTCTCCCAGAAAAACCAAAGCCAAGAGCTTGTAAGGGACTTAATTCCCAGTAAAATCAATAGACAACAATAGGATGAAAGAACCTACAACAGTTTCTGGACCACAGAGCCCTGCCTAGAACAGCAGTGAAAATATAAGGGTGGTTAGGGAAATTAAAATGAAACTCTTCAGGACAGAGCTGGCAAGCTGATAGCCACACCATTTTCTCTGTAGACTTTGTAATAGAAATCATACAGATCTATATGAGGAAAAAGAGTTATAGTATAGCAATTATTTTTTTTACCTGATTAGGAAAGAGATCTTTTGAAAGACTGTATTAAAAGCTAGACCTTTCACCAGTAAACCTTCTGAATGCATCATGGCATTTAAGAGTATGTACCTGAAGGTCAGTGTGTCTGTGTTCTTTTCCTGAGTATGAACCACAGTGAGATCCATTTGAATTAAACCTAATAATGGGCTGCGCTTATGTATAAGATATTAAAAGAAGTGCAAAAAAGATGTACTCAAAAGAAAACCTACCTAGGAAAAGATTAGATACACCAAACTATAATATTTTCCTTACAGCAAATAACCCAAATATAGTTGATTAAATAAGAGAACCAAATGTTGTTAATTTCTTTCACTTGTGAAAGAGAATCCATCATTTCTTCTTTTAACTGTAGCAGCCTTGTTTTACTGTTAGCTTTTAACAGTTATTCAGTCCTGTTCCCAGTTGAATCAATTATTTCAGCATGGGAGCAGAACTGAACCCAGCTGCTTAAATTCCTCCCATTTTCACTTGATCTTAACTCTTACAAATTTCCACTGTTGCAATTTAGAAGCACTCGATTAAAATATTTTGAGCTGGATCTTTGATAAGGACCTTGGAATCTGGCTCAAGGATATTCAAGCTTAATGCAAGGCAGTCAGCCCAACAGGCCAGAAGTTAAACAAAAGAGTCAAACTAATTTTCATGCAAACTAACAAATGGAAGGGATTCTTTTCAGATCCCAAGCAAAGATACTAATTTAAAAAGCCTACTTTTCTGATAACTCACAGAATATACTGAACTTGTTGGAATCTTTGCTTTCCCAGAGACTCTGAAAATTAAATTGCTATTACTCAGTTTAAATATCAAATCACATTTTATGCTTAGCAGAAGTTAGAACTTGATCGCAACAGCTCATTTAATATAAAAGACATAAGAAAGAGTCAGTAGCTCCTATACTCTAAAATGCTTTATAACACAGTCCAATTTAAATAATTGAGATTCAGTACTTTAGCTAAAGATTAAGTTTTATGGGACAAAGAAATTTCTCTATGCATATGAATAGGAGTGAGTAAAGATCACTGAACTCTGCATTTCTTTCTACAGTGGCCCTAAAAATCTATCTCAGGGCTATAAACATGCTTTTTGGTTATGCATAGTTAAAGTGGAATTCACATCTCTGACTGATAAGAATGTACAGAACTTGAAATTTTTCCCACATTTATTCAGAAAGAGGGCAATCTGACCCCAGTGCAGATTTAGAATAAAAGGACTAAGAATTAGCTAGGTCTGAGGGGTGTAATGGAGAGAAAGGTCCTTCTTTAACTGCTGGCAGTTAGTGCAGTTCTGGCAGAGTCCCTGCATCTTGGGCATCTCGGCAGGTCCAGGGACCCTATCCTTCTCGGAAGGATCTCACCAGTAAATTCACATAAATCCACTGTCTGCGCTTCAGTGCACATCTTCTGTGTGAGCCTCATTCTGCAGAAAAGAGCAAATATGAACAGCCCTGTGCAACATCAATTCCTTTGAATCCCCCAATTTCCTCTGCTGCAATTACTTCAGTTACAAATGTATGGTCTGGTATAACAGTAAACATGTATTTTATCATGCAGACTTATAGAAATGATAATAGTGATAGCAGCCAGGCAGGTATTCACAAAAATACACAATAAAGTGAAGGAAATAAGCTACTCTGAAGACATGGAATTAAGGAATCACTAGTGAGTGTCCCAGGAGGGATTCACAGAGGTATCCCTGCTACTCATTTTCTGAAGCTGAAGGGACAAGTCATTTCTAATCCCTCTATTGACTGCCATCTAGGGGCCCTAAGAATTTCTAGTGCATATCTTTTGAGCCATCAGCTGTATTACTTTGAGAGTAGGGAATATAGACAGGAAATTTTCCTTTTCTGTCATCTTAACGGTCATTGTTCCAGCAGATGTCTGAGGCAGAAGCCTTGTAATTGTAAAGCCAATCCTCGATAATAAATAAAAAAAAAGAAACTGGAACACTTATTTAGAGTTTTCTCTTTCTTTGCAACTTGCATACAAAGTAAAACTATAACAAATGTGATTAGTATCACCCATGACTTTACACAGTAAATTTGTAGTACTGAGCCATCAACAGTCAAAGAAAAGGATGGATTTTCCCAAGCTCTGAACACTCCCAATTCCCTCTGACTTGGCCACAAGTTCTGGGTAATTTCTACTTCAGAAAATCATGTCTCGTGGTTTGTTCTTTTGGTGTAGTTGTCATTCACTGGGCTTTGAAACACCACAGCACTCTCTCATCCAAAAAAAAATAGGCTTGGTTATCACTTTACACTTTTCATATTAATGGCACCAAATTTTTTTGAGAAGATCCTGGACTCTTCTGGAAAAAAAATAATATTGTCACTTGTTTTCTGAAGATTGTTGCATACAAACTATCACAGCTCACTGAGTTACTCCAGGAATAATTTCCCTAGATGTTAAAGAGGCTGTACACTGCTGTCAGTTTTAGTCAAGGCCAGAGGAATTGTTTTATTTTTTGTCTTCTGTGTGATATATACATGTCCACTCACATACTTATGTATCCTGCATGTAGTTTTCTTTCTCTGAGGGAAAGGTCTGTCTATCCGTCATGAACTATGAACTTCAAGTTAGCAACAAATGATGGAAGTTACACTTTAAAAATGGGAACTTAAAAATGTCAGAATAGCCTTCTGTGTGCATTCAGAGAGTCTAAATGTGTTTGACACTGTACCATTATTTTTATATAAACCATCTAGCCTTACAATGCTGAAACCCTTGTTAGATCTAATTGTCTGACCTCTTTTTCTCCCCCCCCCCCTTTTTTTTGATGGTATACAGAATTTAATTTTAATTGGTTGTTACATTGCAATTCTTCTGCGGCCACACAGACATCTTTGTAAATAACCTGTTACATCACAATGTTGTTCTCATTTCAGTCAGTAAATGCAATTTTAATGGAGGCTGCTTATTTATTTTATTTCATTTTGAGGGAAAATTGAGTGGAAAAAAAGCAAAGAAAACAACGATGGCTTTTTAAAGATCTCATTAAAAAATAAGCATCTTCTATTCTACCCACCTCTGTGACATACAAGATAACATATTTTAAGTAAAAGACTTATCGTGACTTCAAGTCCTTACTTTTCTTATCAATCAATGCCCCCAAACACAGGGCTCAGATATGCAGAAAAAATCAATCAAGACCGATGTGTGCCTTAAATATCACTGTATTGATAAATAAATTCTGGAAAAAAAGAAAGGCTTTTCTCTTATGACTGTCTGCTTTGACCCAGTCAGAGAGTGATGGAGGGAGAAGACAAAAATGGTACCTTCATCATTCCCAGAATTAGTACAGCCCAAAGTATACTGAGCTTAATTCTGTTACTTTCAATTGTTTACCTTGAAGCATGCAAACTCACACTAGAACCAATGGAGCAATTCATGGAGTGAAGTGAAAATTCACTGTGAGTGAGAATGACAGAATCTGGGTCTCAGAATGAAGTGAACAGTTATAAGTAGGGCTGCACAAAACATAATGCACTGCTTGAAGCCTTTCTTCAGTGAGCTCTTAAAACAGGTGCCAAGTGATACAAAAAATTTTCAGCGAGACAACCTGGAATGAGGACTGTGAAATTTTAAGGCATATAACAGTACAGGGATTCTGCACCCCAAATGTCTTATGATGTGAATGCATACACCAGAATAAATGAGTTACATTTTTTAATAATTTCTGAGCAACTGCTAACTTTCTTACATGGTCTCATATTAATGCCTGAAGTCAGCTATTTTCCTACAACAGTCACAATACCGAGAAAGAGCAATCTTTCTGTAAGGTGTTAGAGTGGAACTAAAAATGACTATGCCCTAGAAGGGCTACAACTTGTTATGTTGATTTAAGTGAGACACTGAAGTTTTCTTCTTCAGTTGTCTACCTGTAAAATGAAAGTAATCACACTTTTTTATAATAACTCATTCCCTGCCTGACTTTTCAAGAAGAACAGCTATTCCATTTTATGTACCTGAGTGAGGGAAACTCCTACCTGGAATACGTAAAAACTACTGTAATAAGTATGGTAAACTTAGAACAAACATTGTTCTGTGTAAAGGTCATTCAAACCAAACCACAAAAACATTAGAACATTTCTGCTTCACTTACCTCTATGGGCTAGAGGTACTTTTAGGTGCATGGATATCTATCACAACAGTGCCTGTTTTCCCATACTAAATATATCTGTGACCAAAATCGTAATTCTTTTGGCATGCCTTATAAGCCACTCTGTGTGTGTACATGTAGGAGGAGAGGATTACTACTCAACACAAAATTCAGTCGTTCAGACTAAGTGGAAACGTAGTGCTCATCGTCTGGCAAGTTGGGCAAGCAACAAATGGCCCCTCCCTTGAGGACCTGCTTACAAGCTACACTGTGTTTGCTTTTCTGGGCCATTTCACTTAAATAAAACTTTAAGCAGGTGATTTAGTTCCTTAAGTGAGTCTCAGAGAGAGATTATTCTGGCAGGTGGTCTTTGTTGCCAGCATGCTTGATTGGTACAGTAAACCTATTCGCTTATGTTCGTGAATATCTTTCCAGTTTCAGCCTCCCTAGAGTACTGCTCTTTCAAGCACCACTTTTACACCCTCTTATGTAGATGAAATTCAAGCTGGCTAGGACTCCTTTTGCATTCTTGTATTTAATTTTGACTGCACTGTAAATATGTGAATAGAATCCTACCCAATGATGAAGGCAAATATTCTACTCTCAGCTGCCTTAAGGGTTCTTCACCATCAACAAAAGGCAGCAGATGGGCCTGTTTGCTTGTTTGTTTTAAAGAGAGGGAGAAAGGAGAAGAGATTTTGTGATATTTTATCCTGCACAGTATGGGGCATTTTGGGAACAGAGGTCTGAGTGAAGAGTGCCTCAGGCTTCTGTGCCACAAAAACTGCTTGTGCTTGTGTAAGGAAATATTTCCACGTGAGATTTTCTTCTTTTCCAACAGGAAACGTTTCCAGATGATTCCTTGCACTGTTCCTCAGCCAATGTTTCAAATATTTTGAGAAATGTCTTCTCTGTGGATTGCTAAGCCCTTAAAGCTTCTGATCGATTCTGTGTTTGCCAAAGCTGTTTGCTTCATGTCAGTGCTTTCTGGTCCATAGTTATAATAAAAAACCCCTATCTCTTTGAGACACCCAGGAGTGATGTACCTTCAGAGAGGAATAAAAGAGTTAAAACTCAGACATGTGACTGAGTGCACTGAACTAAGTATCGCTGCCCAAGGGCTGTCAAAGGCTGGGGTCTACTCTGGACTCTGCTTCTTTTTCTTTGTTGATGTTTTTTGGTTTATATAGTGATATTAATACTCATTTCCCCAGCAGAAATAAATTCATTAGGATTTACTCTCAGCTAAACTGTAGATCTACTACAGTTTTGTTTGCTGATGCAGCAGATGCTTGGAGAAAAATAAAATGTTATTACTCTGACAATGAAAACACTTGCTGGTCTATATTATGCTATTCAATATATTTTATCTTGATCCTGGATGTCCTCAAATATAGAATCACTTTTTCTGTTTGATGTACTCCATTTTCTCCAACAGTCATGTCCATTATCAAAGGTCAAAGGCTAAATAAGCGGTAACGGCAAAATAGCGGTATCTATCTGCCTAACCTCTAAATGTGTATTTAACTCACAGCCAGATTTTAAAGGAGCTTAAGGGAGTTAGATACCTCAACGTAGTTGTTATTCATCTACCATTTTCCACCATCTTTTTGTACAGAATCTCGATAACTGTAATGTAGATTTTCTGTCTGAAGTTAAGTCTCACTTGATATGCATAGCTATGGTGCATAAAGACCTGTGGGAAACTACAAATCAAACCAAAACTCCCATGTGCTAGAGCTGGTAAGTGCTCCCTCCTCTCTTTCTATATAAAAATGTCACACTCATATTCATTATCCATTCTTTTTCTTACTGCCATGTGAAAAACAGGAAGACTTCTTCCATGTCGAGGGGTGGTCAGGAGGCCTTGAGCCTAGAGATCAAAGATAAGAGGGGGGATAGATAAAAATGAGAGAAGAGAGAGGAAAATCATGAGATCTGGACCAAAAAAAAAACGAGTTTGTTTTGCAAAAGTATTTATTTTTACATTTTTAATTGAGAGAAAATTTTTTGTGATAAAAAGAGAGATTTCTAGAGTTTCCTTTTTATTAAAACATACAGATAGTTTTCTCTGGGATGCATAATTTTATATCTAAAAGAAGGAATTTCAGTTGAAACCAGCTTCTACATTGCAAAGAATTTTGATTTAAAATTTTCTATCAGTAATGAATCATAGATATATTGTATCCTGTACTTTCTGCTCCAAGTTTATTCCCATATGGTGAAATATCAGCTGTCACTATTGTAGCTGATTTCTCAGTGAGTGACTTGTCCAGTGTCAGACAGGAAGCACGAGGCAGATTCAGCAAGAGAAGGCATTTTCCCAGTCCCAAATTTAGTAAGTTTATTTTCTCCTCCCTATTTTTATTGACTGCATTTCTATTGGTAATCCTCTCCTGGCTCAGTGTTACCTTTAAATGAAGAACAATTATAACCTCAGCTATCTTTGCCCACACTCTCACAAAGACTTCATAATTACTATTTTCATCAGACGAAAAACCTGTTTCCTGCTTAGCTACAAGTTCTTTAGCAGAATGTTACTTGTCATAAGATAGGCAAAACATCTGAAGAACAGGCTGTTCTCTGGTTGTGAGGGTAAGATTCTCGTGTTTCTGCCTTTCCTCCATTTCTCCTTATTTAGACCTCATGTACGTAACCATCCAAGCAGAAGATGGAATGGTTATTTACGAGAAAATTGAAAGAAAGACATGATGCTACCATAGGAAAGTAGGGTTCAATGATTCCACTTAGAGCAGAGTATCAGAGAGAAACAGCGGTCACCAAAGCAAAATCCTCAGCTCTGGTGTGATCTTCTATAAGCTGTGACAAAGCTAGAAGTAATAGCTGTGTCAGTAGGGAGAGGGAGGAGGCCAACACTTGCTCACAGTAGCCTCCTCATGCATCACTGTCAAGCAGCCTGTAGAGAAAAAGAAGCAAATCCTCACTGTGAAATTGTTTCTCAGATTCAAGCAGTGGCAGCAGCAACGCAGTCTGCTGCTCTTGTAGAAAAGGTGTCAGTAAAGGGAACAAAGGTAGCTCCGTGAAAACAACTACTTGCTGAACCCATTTAAACAATATCCATGCAATGTTAGTAAAAAAACTGCACACCATAAAGATGGAGAAAGAGTATAAGCAAGCGTGGAGGTGAGACATGAGAAAGAGTAAGACAGTGCTTTGGGAAAGAAGCTGAATTGTCATGTCTGATTGCATTGCCCATAACTGCAGCTAGGGCAGTGCTGTTGCAGGGACCTGTGCAGGCACTATTCAGCATGCACTGCAAGCCAGTGAGCAGCAGACCTCAGGAAGGGTACCCATCTGTTGTTAGGGACCAGATTATACTCTACACAGTAAATGAGAAACTGTCAAAAGCTGACCAGCCTAACTTATAAAAATAATCATCAGTTAGAATACCATGAAAAATATTTCTGTTGGGCTCTGTTAGAACTGCCTGTTTGCAGTGCTCTGGGCCTCCTGAGCAAGTGAGGATGGGGAAAGTCAGCACCAGCCCTGCATTCCCCATAAAGAACATATGGAGTAACAGGTCTGTGTGGGTTTCTGTCTTCTGTAGGCCTGACAGCAGAGGCCATTCAAAGTTGGATACATGTGTTTGCAGTGTCACAGAAAATGATGCAGTGAACCAGCTTAAGCATATCTATGCAAAAAACTGGTTTCCCTAACTTATATAGGCCTGCATGCCTTGTAATTAACAATTTAGGAATGAAGACTTGCTCTGAACCTGCCTCATCTGATGATTATCCAGCGATTCTGACTCTAAGAGGAAAGAAGGATGTGATCCAATGTGGTTTCCTGTGCATATTAAGGTGGCTAACATCTTTGAAATGAACAAGGCAGACTATTTAGTCCATCTCAGCATTTCTCAGCTATGTAAAAGGATCATTCACTCCATGACATTGTAGGTTTTAATTTGAGTTTATGGTTTATTGCTGTTTATCACTATTCAGTCACCACAACTGCAGTGTATACAAATAAAGGCAAGCACTGAAAACATCAGCTCAAATAGAATCACTAACGCTATGCATTTTTTACAGCCCTTTATTTAATACTGGCATCCAATAAATAACTATTGCTAATAATAAAAGTAGAACTGTAATTGAAGTAAATGTCATTCCCACTGAAATATAAATTATGTGTTTATGAGAAGACTATGCTGTCCTATGGGACAAATTATTATATACAGTAGGCTGGAGAATAAGAATGTAAGCTCCATGGGGGAAAAAGTGGCAGGATGCCTGCAAATTTAAAAAGTATGGAATTGGAAAATTTGGCCAGAATTTGCTTTTAATATATTGTGCTACTGCCTCTTTAAATGTTCTTTCCTTTCGTAGCTTACCTCTATATGCTCAGCCCACCTGCTTAATCATGCTATTTTTGTTTCTTTTTTTTCTTATGGTTAGAAGAACTTGAGAGTTAAGTTCACGAAAACACCTGCTCATTCCTTCAACAAATTAATAAACTCACTGGTTCTTAAAAAATTTCATTATGTTCTCTTTCTTTCATAAACTAGATGAGCAATCTATTCCAAAACAAATACCATATCCAGATTTATAAACCTGTGCTTATAACCTTAATTTCTTCCATTCGTGTTCAAATTGACTCTGTTACACCATCATGACAAAATATAAGAGTCAGCTGACTAGGAGAAATCCTGCTGTTGCCTTTGTGGCAACAAATTTGTTGTGCTGGGTGTTTTCTTCTCAAGTGTTCATCCCAGCTGGAGTAGCACTTTAGATTTTGGCTGGGTTACTCATTCTGCCAAATGACTGTAAAACCCTGACATTAATGAGGTTTATATACCTTTATGTACATTTTATATACCTGAAAGAATCAAGCTGTAACTACGCTTCATATATTTGTAAATATACACTTATTATCGAGAACAGCAATGATTTTCTCAAACATGAATCCAAAGTGCAAAACTCTTTTTGTTTTTATAGGACTGAAAAGAGAACAACCATGAACACAAATTAAATGTATAGTAATAATGAACTTGAATGAAACATTTAGCATTTTTTTAAAAAATATAATCACAAAAATCATAATAATTTAAACTATTATCCATCTAGTTGGAGGTGAATGAAATGGAAGACAAAGTAGAAATACATTTAAAATGCAATAATTTTACATGTTGTGAACTAAAATAGTTATATTTTTATTACAACTATACAGGGTGAGGTTTTTTTCCATTTTATTTTCTACTGTGGAAGATTTCAGGAGTGAGTAAGGTCTTATATGTTCATTAATACAGCCTTCATTGGATATTCCTAAAAGCAAAAATAAAATATGCCTAATAGGCAGTTTGACTGCGAGTTAAAAATATTTTCATTCAAAATATTAAGAAATACAGAAGTACACAGCACTAAGAAGTATTTCTTTAATAGCATGTTCTGTAGCTGAAAGACTGCAAAAGTACCATGTGATAAAATTGCAGTTTCCATGGTAACCTTGATTGTTTTTAATAGCAAAGAACTAAGAGACATAAAACATGACCTGATTGGCAGCTGCCCTAAGGCTGCATCAACTATGACATAACCAAAATGCATTTTTGTTTATTAATACTAAGCAATAAGCTACCTTTTTTTCTTGCTGCTGATTTCACTACTAGATTTTCAATGTCTAGTGTTTTGTATTAAGTTCTAAAAACAGTACTGACTCTTTATACAGCAAAAATTAGGACTCCCCTGAGATGTAAAAGGTAGAAATATTACTGCTTTTTGCCTGTGTTTGCAAAAGTTTAGAGAAATGTGAGTCCTGTTATTCTTTCTGTGTTAGTAATTAAATCTTTTATACTGAAGGTTCCCCAGTTTCAACGTTTTTAGGCACAGGAGGAAATTTGTATCCACTTTCCAGCACAACAATAACTTACACTCATAACTTCTCGTTAGTCACTCTCTTTTCTGTGTGATTCAAATCTCTATTGTCCATATGGTGCTGCTTGATTACAATTTCTTCCTTAGGAACATTCACATCAGAGGCAAATCAGTTGTTTTAATAATTGCAAGTTAATTGTAACATTGCATTTCTAACCACTTTATGTTTGCTCTGCTAGTGTATTAGGCTACAAGATATATGGAAGAAACAGTATGTACCCCAAAAGTAAATGACACAGGAGCCACCAATGAACAATCTCATCCCTATAAAATCTGTCTAGTTAAAAATGTTCTCCTGATAATAATTTGAGATAGCTGCATTTTATTTATGCTGTTTCTTGATGTCTTGATTCCAAGAGTAGACATCTCAAGACACTCCCAAAAGTGCCGTTGTTCTGGTGACGTGGGATTCCAACAAGCACCAATACTTACATGTCTTTTGCTAAGTGGTATTATACCCCCTAAAATCAGGAAGTTTTTGACTGAGCTTAAAAGTAAAAGGGAGGAAGAGCGGGAGGAGCTGCTCCTCATCTACCAAAACTCCCCCTGGCTCTTTCTCTGGGCACAAGGTCATCTCTTCTCAGAAAGTGACCCAGAGCTTCATTTCTTCTTTTCAACTTCAGCTTCAGTCTAAAAGAACTTAGTGAGTTGATTCTGATTTCCCAACCTGTGCTCTCTGCTGCTCCACTGGACTTCTCACATTGCTGCCCAGCAGTTTTCTCCTTCACACTTCCTATCAGAACTGCCAGTGGACTTGAAGCTTACTCTGGTATCGGTACTCCAGAGAGGCTGACAGCCAAATGGCAGCTCAGGCAGACTCTTCCATACATGTGCAGTCATACCACAAACCTATCGCTGCTTCTGCTACTCCAAGCCTGTCTCTGTGACTAGACACTCAGGGCATTTTTTACTACTTTCTCTACTATTTCTCACATGTAACAGAGGTCCCTAATAATATTTTTTTTTCCTTCTTTATTCTCAGTTTACTTTATAGCTATGGCTTCATGCATTCAAAACTCTTTAAAATCAGAACAGCTTCTCCATCTGAGTTAATGACACCACACGCTAGGTTAAGAAACTGTGATATGAGTTCTACACCATCTTGCTCTGCCTAATAGGGTGTCATAAAATCATCTTTGTGACAGCACTTCTCTGGTTAAGTTTCACTGCTTACTTTACTGTATCATTAATCTGATCAGGTCCACTCCTGCAGAGTTATTGCATAAACTCTCCGGATGAAGGAACCTGGAACAAAACATCAGAGTTGGATAGTTCTAGCATAACCTTCCTGTCCTTTCCCCACTTTGCTTGGCTTTTCTTAATCAAGTCAGCTACGACTATAGCTCACAACTCCTGTGCCATTTCATGAGCATGGGAAGAATAATAACGTTATCCTTTATGTCACCAAAACCAAAAGAAAATCTATGCGATACTCAGTAAATGTAACCATGAGAAAGCTAAAACCAATATAATGGTGATAGGGCAAAATATACCAAATGCTGAGAGTGAGGAAAAGAGGTCACAAGGAAGATAACATGAGTTAAAAGATATTGAAAGACTATTTTAAAGGCAGTATTCACACTTTACCATGCAGTTACTTTAGAGCCATCAGCGTAGAGTCTATATCAACAGATTAGCTGACATAGCGTCATCAGATTTACTATAGATATGGAGAGCTGTTCCACTTTGTGTTGGTGTATGACCAAGAAGTTTATGATACACACATCAGAGTACAACTGAAAAAGATGATACGATAGTTCAAGGCCAGACTGGCTGGTGTATATTGCCTAATGAGGAAAGAGTTTCTCCCCCTTTTGCTTTCCACTGTTAGACTATTCCAAGTAACAGTGATATTTTTCACTGTTCTTTTGCTGAAGAGGGTGGGGGTAAGGGACATTCCATATATCATTAGAAAGTTACATTTACTATCATGAAACAAGTTGTTAAGCAAGTTCACTGCTGCAATATGATGTCTGGGGCTAGAAAAATCTCGTAGAAAGTAACCAGATGTCCATTTTGGCCAGAAAATCTCAGATTGCCAAGGATTATCTCAGTGTCCCACTCAAAAATCTTCTAAATGCTTTTTTTGTCCCACATCCTCAGAGAGATACAGAACTTTTTCGCAAGCTACAACTCAGAGAAATAGCCAGTTCCTTGCATCTTGACAAGAAAATGGGAGTTAGGGATTCCTTTTCTAATCCCAGGTTTATACAGGTCTATGTAAGGAACATGTTCCAACTTAACCTCTGTGCTGGGTTGCAAAAGAATTTCAGATTGTGCTGTGATCCGGGCATGCTGTTGCATGCTGGTGTCCCTTGTTTTAATAGAAAAGAAATGCAGATCTGGGTGGTGCTCCTGGTGAGCAATGACCATGCACCTCTCTAAGTTATAACAATGAATCCCAGCGTGGACCACATTCAGAAACCAGTTTAGAAATGGACATAGTCTCTGTTGTTATCTTCCGTTTTAACTTGTGCATTAGCTCATTTTGCATGAGAAACAGTACACATGAGCAAAATATTCACCAGATTTGTGTCTTAGTGCTTACACTGACCTTCACAGTATTTTTTGAGAAAACAACTATTTGCAGAAGACCCTGTAAACAAACTCTGAACTATTAGTGAAATGATCTTTGTAGGCTACTGTGCAGTCTGGATCTATTTCAAGATAAAATGTCTTTAAATAATGGGCACTGTCTCTTCAAGTAGTTTCTGAAGTATCTTCATGTGACTGAAATTGTGCATTTCAATATTTTCTTGATCCACAGGGATTGTCTTTACTAATTCTAATATTAACTGATGTCCTTGGTTCACAGAAACTTCCTTTTTTAATTGAAATCTTGACATCTGTGTGTGTATATCCTTCAGTGTGATTAAGAATGTCCCTTTTCTTCTCTATAGACACAACGGAAAGTTCTGTCTCTCTAAGTCCTCTCCATGGGGTTTACTTAGGTATGTACATCCCATGGTTGTGATCTGCACAGTCCTGATTTGAGAATCAAATATAGAAACATGTGACGAGTTGCACTGGCTAAACTTCAGAAATAAGAAAAGAAATATGCAAAATAGTGGGTGAATTGAAGAAAACTCGATCAGTCTGATCTGTCTAGTCACAAATAAAAAAATAGTACAATAAAACTTTAGCTGATTAGTGCATTGGTTTATTACTGGGAAAGTAGTTTCACTGCTTTGCTATACACTATGGACTTTCTCTCTCCTAATAATAACAAATTACAGCAGGTGAGAGCTCTGTCAGTTGTCTGGGAAGCATGTCTCAGTCTAGCCAGGCTTTCTGAACAAAAATTATCCTGCAATTAGTCTGTCAAAGGATGAGAGAGTGTGTTTCTATGCCATTTTGTGGCTAGTAATGTGCTGAGGATTGCTCTTACACCTCAGTCTTTTCAGCATAGTCCACTATATACATAAATATATATACTTAATATTCATATACATACACACATTATATGTACACTACATATATGTGTGTGTAAATGTCTGTGTGTGTGTAATGTATCTACATCTTTTAGAGCAATGGACTGTCAAGATCTGTAACATTTCCAAAGTTCCAGTGGCTTAACATGTTCCCTTCAGACAACACCATTCTGAAGAAATTGACTGTGAAATAAAGAAACGCAGAATTACACTTTATTCCTGAAAGAAGTTACAGACTGGGGAAAAACTGGTGGTTACAGTCTCAGTGTTCTCGTCACCCCAGAACACTGGTCTCAGCTTTTTGTGCTTTGCACTTTAGACCAGATAACCCTTCTAGGTGTCTCCACTGACTATTGTATGATGGTCTTTTGAGCTTGCCAAGCAGATAATGGAGTCTCTTCCCACTTCCGCTTTTCCACAGGGGAATTTCCATACTACAGCTCCCGCAACCCCAGATCCTGAGCAGAGCCATTCAAACTCAATGGTCCTGTTAGTGGCAAAGTATTCTTTCGTTAAACTTCAGTCAGAAAATATAGATGGTCCCTGTGGGCTCAGTCATAGCTACTCAGACACAAGCTGCTCACCAGGTGCCCTTTTCCCACAAATTCAGGAAGTTCGAAGCAATACTAAGCTCAAATGCAAGTAATGACCTCATACAAACACATCCCCACCAACTCTTGATCTCAGGGGAAATTGATACCTACTGTTTTCATTCTTTCTCAAACTTAAAATGGTGATTTTCTCAGACTGTGTGTGATTAGCTATTTTGAAGAAAAAAGAAAAGAAAAAAAGAAAAAAGAAGAAAAGAAAAAATAAAATAATAATAAAAAACAAATCCAAAGAACTATATCTCTCTTATTTTATAGAATTATAGAATAATTTATGCTAGAAGACACCTCTGAAAATCCTCTAGGCCTTAGGTGATCTTCCTCTCAAAGCAAGGCTAGCTTCAAAGTTATATCAGGTTGCTCATGACCATTTCCACTTGAGTTTTGAATATTTCCAAAGACAAAGGCTCCGCAGCCTGTCCAGGTAGCTCTCATTATATTTTTTTTTTCCTTCTATGCAATCAGAATTTATCTCACTAAAACTTGTGCCTATTGCCTCTAATCCCTTCACTGAGTACCTACAAAGAGTCTGGCTCAATTTTTTTCTGTAATCTTCCATGGAATACTTGAAGACTGCAATTAGATACTCCCTTCAGCCTTCTCTTCTTCCCTCCAAACAAATGGAGCTTCCTTAGTCTCTGCCCCTATGTTATGTGGCCCAGTCCCCAATCATCTTGGTTGCTCTTTTCATTATACTTGCTCCAGTTTGTCAGTATGTCTTGCAAAGAGTGGTTCAAAACTGAGCATTAACTACAGCTTTGTTCATGTTTTCTCCAGAAGTCTGCCCCATAAGAAAAAAAAAATCTTTCTTCAAATTTTCACCAGTATTTTTCTGGTCATGTAAGCTACACATGTTTCTAATCCAGCAGCTTGATTCTGTTTGCTTGATTGCAAGACTGTTTTCACATACAGGACTCACCAGTCCATCTTTTTTTTTTTTTTTTTTTTTTTAATTCCCCTGTCTTTAGCACACATAAAACACCCCTAATCCCCTCCATCCCCCCAAAACCCACTAGCAAAAAGACCTAGAGGCTTTCTCATTACTGAGCTTCTGTTTATTTATACAGTAGAAGCTATATAGTATTTGGGT
The DNA here is from genome assembly GCF_047370975.1 of Nipponia nippon. NCBI lineage: Eukaryota > Metazoa > Chordata > Aves > Pelecaniformes > Threskiornithidae > Nipponia > Nipponia nippon. Next base: position 138,036,966 of record NW_028262290.1, on the reverse strand, counting down.
AAAGTGACAAAGCTACACGATATTAATATTAGGCTGCTCAGTGAGCTGTGGAACTGGCCATAGCCCATCAGCCAGCTAATTAATGAAAAAATGTGAGAAGCAGAGAGCACTTACTTCTCATATTGCAAAAAGAAAACAAAAAGGAAAGAAAGAAAAAGAAAAATCTTAACATAAATTAACTTCTGTGTCACAGGCACTGTATACTACAGTGTACACTGAGGGTTGAATTATCCCAAATTACTTAGACAGAAACTGTGTAAAATGGCCAACTATGAAAAAATTCTGTGATAAAATCCTTTCCTGCTATGCTAGTCTGATATACTTTCTTCCTCCCCATATTAGATATGAATCCGCTTTCCATACATGCTGGATTCTCCTAGACCTAAAATAATCCAAGACGACGTTCAAAGACTTGAAGCCATCCTCATGAGGAATGTAGTTCTGCACTGTCTTGGACTTTTGGCTCCTCCCATGCTTTTTCTTTTGAACAGAGCTCCTGACCCTCTTAGTTGCAGGAATCAGAGAAATTGGCAGCTGTTTTCTCTTTTTCAGAAAAGAAAAATCAAAGCTAGGTAGTAAGTTCTGCTTCCAGACCCATCACTTATGACAATTTTTTCAGGTGTCTCCCCAAACAACAGAGTGAAATCTTTCCTCTTCCATGTACCTTCAGGCTACAAAGCAGTTGTCTCTACATTGTGTAAAAAAAAAAAAAAAAGAGAAATTCCATTTCCTCACAGGAAGGCAAAATTGTAGTATGGAAGGGACCTTACATGTTATCAAACAGGAGAAATGATGTAAATAGGATGTAGATAGCAGATTAACAAGAGCTATTTCTTTCATTAAGCAAGTAAAAAAGACAATATAACTTTTAAGAGAGATTATTTTTTTCTTAAAAGCAAAATTTGAATTGTGTTTACAACATTTTGTTGTTTCTCTAATTGGAATGAGTAGAACAAGATATTTCATTCATTTTTACAATTCTGGTTTTTCTGTTCATTATTAAATTGTTATGTTAGTAGTAATTAGTAGAGCCAGACATTATGTTTTATTAGGCAAAAGCTTTTTAATGGAAAAATAACATTTTAATAACATATTTTCCTATGAAGGCGTGAGATACCTTAGGATAGCTGGTATCCCCATGTCGTCCAACACTCACTTGAGAGAAAGCTAGATTTAGGTCCTTGCTTTACCTGACTCATTTTGCAGCTTTGTAGGTATTAGCCAGTCACTGAGAATCTCACTGTGATTTTGCCTGAATGTGTGTAAACATGCAGAGATAAATTGCAGAGGAGTCAGAAAGCTCTGTATCCAGAAAGTCTGGGATACATAGGTTATCACAGTCATTCAGACATCAATATCTGTCTGCAGAATGTCACAGCAGACATTTTGTGCATTTAATTTGCATTAATATATTAGTAACATGTTGTTATTAATTATTAATTAATCAGTAAATCCAGTTTTTGTTGTTAATGTCATGATCTGCAATTACACAAACACTTTTACACCTGAATGACTGATTATTAGTCTTTCTTTTTAATGTAGGCTTTTTCTGACCTATTATCTAACTGTCCCAGCTCAAAAATTAAATTTCATTGAATGAATCTTGGGTCTATGTATTTGTTTGTATCTCTGCTCATATTTGTTTTTTATCTATAGCTATATCTAACATTGGCAGATTTTAATAATCAATTTTTTACTGTGTTGATACTCATTTTTGTGTAATGAATCATGTCTTTAAGGTCTTAGCCTATGCAGCTATTTATCTGACAATTTGAAATAAACACAAGACTTACTAAAACCAATGATGGCACAGTATTTCACAGATATAAGTAAAGACTGTCATGAGAAATTACATTGCAGATACATGCCATTATCTCTTAAATGCACAGTGAAAATATGTCAGGGCAAGCAACCTGCCTCAGCAGATGGTTCCTTATTTTTTTGTTTGTGTGCACTGCACATGTGTGTGTGCATGAACTCAAATTTAAAGCCTCCTGGAAATTTTTTTAATAGAATCATTTTAAATGCAACTGAAGTTCTTGCTGGATCATGCTCATTCAGTGAAGATTTTGTAAAGAAATACCTTCTCAAGAGAATTTCTGACCAGATCTCAAGAACCATTCATCATCCCAGAAGAGCCAGGGATGATGCACTAGCAGGGATATGCCAGATTCATGTTCCCCTTATTCAGATCAGGTTCTAGAGCTTCTAGGTTCAGTGTCCCAGATGAATTCTAAACTACTGGGATCATGGCTAGAGTAAGTTGCTATCTCAATTTGCTGTTTTCTTTTTTTATGAGCTTGGTAACATCTTTTGTAAAATAGATAGCATCTAAGTTTCTAACAATTTCCTAAGCTAGAAAACTTGTGAAAGTATTGTGTACAGACTTGGTTTCGATTCTTCTCACTTAATACCGTTAAATGCTGGTCTGAGAGAGGTTGAAGCTCAAGTCTCTTTCCTGAATAAATGCCAGCACTAAACAGTAGACTTGGAGGAAGAAGGGAGGCAAGCAGTACTTCCATTGTTTTTATGAGTCTTTAAAGTGAAATCCAAACAAGAAGCTTTCAGGACAAGATGAGCTAAATATTGATTAACTAAATATTAACAAAGGTCTCCTATTTTTTCTACTTGATGGGCAATTAAAGATCTTCCGATCTTCATTCACAGCTTTCATTCTTGGAAAGAGAAGGGTGTAAAATAACAAGAAGACACAAGCACAGATGATTCCCCTCCACACTGCAAGTCCAGATTTTCAACATCTGAGGATTTTGTAACCATTTAATACAGAGGAAAAGCCAAGTCTTTAAAAAGATCTCAGATTTGAATAAGACACCTTTCCAAGCATGTTGAACATATCATTCTGACTTCTTTACCCAGGTTCTCTAAAGACATCCTCGTCAACTTGCTGGAGTCTTTAGAAAGCCTACCCAATAAATTGAGTAATATAATTTTTTTATTATAGTCAATTTAATAATATTCAGCTCCCAGATGGTCCCATAGCAAAAAGAAGTAGATAAAACACAAAACCAAGTCATAGATCTGAGAACTGAAAGAGCCTGACATTTTTCTTTTTAAGTAAATACCATATTTTAATTGCTGCAGCCCCAAGGTAACCATAAAGTCATGCACTGACAGCTCATGCGGATTTTATGAGGCTGTTTACTCTGTTGTTCATGAAAATAAGTTTGTTTAGCAACTGCTGCTGCTCCTGATGCTTACATCACCTGTAAGCTAGAAAGCATCTTCCTAAATAAGGAAAAAAGTAAGAAATATTTTACCTGCAATGAAAAACCTAAGAAAGGAAATCTGAGTATACAGTCAAAGTGAGGACTTCTTAAGAGTATAAAGACGGCTCCAGTATGAGTTGTTGCCTGGCTGTGCCAGTCACCCTCCATTTTTAGTGTTGTTTTCCTTCCATTTAAGAGAATGGGAACTTCCTTCTTGACTCTGAAGATGGACTGTGGGTACTTAATATCTTCTTTTGTTTTCTAATTTCTCCATTTGTAAAATGAGAATAATGATACTCTCAATGTCTTTTGTATTAGCTTTTCAGGTTTGCAGAGCTTTTTGCAGTCTAATGATGTAGGTCTTGCTATATAACACGAGATCATGACACCATTGAGTATATGCATTTTAATAAATATCATGTTCTAGGAATTAATGTTAGTAAGAGGATCGATTTCTAGACAGTATATGTGTCATCCTATGGATTTTATGAATGATATTAGCTAAACCAAATCTATGATGTAATTTGCAGTCTTTCTGGAAAGCAGTGGTACCAATAATATTTCTGAAGATGTGATATGTAATCTTTAACAAACAAGTATTTTTAGAAAGTACATGAATGCTGCAGCAGCAAACAGCTAATGCTAACCCGAAGTTCTGTATTGAGATATTTAGATGTTTAATGTAATTGGAGTGTCCTCTTTTAAAAGGATTTAAAACAGGTAGTTTTAAATTTCATTATGTGCTTTTCAAACTAAGATTTATTATCCAGTGTTTTATACAATCAGTAATATATATTCCAGCTGTATCTGATTGTTTTGCCCTAGTTGCTTCTATTTCCCACAGTTTAAGGGGAGACAGACCTATTATTAGTTAACAGAGTAAGTACGGTCCATACCTTTCCGCTTCAAAAAATCCAAGTTTCATCTTTCCTAATCACCTGAAATCACAGTCACTTCTAGCCACCAAGTTGAAATATTATAATGGAGGATATTTTCTAAGGCATAAAAAACCCAGTTACATCCCATTTAGAGTCAACTGGAATTTGAAGCCTTTCATTTATTCCTTTAAAATCTTATGCTAATGTATATGTTTGGCATTATTAACTCACACCCTTTTCTATTTAATCCCATGATGATCAATTAACCAGGAAGGATGTGGTAGACCCCAACTGTATGGAGTAAAGGACATATTGTCCTTGCAACATGAGAATAAAATATAGGACTATGTATATGAAATAACAGGTTTTACCTTTGGTTATTCTACCATCTTGGCCATGATTCAGAAAGGTATATAAGCACATGCTAGGTTTTACACACATTTCTATCATATTAAAGTCAATGAGACATAAGAAAATACTTAAATAAAGTTGAAGAGAGGTTGAATATATGAGGCTTCACTTTTTTAATTACTCTTTCAAAAATAGAAGAAAGAAAGAAATTTGCCAGACTTCAGAACTATTTAGTACTTGGAATGCCTGTAATTTTTGAACTGCTCATCTTAGATAAACCTGGGAAAAAAGAGAGAATTATTCACAATGAACAATGATGAAATCAGTCCATATTTGTACTATTATATAATAGACTGAATAGAAGAAATGAAAACTTTGGAAGTATCTATAAGTAGCATTTAAGAGTATTCTGGTGCTCAGTGTAAGTTAAGCTTCTGTACTTATGTTAATTTAATATTTATTTAATTTAATTATATATTACTGCTTTAAAAATCATGAAAGAATTAAGGTTGTGAAGAAGTGACTTGGCGATCTTGCAAGAAACTTTTTGTCCTTCTTGAAGCTAATTATTACCTTTTGTGAAATCCACAATCGTTATTAAAACGCAAGAGGTCTGGGATTTGTTTGTTGTTCCATTAACTTGAAAGAAAATTATATTATTATTCATTTGTGACTTCTCAGAGAATAATCACACCAGGGGTGGGAAAGAGGGCATTGTGCAGCAGTAGCTGCAGACGTAAAGTATGGAAGATTTTTTGTGTCTGAAAAAAAAAAGGTTCCCTCAAGAAATGCACTTTTAAAAAGCTCTGCTTTTAAAAGGCATTAAAGATTTTGTACTGTTATAAATGGACATCTGTTCTATAAGCTGTACCTCAACAAGATGACAATGGTTGTCATGTCAAATCTCAACAGGCCACCTTTACTCATGTTCTCCTAAGTTAAGAAATGCCACAGTAGCAGAATGAAACCTAACCTTTAATATTACTTTCTTTGGTCAAGGCTCAGCTACATGCAAGAGAAATGTAAGAAATTCCTGCCTCTCAGTGGATTTGGTTTAAGACAGACAGCCTCTCTCCTTTAGAGCTATTGTCAACTGGGAGTTCTTCCAAGAATAAAGAGAGGTTATTTTGTGTTCCTGTTTCAGTCTTTGTCAGATGAAGAAAGATAAAATTAGATTAATATATATGCCTGTCTGTTTTGTTGGTGTAGAAGGCTAGAACTACTGCTGCAAGTCTTGCATCATATTTAATGTTCCTGGCTCAGATACAAACATCCACAGGTTTTGTATGCATTACACAATGGAGCTACACTGTTCCTCGCGGGCATGGCTTTGGGACTGATAGAGCTAGGGTATGTCCCTACCAGGAGTCTCTCAGCTTGAAGTACACCTAGAATTTCTGCAGAAGCCTTAGTGACAATTCAGGAAACACAACTTTCCTTATTTGGCTCACAGATCACTTGAAATTGTGCACAGAAAGAAGTGGATAAACATCTCAGTTTTGCTGTCTCCTTTGCCACCTCTATGCTAAATTCTATTATTTTTCTTTTCATAGAATCTGACATTCTGTCTTTAGAAACGGAGTTGAAAATGGACAAACTCAGCTAATAGATGACTATGGAATAGAACCTGGCTAGAGTCATATGGCCCTCACCATGCCTCTATGAGATGCTGCTTTGACAACAAAATATTATGTCTCCCCAAAACACCTGCTTTCAAGACTTCTGGGTTACAAAGGACTGGTATGTGCTCATCCTTGTCAGATTACAAGGACCGCAGAAGTCAAGGAGAAGTGTGAGAACTGGTCAAGACATTTAACTAGTTCTTCTCTGAAAAAAGAAATAGTCCTTTTCTTTTCTTTCCTTTTCTTTTCTTTTCTTTTCTTTTCTTTTCTTTTCTTTTCTTTTCTTTTCTTTTCTTTTCTTTTCTTTTCTTTTCTTTTCTTTTCTTTTCTTTTCTTTTCTTTTCTTTTCTTTTCTTTTCTTTTCTTTTCTTTTCTTTTCTTTTCTTTTTTCTTTTCTTTTCTTTTCTTTTCTTTTCTTTTTTCTTTTCTTTTCTTTTCTTTTCTTTTCTCTTTTCTTTTCTTTTCTTTTCTTTTCTTTTCTTTTCTTTTCTTTTCTTTTCTTTTCTTTTCTTTTCTTTTCTTTTCTTTTCTTTTCTTTTCTTTTCTTTTCTTTTCTTTTCTTTTCTTTTCTTTTCTTTTCTTTTCTTTCCTTCCGTTTTGTCTTCAAGACTGTCTTTTACAAAGAATGGTAACAACATATTTTGATGTCACAAACAAGTCACTCCTGTTCAGTGAAGATCAGGTGGTTCCTGTTCATATTCTCCATTCACTAAACATCTGCAAAAAATGTTATCCTTGATATGCAAATCCTGACTCTGGGTGTCATGTTCTAGATGCAAATGGTAGAATGGGCGTCAGGAACTGTATCACCCTCTGCACTACAGAACAGCCCGGCCCTCTCATGCTCACAGCAGGTATATCCATAAGCAGGCATGTGAGACATTGTTGCTCTAACTGCTCAGCATGTTTTGAACACTTTCACGTGCATTAAAAACTGGACAGTTTGGCTTTTTCAGGAGGAACTTAACAGATTAATTTTTCTTTTTTTTTTTTTTAACCTTTCCTCCCTGTTTTTTTTTCTTCCCCCCACAGGGATTTATAAATAGCATCCACAATCCACATGGCATGAATTGCAAATGTAATCACCAGCACGAAGAAAGGTTAAAAAGCTCGGAAGTGTTGGGATCTGCTACTTTGGCAAACAAAGGCTGCATTGTTCAGGGGGCAGAAAGCAGAGCAAAGGGTTTTGTTGCCCTGTGGGAAAGTGCTGATCAATCTTTAAACTGATGGTAATACCATGAGCTCTATTAGAGAAGTCAGTGGACTTTTGGTAGTATATAAATCCTGCCAATACTGAATCAAAGAGGCTCTTCTGTTCACCTTGTCATTTCCTATGCCTAAGTCTTCATTTCAGCAGCTACTTACAGATTGGCATTTGAGGTTTAATTGATACCTAGTGTGTAGCTAGAATATAAGGTCTCCCTTAGTAAAATTTATTGTTTATTGTGCTCAGGAGAAACATTTTTGTAATTTACTGGGCACTTCTGGGAAGTGAAAGCATTATAATTGTCACAGAAAAGACACATGCAAACATGTTTCCCTTTGCTTAATTTACTGTTGTGATAGACAGACATCTCAATACGTTCGTGATGGAGTCAGACTATGCAAAAGAAGAAATCAAAGATGTGCAGTTCATATTTTAAAGGTAACATAAATCACTCTGCTGATGTTAATGTATTCTCATCAATCTACATGAGCTAAGAATCTGTCCCACAAACTGTCTGTCACAACTGATACGTTGAATATCCAGTGGGTGTTTGACAATGAATGTCCAGTTTGCTTTAAATTATATTTGAAGACACTAATTCATCTTTTTCAGATCAAAGATGTGCTTAAACTGAGACCAGATTGTAATGACCCTTAAAGAATTGTTCTTTTCAATAATCTAGAAATTTTCAGTGTGATGGATACCTGATTCAGAAGGCATGTTAAAGAACTTACTTCAGGAGATGAAATTTGTACAGTAGAAGGGAGTATCTACCACATATTTCTATACAATTTGTTTAAATTCTTTCAAAGACTGTATTTAAGTAGTATTCCAAAATGTTTACATAAGATTATAAAGGTCAAAAAACATAACATGATACACAAATTCTGCTTCTCTTAATATTACCTGTTGCTTAATTTTTTCCCCTCAAAGTTTTTGCTCAAAGTTCAGTATGAATTTGAAACTAGAAAATAATTTTTGCTATAACTATTGCTTTTTCATACTTTGTAATATGTGTAATATGTCAGACAAATAATTTATTTTTACAATGTTTTTTGCATGAAATTCCTTAAGCTTAGAGCTATGTCTTTTAAAAACAAATTCTAAAAATTAAAAAAATGCACCCTTATTTTTTATGTTTTGACACAAAGTATTTCTACTATTTAATGTAAAGTTTTTATATAGACATATGAAACCTTTAAATTATTTTAATTAACAGTATGAAAACTCATAACAACCAGGAAACTTATAATTTGAAACATAATCTTTTTTCTCTTTTAGTCTTTTTTTCCCCTCTGTTCAGTGAACTACAGACTGGAAATGTCTATTTTCTTTTGCTTTCCTCTTTTTCTTCTGAGTGCTGAAAATCAAATAGCCAATGATTCTCATTTGTGGCTTAAAGAATTAAAAAAAAACCCCAAACTCAACCACTGTTGCATCAACATGAAGCAGTAAAAAAAATGACAGTACTTCAGTGACACAATATTAATAAAATACAGGCAAAATATCTGGGACTTTCAATTTATGATCTAGTGATAGCATGGGAATGCCATTTATATCATTATTTGTCACATAAAAATATACTAGACCTTTTAATTTTTCCCTTTTCCAAGAAATAGCATCTAGAAAAATGGTCGCATGTGTGTTGGAATGTTTACAAATCTGCTGTTTTATTCTCTGTAGTTTGGGGAATGGGGACACACAAGAAACTCTAGTAAGGGACTTGAAGACTGTTGATGTAAAACTGTACTCAGTTCCTATTAGCTGAAGTTTTTGACAAAGCTTTTGGTAGCATATTTTATCTTTGCTCATTGTGTTTCATGAAGTAGCAGGCATATACGGGGAACATATACGGGAGTGGATTTTATGTTGCAAGAATTCAATGAACAGAACCATGCAAAGAAAATAATTATTTTGTGGACCATAGAATAACTGAATCCTTCATCTTATACAAGAAAATGCAGCTAGTCGGCATTAAATAGTTTGAAAGGATATCATGAATTTGCAGATCATATTGTTTCCCGGTTTTAGATCTGTTTGCCCCATGGCATTCATGAGGATATTTAACACCTTCGAGGGTGTGATCTTTCTCCTACTAAAGCTCATATCAATTTATCCATTATTTCTAGTACAAATAACTGACCCATTCTTTGTTAAAACTGATACTTAGAATCATAGAATCATAGAATGTCCTAAGCTGGAAGAGACCCACAAGGATCATCAAGTCCATCTCCTGTCCTGGCACAGGACAACCCCAAAATTCACACCATGTGTCTGAGGGCGTTGTCCAAATGCTTCTTAAATATTTTCAGGCTTGGCACCGTGACTACCTCCCGGGGGAGCCTGTTCCAGTGCTCCACCACCCTCTGCGTAAAGAACCTTTTCCTAATGTCCAACCTAAACCTCTCCCGGCATATCTTCCTGCTGTTCCTTGGTTTCTACTTAAGAGACTGTGCTGTTGTTACTGGCAGGCGTCAATATTCAGTCAAAATCAGTGGCATCAAAAACTAGAAAATTAGGTCAGGAAGGTGAAAATTGCCTGTAGATCAGTGCAGATGCAAGGGCATCTTTTACGTTCCTCATGTGCATGATTACTCTCTCTAGAACCATTAGGGATCAGATGTTCAGGATGTCACAGATATTACATTGACTGAGTGGATAAATAGCTAAGACAGACAAATATCAGTCATGTATAATGATAAAGTAACACTTCTGGTTATACATGATAGTCCATGAACACCTCAGCTGGACAAACTGCATGAATCATACTTTGGGAGAAGACGTAAGATAACTTTGTGCTACACACTGTGAGTCAATCACATTGAAAATTTGTTTTGGAGGACCTCAGCCTGGTCAAAGATATCTCAGGTTGTCTCACAGTATAGCACAGAAGGCAGCACTATTTCAACACAGTAAGGATAACTAGAAAACTAACTGATCATTTAAGCAGGAACAAAGCAGCAAAGAAATGGGTCCAAGAGCATAGTTACGGGAATGATTGTTCATGAGGTGTTTTTAAATGTTTTCTGGACCACAATGAATCAGATGATACTGCTGATTCAGTCATGCTTGACACAGTATGAACTCAGCAAACAGCAGTTGTTGCACTCCACTCGTGGTTACCCACTTGCTCTCAGAAACACTGTGCCTAACCAACCTGATTACACAATGATTAAAAGGTCATCAAGTCCACTGAAGGATCTGAGCTGTGCAAATAGACAGGGAGAAAAGAAGGAAAACAGGCAGAAACAGAAAAAGAGTGTGTACAATCAACATAAATGGAGAAACAGGGCAGAAATGGAGATTGAAGGAGATATAACACAATTTTCTGCTAGCTAGCATTGTATTCCAGGGGAGAAACCACCAGCCTCAAAGTCTGTCCTCGGAGACACAACACAGAGATGGGAAAGAACTTGCTTGTAGTTAGGGAATTGAAGGAAAGAGGCTGGTGTAGCAAAAATAATATGAGACAATAGAAAGCTTAGAGCTTTCTTACAAAAATAAGAAACACAAAAAATAAGAATAAACAGGGTTCCTAAGTTATTTACACTTTACATAGCAAAATTTGGTTCAAACTACAGATTTCAGAGACAAAAAAAAAAAAAAAAAGAAAACTATGATTGTGCTAAGCAAGCTGGCGCATTTCAATCTTCCATAACAGCAGTGAAAAAACAAGAGCTTCAGTTTTCAGAAAAAGCACATACGTATACCCACCCAGAGGTTTACAATGTAAAGCATTGCAATGCAATTAAATAAAAATGTTTACTTTGATCACTCTTCCAAATTAAAATTGAAGAATTTGTTGGCTTGTGTTTTTTTTTTGTTTGTTTGTTTGTTTGTTTTTTAAATCAGGAGGCATGTATTTATTTTGATATGTTGATATCAGTAGTGAGTCTATTTTGCCATAAAAATAGTCTCTTCATTTTTCCCTTCAAAAGTTCACAAGGCATTGGGACTGGAAAAATAGCTGAAATTCAGCATCTTCTCAAATGTTCTGATCCAGTTAACAAAGACTACTTATACACCATTTTCTTTACACATAACAGCGGCTACTACATGAGTGAATCAGTTATATGTATTACTTGTCTGCAATAAATGTTTATGTATCCTAGTGTGTTCCAGAGAAGTTGTGGCCAGGGACAGACAAAGTGAGGAAAGTTAGAACTTAAACCTGTCATGAATCTGATTGATATATCTGTTGTTTACAACTGAGTCTTGCAGTCAAGACGTTCTGCTTACGATGGTCTATGAGGCCAAACATCACAGCTTTGTGGGATACCATTAACTAACATTCCCTTTTTCATGGCACTTTATAATTACTCTGCTCCTATTTGCAACAGGAGTAAAATTCAGGTTAGGGGAGCAGTTCTGTTAAGCAGTCCTGAGTCCCTACAGAGGAGAAATTTTATTTGTGCCTTATAGTATATCTGAAAACTTAGGACAGATGTTGCTCACTGAAGCCCACCAAAATACTTTCAGTCTGCATAGAGCAGCCTCTGATCAACAAAACAAGCAAAGCTTCAGGAAGTGAAATCTTATTTTTATCTATTAAATCAGCAGTAGAAGAAAAGCCCATGCAATGCCCTATGAATTTGCAGTTTACTTTAGGGGAACTTGCAGGTTGCAGACATAAAACCTGCAATGCAATGTAGCTAAGCAATGCTTGATTGCTAGAAGCCCGACAACCTTTTATAAACTCTTTAGTGAGCTTAAAATTATAGATTTGGCATTGTTTGCAGATCACTAAATATTTCAGGTCCCACTAGTCCTGTACTGTCCAAACCCTGGTTTCTACAAATTAGATTCCTAGTGCTAACCTCAAAGCAGCACAGGGTGAGGGAGGGGGGGAGGGGAGGCATGTGGCTGGAATTACAGACTTCTTACATAAAAGGAACTTGGAATGTCAACCTTTGCCTGCTTTCCAAGACAATAAATCTTTGAATTAACTGTGTTCAAGAGCACTTGCATTGAAAAGCCAAATTTACTTCTTGTCAACCACTTTAACAAAATGAAGTGGGGGGGGGAAGAAAAAAGATCAAAGAGTAAGAAGGCAGAAAAAAGCTGAACAGGCATATAGACTTTAGCGCATGCAAAATTAAAACAGTTAAAAAATTGTATTCACTTAATAACAACCCAAACTGTTTGAAATAATCGCTGTTCAGCGACAGAGATAATGATATGCTATTTCACATAAATACCTAATGACTTCAACATGAGGAAGTAACTATAATGGAGTGTCATATTAAAATATAAAAAACACCGATGGAAGTTGCAGCAGCAATCCAATCTCTAAAGTTCTATTTTATGGGAAGCTGCGGGTTTGGTGATGAGTGATGGGTGCAAAAGCATCTTAATTCACAGCAAACCTGATAAATACCATTGTGTGTATCCTTTTTAAATGCAAACAGTGAAGAGAAAAAAGTATCAGTGTTATTCAGAAAGCTCTAGTGCTGAAAACATCTTTTTGAATGTCAAAATACAAGTAAATGCTGAAAAGTGGTATGAAAAATTTTCTAATACCCTAAAATAGTGTCTTCTGGTGCTTTCAAAGTAGCACACAGAGAATGAAAATATTTTCAATGTTTATCTTTAGTTTTTTATCATCACGGATGATAGGTTCAACTTTATTTCATATTCAGATATCGGTGACTGAGTAAAGGATGCAAGCCTTTCAAATTTGGAATATAAATATCAACTGGGGAAAAAAATGCGGTATAGTACAATAACATACATACAGATTTTATTTCAAATATTTATGGAGAAAATGTTATGTGTAGAACAGTTATAAAGTACTATATGACAGCAGAGATTGTGAATTTTATGAAGCTATAACTAAACTATTTGAGTACATTTGTATTGTAATTTAAAAAATGGTTTACCTTATGATGATAGGAAAACAAAAAAAGGAGGAAGGAAGGAAAACTTTAGAGTCATTTCATTTCATTAATGCCATTACTAATTTTAAAAAAATAATAGTATGTAACTCTTGGTTATTTTCCAGCTAAATTTCAGGTAAGCTTCAAGGAATTATTCACATTGGATTATATATTTACATAAAAAGATGTATTTTATAATGTAATTAAATAAGACAGAGAGTACCTTATACTAGAAACAAAAAGATTAATTCTTTATTTGTCATGTAGTGATGGGTTAATCTTACCTAAATTATAAGATAGGAAGGGAAAATCAAACAACTCACTTGACAAAGTGTCACAGACCTCAGATTCAATGTTCTTTCACATCACATGGGCGGAAGTATGCAAAAGTTGACACAATGGCCAAAGACATAATGAAAGACCAAAGGAGCTGCACTAGCACTAGTACTTTTTGTTCCTTAGAAGCTCCACGTTGTCAGGGTCTGAATAACAAAAAATACCTTGGGAGACAGAAAGAAAACAAAAAAGCCTGGCCTTCCTATTCAGTACTGCTTCTTACTCTGCTGTGTTTCTCTGTGGGAAAGCATACTATTCTGTACGTCCACCTGTACTGTTCTACTACTGTCAGTAGGACTTCTAGGGCATGATGAGCCAGAGTCCAAAATCAGTATCACTACTTGAGTTGAAGAGAGGGCAGAAGTATCATTTCATGAGGGATTTCAAGAGCCTAAAATTTAGTTTCATTTTGTCTAAGAACAGAAGTTTCAGAAAAACAAAAAAAATCTGAAAATCAGTAAGTACTAATTTTGGACTGAAGGAAACATTTCATTTCAGTATAACCAAAATATTTTCATGACTTCTTTTGTAGGATGTAAAAAAAAATGTAACTACTAACCAAAACACATGTTTTGATCTTGCCAGAATTCCTCTACTAAAGAAATTCTGACAAAGTTAACCTTACTTTTTAACCAATCTAGACTGTAGAGGAACCACTTGTATTGTTGAATCACATATTTCCGGATGAATCACTCAGATTCCTCTGATTAGAAGTGCTTCATAGCAAAGAAGATGCTTCTCAGAGAACATGGACATATTTTTGTGACTTAAAACACCAATATCGGGGCTCATAAATTACAGCACTTATTCTCACTACTGCCACCACAATAGGGGAAACAGGCCATGATTACAATCTTTCATCTGTAGTTTCATTTTTTAAAATATTTTATCAGCCGATGTAAATTAGAGATACCTTTAGGTCATTTTAACTCACCACTGGCATGGTCATCTTGCTTACAATGGCAGCAGAGTCAGAGAAGTGCAAAACAAAATTTGAGAACATAGGCATTACTTGCATTGTTTGTGGCTTACCCATTACCACTATGCCCAAATCCTCCATGATTTCAGGTCATTCCTGAGTGTACTGTCTTGTTTCCCTCACAGCCTCACTGCAACATCTTTTTTGTAATACAGCTATTAATTCAAATAGCACACAGAAACAACTTGATAAGACTTAAAAATTTTGATGAGATTAGAAAAATAAACAATCAAGAAAAGCAGTATAATTTCCTAGTGTTGTCTGATCTGAAAGCATACCTTTATACTGTTATTTCTTCTGCAATATGTAGGAATTTAAAATTATCCAGGAATGACTATTAGATATACAAAAGTAGTCCCTGTTTTTTTACAGTTATATTACTCCATGTATCTAATATCTGACCCCTAGTAATAAGAAGCAGTTTGGGAAGACTCAGTGTACACATTTATCCTTGGGAGCTGAGATTCCAAGAGCTTGAACGATTAATGAAAGATTGTCAGATTTCCCAGCATCCATATTAAGATTTACCTTTCATACCAATATGACACACAAGCATGAAAGCTACACTCTGACCTTCATTCATGTAATTCAGTTAAAGTACATCAATCATATTTTCTTTTCTTGGTTGAGTGGAGATCATGTTGTTTCATTTTAGTAACAATTTGCCCATGGTGTATTAAGTACCATATTATGCCTCCATGAAAAGCGATATTGTAAAAAAAGAGGGACAGCAGAAGGAAATGTACCTTGTTAAAAAAAAAAGAGCTATAAATTATCTTGTCTGTGCTCTGCAACTTGATTGTCTTTGCACCTAGTCAAAGACAATATCATGTAATCAGTTTTTACTCAGAATTTTATGTCTCTGCACTCCGAGAAGAAAGAAACGGAGACCAGTTAAAAGATGATGGCTGAGATTAAAAGGAAAAACCAGGTGTCCAAGGCAAGACTAAGGAAGATTGAACTGCCTAAATCAGAAAATGGAATCTAAAACCTCCAGTTCAGTGGCTGCCTGAGTTTCCTACGCATTGGTGTTTTGCATTATGTTGCTGTTCGGATCTTAGAAGGCAGAGTCCTAACTTTAGTATACCTTTTCTTGAGATTTTAAAATAAGATGGAGGGATACCTATGCTACTTAAAGGCGCTAACCTGTTCCAGTGGCATGAATGTCCGAAATGAAGACTTAATGGCTTTCCTTTTTAATCAATGCCTGTGACTGCCACCCAGTTTTCCTTAGTAGCCACCTATAGAGAAAAATTCTCTCCTCAGAGGAAGAGGATTCAAGCCCATATTTCTTATCTCCCAGGTGAAGGCTCTATCAACCAGGCAGCAGATAAGAGTGTGTGCCCATGTCTCTGTGTGTGTACAAACACATACAAATATTGGGCTTATTCCCTCCTCTCTGCTACTGAGGATGATATCAGAAAGTGGTGTTATTAGTTTGTGACTGAAATCTATCCGACATCACAATATTACTTATACTTTTTACAAGATCTCCTTGGTATGATTTCTTATTTTGTTTTATGTTTTATGTTCTTGACATGTTTTTAATTCTTTTAACTAGATCACAAATTTAATGTAGCTAGAATTTTTAAACAAAGGTATACCAAAGTCACATTCCACACTTTTGCTATTTTGTCTACAGTATATAACCTTTATTTACGTGGAAGAAAACTTTGATGACATTTTATTATTATCAGTAACTTTGGAAGCTTTTCAAAGTAGCAAGGTCAGAATAATGACTTGCCAGGTTCTGTGGTTTCATTGATACAAAAATGTCTGTGAGTGTTATACAGATTATTTCAAGTAATAAATCCTGCACTATGTGCTTATTCAGAGTGCAGGACTTCTTCTGCCAGGTGGGGAATTCAGTACAGTTGTCCCTGTACCCTCTACAATGCCCTTGTCATTGTGCTAGGCAATAAGGTTACCTCGTGACCTGTTTTAAAGTGTGGTTGTCCATTAAATAAATGTTAATTCATCCCAGCATCATCATTCTAGTAGACTATAATGACCTTAGGTTGCTTCTAGGTTGAAATGGAGACAATTGTTTTACCAAATGGTTTATACCAAGATTTAATTATATTGTTAATCCTTTAAGAAGCATAGAAAATCCCCTCTAGCACTACAAATCCTTTGCACAGACTCAGACAACCCTAGTTGTTCATCTTCTAGACCAGTGTTAAGATGCAATTAGCACAAAAATTGTAACTCTGGCTACCTTGCCATGCCAAGCTATTCTGGACAGGGAATGGGTCATATCCATGCCACTATAGTAATTCTTGGTGGGAAAATAGTTTATTGGAGTTGAACAGATTTCAGACAAGAAGACCCAGCAGACTACAGAGAAGATGGTCACACTCAACGTTCTTTAAGTCCTAAACTCCGCACAGTGTTCCTTATCATTTATCTCTGTAAGGACTGTGGCTTTGAGCTTTACATCTTAGTCTAGCTTTGTTAGCTTTCCTAGAACATATGGTAAGATTAATACATATTCGCAAGCTTTTCTGAGATAAATGAATACGGATTGGGGTATTTCTGTATTGGGTGGTAGCTTGACTTCATTTTGTTAGGTGTGCATATTTTCTTAATAGATATTTAATGTGGGAAGTGGAACATTCATTTTTGCTAAGAAAATATGCACTTCAGTTGTGTTTTACACTTGCAGATGTGCCTAAACTTTCAAGACAGCAGTTAGACAAATCACAGACATAAGAAAATATTTTTAAAAGAATCAGTAACAAGTGTGATACATTATTAAGAAATTAAAAATTGTGATCTGTATTGTATTTTTTTAGCTGGGCATGTTCTTTCTCTCTTGAAACAATAAAATTAAATCCTTAACAGAGCTTTGTATGACATAATGCGAGTTTTTCCCAATTTTTCCTTTGCTTTTTAGGAGCTATTGTGGGCTAAACCTGGTAGACAGCTAAGGCCCATACATCTGCTTGCTCATGTAAAATGTGAAAGTGAGAAAATTTGTGGGTTGTGATAAAGACAGTTAATAGGTGAAGCAAAAGCTGTGCGTGGAGCCATTTTCAGGAAAGCAGGGCTTCATCATGCGTAATGGTTACTTGGTAAGACAAACGCTGTAACTCCGAACGTCCCCCCGCTTCCTTCTTCCTCCAGCTTTTATTGCTAAGCATGACGTCATATGGTGTGGGATATCCCTTTGGTCAGTTGGGGTCAGCTGTCCCAGCTGTGTCCCCTCTCAGCTTCTTGTGCACCCCCAGCCTGCTTGCTGGTGGGGCAGTGTGAGAAACAGGAAAGGCCTTGACTCTGTGGAAGCGCTGTTTAACAATAGCTAAAACATTGGTGTGCTATCAACACTGTTTTGGTCACAAATCCAAAACAGCACCATACAAGCTACTGTGACTAAAATTAACTATTGCAGCCAAAACCAATACAAGAGCTTATTATTACTGTATTTGATTCCAATAAATGTGTCAATGAGCATTAAAAAACATTAGTGCTGTACCTGGATCTCTATAGTGTTTCTCTAATTCCCGTGTGTTGTAAAATTCACTCAAAAGATCTGTGTGGGAGTATAAGATAGCCTAGAAGGGAGATACCTATTTTTGTTATATCCCTGCAGCCTATACTTGTGAAATCTTTTAAGTCCAGTGCCAGATCCAACTATCAAATTGGCACTAGTCCTTGGGTAGCACACTAACCAATGTTAACAGGCAGGACTTATGAGTGGTTTAATATTATCAGCTGTATTGTCAGATGAAAGGACTGAAACACTTAGAAGTTCTTTGTTTATGATTTAACAGAAGGGCTGAGTAAGACTGACCTTACCTACTTAAGCTTTTTAGGGTTTTAACTTCCATATCTGTATGGGTCACCCTATGCTTCTGTACAGTCAAAGGATAAAATTAGGCTCAAAGCTCAATTAATCTGACCTAGTTTGGCTATATCACTTTTATGTATTTTAGGTATTTTCTTTAGGATGGGATGAATAGAAGCTCTTCTTTCTCCTCTTTCATGATAAAACAAATCTAGATGATCTGGATGGCAAACTTGGATGTAGTTGTCTACACTTATCAGATGAATCCAGGCACCAGTGAGGTCTCATTAATGATTTTATTGTATTTGAGACACCAGCTAACCCTGCCATCTAACCTACTTTCAATGTTGAAATGCTTTCATGCACACAATGTTGATTGTCATCTAAAAGTGACAAAGCTCTCAAGAAAAGATCTAACACAAAGAGATACTTTATCTGCTTACACTCAAGCACAGACAAAAGATTTGTTTTTTTCTACAATCAACAAAAAGTCTTTTTTTTTTCCTTATCTGGTAAACATTACAAGCCCACAGTGGTACTTTGAACAACATTTTAAATCCATTTGGGGGTATCTGAAATAATAGATGACACTAGCAAAAATTGAATATACTTTTCAAGAGCTGACCCTGTATCTAGTTATTCTCAATGACCATATATCTTTCTTTGTCCAAACCTGAAGGGTTCAACCAAAGAGATATTTTTGTAGGAGGGCGTACCTACTGATATCTTAGAGTCAGAAGGCCATTAGGAGTTGATAAATTGGCCATGTTAAATGGTCACAGGTAAACAATGGTGTCTGTTATTCTGGTGAAATAATCTCAGTATGTGAAGTTTTAACAAGCTCCTACTTTTTATTGGATCAGTGCCACCATATTCTGTGTTCTACTAAAGCAATACAGGGAGAGAATCTCCCAGTCATTGTAGATTACCACTGTTACTCATTAACCAAATGTACTTGTTAAACAAATGCCATTAACAAAAAAAGTAAGTTTCTTCCAATGTTATTTATGCAGGGAGAAATTCACCCATTTAAAATCCTCAGTAATGTATTGCTTTGCACCTTGGAGATGATTTCTAAGCCTTTGACAAATATTCTGGGGAGATAAAGGATATTAAAACTGGCCAATGATAAGAAATGAGATGGGACACTGAATCCTCAGTTACACAGATTTAGTGGTTATGGACTTTAACAGAAGGGCAGCAGCATTTATTCTAGGAAATTCTGTCTCTGAAAAACAAAAGGCACTTCTACAGAAGATAAACTTTTATTTTGCTGTAACTGAAAAGCTGTCTCACTGTGAAAGTAGTGACTTTCTTTGTAAGGATGAATATGTTTGCTGACACTAGCACCTATATATTCCTTGTTACTGTAGACACAGTGAAAGAGAAAAATTTCACAGTTTGGGTTGTTTCTTGCCTATATATTTTACCTTTCTCTCAGGTATTATTAAAGTTATTATCATGTGTATATTATTATTCTATTATTTTGCTATTATCATATATACTATAATCACACCAGACATTTCATTAGTCATTGAATAACAACCATCTCATGGAAAAACAGCGTAAGTCCATACCAAAGCAAAAAGGACAGCAGTTAAAAGAAGAAAGCAGGATGAGAAATTGGATGGAGTACACCCAGGCTCCATCACTATCTCTAAGTCCATTCAAAATATGATTTGCATTGCCTCTTGGCTTTAGTTGGCTCCACAAGCTTGATTCTCCCTAGTTATGCCTAGAGGCCTGCAAAGATACTTAACTTTGGCTCTTGCAGGCTTGGGCGAATATTAACTGACTATACTGTTAAAACAGCACTCATTTTTGGCACCATTACACATTGTTTCTTTCCAGAAAATTAATAAGGCTGTAATCCTGAAGACCAGAACTGTAGAGAATGAAAGTTTTTTCATATCATCTACGTAAAACACCTAATTAAGGTGCAGAAGTTAAGAAAGCTTACTGGAATAAATAGATTTGAGAGTGATGACTTCTGCTAAATTTGAATTTTTCTCTGAATTTTCTTCTGCAAGAAACTGTCTCTGCCCACTCTTTACGTAGGGGGGAAGTATGTATCATGTCTCTCAGAGTTGTTTCATTCTTTCTTCACATATCTTTGTGTTGTTTGTATTCAATTCACATCTAAACTTCACAAACACAATGTTTAGAGATTTACTTTCTTTCAAATAAAAACTGAGAATACAGAGAAACAGATAATAGCTTCAGGGAGGTTAGGAAATGATCTGTCAGTAAGTATTGGCAAAAAACAAACTGCTGTTACAACTGAAAGCAGATGCAGGTCAGCAAAATGATACTTTAGACTGTTTGACTAGATCTCCACTCACTATAATGGGAGCTTAAGCACATATCTCAAATGCAGACAGCTGCTTTGGAGATATGCAAAGTTAGAAGTCTGAATCTGTAGCTGGAAGAATTCTTCCAAGGCGATCATCTGATGTTCTAACCAATCTCTGATAATAGCTGTAATGGGTGCTTAGGTATAGAAAGAGTTTAAATACAATGGTAGTTCCTGAGGATATTCTCTGTGTCATCCAGTGATTAATAGCCATCAATAGATTTTTCTGATAGAATTTCTCTGGCCCCTTTCTTAATACATCACTAATAACTACTGCCTTAATCTGCTCTTGCCTACAGAGTTAGACCAACAAACAATCCTTCTAGAATTACAGTATCAGCAAAGAGATGTCAACCTGTATAACTTCCCTAGATTCTTCTTGATATTAATCCATATGATCAAAGGCTTTTTTTTTTTTTTAATAACTGTGCCTTTATCATGTATTTTGCTAGCTTAAGTCTTTCAGCTAAAAAAAAACCCCAAAACAGTAATTGCCATGTTCATCTGATAAACTTCTGGTTAACTGTCTTGACTACAAACTAATTCTCTTGAATTTTCCTGGTTTGATACAACTAATTTGTCAGTCTTCACTACAGATATTCACCTTCAACAGAAAAAGAGTATTCCCCTTTTCTCACTGACATATACACACAGATGCACGTCCTTGTTTTATGATGGTTTTTCATTCTCCAGCTGCATATAGAGTTAATCCAACTAGCTATTTTAAATTCAACAGCTATAAAATTAGGTGAGATGGATTTTTTTCTTAGTGCAGCAAAATGGTTCCTAGGATTGCTGAGTGACAAATGTGTATATTTACCTGTTCTTCAAAACTCTGCAGCCAGACCTGAATAACTTATGTATTTTCAGATTTATGTCAGATGCTTGGAGTTACATGCAAAAACAAGGCTGTAGCTTTTGAATTCCTTTGCATGTGTAGTCTCACAGTTGATGAAAATCAGCATTTGCAAATGAAAAATGTCTGAAGCATGATTTGAAGACAGAAATATTTTGCTGCAGTGCATACTTATGCTGTTTTTTTATATAAATTAATTTAATTCCTGGAAATCCACACTGCAGCATAATAAAAGAAAAAAGAGAATATTAAAAAATATATTTCCTAAATTCTGGCATTCCTAAATAGCATGATTAATTGTAATTTTTTGGTGTAAATTTGGCAAAAAAAGTTAATATACATGGGAAAGCCTGTTAGAAAATCAAACAAACACACACATCTGTACTCTAAACAAGACAGATAATAAGACATCTGAAGTATGTAGGTTGTAGTGAGTCAGGTGTCGGTCTCTTCTCCCAAGTAACAAGGGACAGGACAAGCAGAAATGACCTCAAGTTGTGCCAGGGGAGGTTTAGATTAGATATTAGGAAAAAAATATTCACCAAAAGGGTTGGCAAGCACTGGAACATGCTGCCCAGGGAAGCAGCTGAGTCCCCATCCCTGGAGGTATTTAAATGATGTGTAGATGTGGCACTTAGGGACATGGTTTAGTGGTGGACTTGGCAGTGCTAGGTTAATGGTTGGACTTGATGATCTTAAAGGTCTTTTCCAACCTAAACAATTCTATGATTCTATGATTCTATAATTATATGTATATATACAGCACTCTCTACTTAGTTTAGATTAAGTGTTACATAATTTTAAAGTGTTAAACTGCAAGCTACACATAATAAGAACTTATTCAAATGCTATGGCTACACCTTTCATAAAATTTTATTGGAAAGCTGCTCATAAAAACTTCAATTTCTTGGAATGTAATTTCAAATAACAGCCTATAGTGATTTTTTAAAATGTTAAATTAGAAATTGCCTTGTAAAATGTAACTGCTGCTTAATGCATAATAATATTTCATTTAAAACTTCCTCTAACATGTTGTGGTAGTATTTAAATAAAGAGGAAAAGTTATTAAAACAGTTCCTCCAGTGCTTTACAATTTTAAAATAAATTGTCTTCTGCTTAAATATGTGAACTATTTTGGCAGAACGTTTGAAACAGAAAACTAATGGAATACAGCTGTTCAAAGTTAACTAAGAAAAAAGTCACCATGTGTCTTCCCTCTGAAATTCTAGTGAGTCCACTACAGAATGGCATTGACTATCTACAATGTGAAATAAAGGTGATTAGATGTTGTCAATTCCACTCATTAGAAGATTCCTTCATTTTCATTAATGTTATCTGTCTGTCTTACATTCCATTAATGTAATAATAGGTAGGGAAAAAAAAAATAAAATAATCATCCCATCTAAAAAATTACTCACTTATAAATGCTGTGCTTTCTTACATTTCCTTCCAGGTTTGGGGTTTTTTACTTTTAATTTTCATTGGTGTTGTTTAAGACTATTAGCCTTGGTAGATCTTAGAACATTTTTCATAGATCTCAAAAAAACATGTATCAAAACTGGTGATAAAAAAGAAAAGAGGAGGAGGAGGAGGAAGAGGAAGAAAGAAAAAGAGAGAGAAAGAGTGTCTGTATAAAAATAATAATAGTAAAAAACACAGTGGGAGTAGAATGCCACAAATACTTACAGGGACATTAACTGTACATAGGGTAAAAGAAAAGCATGGTACACAGCTCTGACTTCTTCCAGTAATCTTTTCAATGCTACTGAAATTTCCTAATTCAGTTTTCAAAGAGCAGACACTGGTCCTCCTGCAAATGAAAGGTATGTATTGTCTCTCAAAGACCTTCACCTCTGAAGGAGCACAAGAAGGTAAGAATGCCCTAGTGTACATAAAACAGAGCATAGTATGGTGTTGTGGTTTAACCCCAGCTGGCAACTAAGCCCCACCCAGCCGCTCACTCATTCCCCCCCGGTGGGATGGAATCGGAACAGTAAAAGTGAGAAAACTCATGGGTTGAGATAAAGATGACAGTTTAATAAGTAAAGCAAAAGCCGTGCACACAAGCAAAGCAAAACAAGGAATTCATTCACTACTTCCCATTGGCAGGCAGGTGTTCAGCCACCTCCAGGAAAGCAGGGCTCCATCACATGTAATGGTTACTTGGGAAGACAAAATGCCATCACTCCAAATGTCCCCCCCTCCCTTCTTCTTCCCCCAGATGTATATGCTGAGCATGACATCATATGGTGTGGTATATCCCTTTGGTCAGTTGGGGTCAGCTGTCCCAGCTGCGTCCCCTCCCAAACTTCTTGTGCACCCCCAGCCTACTCGCTGGTGGGGTGGGGTGAGAAGCAGAAAAGGCCTTAACTCTGTGTAAGAAATGCTCAGCAATAACTAGAACATCCTTGTATTATCAACACTGTTTTCAGCACAAATCCAAAACATACCCCCATACTAGATAATACAAAGAAAATGAACTCTATCTCAGCCAAAACCAGCACATATGGTATGCATAGTTTGCAACTGCAGTGGTAGTAAATAAGACTACATTCTGTCCTTGAAAGTATATTCTGACTTGCAAGTCAGAATAGTAAAATGAAGTTTGCTGATGTAAATAACACATTTCCAAAACTATTGTCCAAGTCCATAGCACTTAGAGATAATGTGAGTGTGATCTCTTTTTGAGCTCAGTTTTAGTAGAATTACTCTAGCGCCCACCCCCCGCTTTCATTGTAAATTTAGAATTTGCCTAATACAACATGAGTAAAGATAAGTTTATAACTTTACAATCTGCCCTGTATAACTGATTACATAAAGATGGAGCATCTGAAGGGCAGACAGAGTGTCAGAAAAGGCTCTGATAAAGGAATGTCAAATGTGATAGAGGGACTAATTACACTGATGCACCAAACCACAGTTTCTTTTATTTATTCCTACTGTCCATTTGTCCCTGAATTTGTGTTTGTGTAAAGGAGTGTCAGACAAATAGTTTCTGACAATTCCAGATTAAATAAATCACTATAATATCAACCCTGGGGGCAGGGTTACAGATACTGTAGAGAAGTGGGCCCATATGAACCGAATGAGGATCAACAAGTCCAAATGTAAGGTCCTGCACCTGGGTCGAGGCAATCCTAGACATGAGTACAGACTGGGAGAAGAACTCATTGAGAGCAGCCACACAGAGAAGGACTTGGGGGTCCTGGTGAATGAAAATCTGGATATGAGCCAGCAATGTGCACTAGCAGCCCAGAAAGCCAACCGTATCCTGGGCTGCATCAAAAGAGGCATGGCCAGCAGGTCGAGGGAAGTGATTCTCCCGCTCTACTCTGCCCTTGTGAGACCCCACCTGAAGTACTGCATCCAGCTCTGGAGCCCTCAACACAAGAAAGATGTGGACCTTTTGGAACGGATCCAGAGGAGGGCCACTAAGATGATCAGAGGGCTGGAGCACCTCTGCTATGAAGACAGGCTGAAGGAGTTGGGTTTGTTCAGCCTGGAGAAGAGAAGGTTCCGGGGAGACCTTATAGTGGCCTTCCAATACTTAAAGGGGGCTTATATAAAAGAGAGGGAGAGACTCTTTATAAGGGCAGATAGCGATAGGACAAGGGGGAATGGTTTCAAACTGAAAGACGGGAAATTTAGATTAGATGTTAGGAAAAAATTCTTTACTCAGAGGGTGGTGAGGCACTGGAACAGGTTGCCCAGAGAGGCTGTGGATGCCCCATCCCTGGCAGTGTTCAAGGCAGGTTGGACGGGGCCCTGAGCAACCTGGTCTAATCGGTGGCATCCCTGCCCATGGTAGGGCAGCTGGAGTTAGATGATCTTTAAGGTCCCTTCCAGCCCAAGCCATTCTATGATTCAATGATTCTATGATACTGGAGCAAGCTTAATCTGAATCAATAGCCAGAGAGAAGGATTCACTCATTTCTTATTCACTTAAAAGTAGCTTGCAGTTTCTCATATGGCCAGTAGAAACTGTGGGTGGCTGATAACTATCAGGGAATTCTCTCAGCTTGAACTGCTTGTCAGATTTTTGAAAAAGGAAAAGGATATAAGCATTGCAGAGTTTTGTGGTAATTCATTTGTCTACACTTTTCAAAACTAATTAAACACAGACACTTTCTATCTCATATATCAACTGGGTTTTATTTATTTATTTATTGTAGAAAATACCCAAATCACATGTCAAAAGCAACAAATGATAAGAAATAATTTAATGTTCTATATACTAAATCTGAAATGCACATTAATGGAGCACCAGCAAGTTTGACAAAATGCCATGGCATAATTATTTGCTAATTAGCTAGTGTAGTCAAACATGTAGGATTTACTGCTACTTACATGACTTTTCATTGTAGAACTCAAAAAAGGAAATGATAATGACTTCATGCTGTAAAGACAGTTCTTTTTTGTTTTGGTTCATCTGCTTAGATAGTTTTAAAATGACATTGTATGCTGAAGCATCTCATGTTTAGTGTCATCTTTTATTTCATTTTGAAATCTCTCCAGAGTATGAAATACAAAATGACAAAGACACTACATTGAATAATAAGTGTATGTTACAATTGTGTGTTACTATGTGCTAGCCAAGATCCCAATGCCAAGTCTTTTATTGCAAATCACATCGATCTATAATTACTACGAACTGTTAAGTTTTCATATTCACAGAGTCTTTGGAAATAAATCACTGCATCATTCAGTAGCAGTATCAAACTTGTGGTATGGAAAAGTAATTCTGCCTAGAAATGTTGTAAACTGAAGAGATTACTCTGAATTCTTACAGAATTTTTGATATTTAAAACCAAAGATGATAAATATCCTTATGGTTTCCTTGCTCTTTAATGAAAAAAAAAGTTTGTATAAACCTTTGTTAAAAGAAGAACTTTTCTAAAGGTTTTTTTGAACTCTGAAAGGAATGATCTGATGACCTGTATTTTTCAGCTTGCAGAACAAGACCTACAATTTCAACTCAACTGATTGACAGGGGTTAATCTAAAGATAAAAGGGTGACATCTTGAAAAGTGTATGTGTTCCCAAACTGAGATAGCACACAACTATGTTGAGAGAATAATACATTCAAATTCTATTGTAACTTTTTGATGGAGATCAGCAAAGCATTTTACCAACAAGGAGGCTTCAGATTTCTTCTAGCATGGAAGGAAGGAATATTTGAGGTGAGTTCACCACACCACTGTACCTTTACTTTCTGCAGTTCACAGCCTATCGTTAGTAACCTACTGGTTAGGACAAGTGAGATGGTGTATCTAAAGAAACAAGGTAATGTAAGAGTAAGCAGACTGCAATTATGCGCATTGGATTTTTTTTTTAAATAGTAACATCCTGTCCTTAGAGAAAAGGCCAAGAGATCCTTAATATCCCCAGTACAACAAGAACTCTACTTTTGATGTCTTCTGAACACTGGCATGTCCAACCCAACAAGATTGCAAGATCTGCATACTGACTCAGCACAACCACATCAGCTGCTAATAACCCCACACAGTCACCAACAACTCTTATGGATCTTCTAATGAGCACTAATATGATCTCACTTTATTCAGCTTAACAAGATCACATCATGATTTAATGTTTAAATACCCTCTTATATATTACATGAAGACTGTGGGCGGTGGAATTTAACTGTCTGAACTCTGCCATCTAAATGTACCTTAGCAAGCAATTATTAATTTATCCTCTTTTAACAATAGTATCTCTTTGAGTTTTGAGGCAATGTAATTTAAAGCTGTGCTTTGAATCAAACAGCAGTTGTATAAAATATGATCTGGTGGCATGAAGCTCCAAAACTGATCATTTTAACCTTATTCATTGCACGTATACATGTAATATATAGTGTCTGCCTCTTTTATTACCCACTTCTCAAAACTTAAATCTTCAGAAAACCATTGCTGAGATTCAGAGTACACGTTGTATACTACCTAGACCCCATAATACAGATAACAATGTACATTTTCAAAAAACCAAGGGAAATCCCAATTAATAAGGTCACATATCTAGGCAAAGATGAAGATTTGTCTTCACCACGGCACAGAAACATGGAGACAGAAGGAGAGTGAAGAGCATGGAAACATTTGCCGTGCCTTCTCTGATTTTGCAAGTTGGAAGCAGCCTCCTTATTACTGAACTGACTGTTTTACAAGCATATTCTGAACAGAACAGTGTGACTCAGGCCAGGCATTCCTCATTCAGCAATAATGAAAACAGGTCAAGGAGAAGACTTAGAGAACTCAAACAGAAGAAATTTCATCACCCCCACCTCTGTTGCTGAGTGATCCAGAGGCCTGAGTTCAGTGACCAATTGCATATACCACCATGTCCAAGGATGCATTGCACTTATAAATGTTGTCCATACACTTTGAAATCTTCCTCTGAAAGTTTAGCAGGTGTAAAGAGGGACTTCAGTTAGAAGACACAAGCTACCTACACATTCAGTGGGGAAAGATCAACTCCTGTAGGCAGCTCATGATTTTTTTGGTGCTGAGAACCATCTGCAAGAAGATGTCTCTTTCTTTTGTCTGAAAGCTTTGTGAGCTTTCCCTCAAATGTTTGGATGGCATGGCCTCGTTCTCAGAGACTCTTGCTGGCCATAGGTTTTACAGCTTTCACTGGGAGAAGGGAATGAACGTAGTACTGGGTGGCACTTGCCATAATAGATAACACATTGTTTGTGCACAGTACAGTAAGAGCTTTTATAGAAATTAATAATTAATAATTTATAAAATAATTTAGTAAATTATAATTATAATAAGATGTATGTGTGCATGACTTCCTTTGAAATCAGACAGCCACCTGCACGTGTATCTATGAAGAGAACTAGATCTGTATTTTCTTTATAGTTTTCTTTCTTCATAGTGAATTTTTCATATAGTAAAGCCAGACTGAACAATTTGTTACAACATTAATATAATACCTATCTCTTCTACAGTGCTTTTCATCAGCACATCTTAAAGTCCTTAAGGTTTTTTTCTTCTACCATGCCCTTATTTCTATATATATTTTTTCAGTGGTTCTACTCATAATCAAAACTGTGCATAAGGTTTCTTGTAATTCAGAATTTTGATAATTAATAGATAATTTTTAAAATACTTCTTCCAAAAGGCATAAACTGGCCCCACCTGGGTGCAGATGTCCCTGAGGTGAACTCATTTCCTCACTATACAGTCTCTAGCAATTGACATGGTTCTTAACGGTAGACAAATTAATTTGCCAATTTGTGTGAAATATTCCTTGCAAAACAGCAGAGTGGTTTTAAACCTCAGTACTCTTTATACACTGAAAGATGTATAGACTTATAAACTGACAATCACACTTATATCTAACAGAAATAGACATTTGTCCATCAATATCATCTCTGGACAAAAACTAGACATGATGTTAAACAAACAGTAGTTTTCTAGGAAGGCACTATGATATAGGCTCTCAGAAGATAAACTTTCCATAAGAGGGTCTTTGTAGACTGGTTTCTAGAAGGGCAGACCACAGTTTAATTATACTGACTTTCAAAGAACATATGATTTGAATCATCTTCAAGCTGCAGCTACCTACAATTTAATTGTCTAGACTAAGCTTGAGGTCTAGGATGTCTGTATAGACAATGTAAAAACACCTATAGAGAGCTACCTCCATAGATTTTGAATGGGAAAAATAATCACTAAAAATGGAGGCAGGGTGGATTGTAGATTGTTCTCTGGAGGTGCTGTCTCTTCCCATAGCACTAATGGGGACGATTACACAGATTACAAGTCTATCTGTTAGATGCCTATACTTAAGTAAAGTCCCAACTTCAGTGTCTCATGGTTTTGAAATGTCTCCTCTAATACTTCCCCAAAATGTCCACTAAAAATATCACTCTGTTGATTAATACTGAAGCCTTTGAAGTCAGCATTCCACAGCACTGAACCTATCATTTTAATTATAAAACTGTATTTTTGAAAGGATATTGTTTTATTACAACAAAACCCAGTGAGTCACTGCTAAATTGTTTTGAATGCTCTAAATGTTATGTGGACCTAATACTTTAAAAATCTTCTTTTAAAATACCTTTGAGGGAAACTGTGTAAAATAGACTTCCTACTGTAGAGCTGGTCACCATCCTTGGCTTTCTAACCTCTGAGAAATGTAAAGGATAGTTCTGCTATTGAATGTGTTTGCATTTTCCATAGCAGGATAATACATTTTCCTATTTATAAACTCAAGCAATTCTACAGTAGTTACCATAACCTGCCTACACAAGTGAAAGCTTATTTCTTTGTGCTCACTATGGTGTGGCTCATTCCTTGATGCACATGGAAGGACATTGTAAATAACATTTTAACACCCACAGCCCAGTTCATATTGAACTGACACAGTGTATAGCTAGCCTATTTAAAGAAGAAAAAGTCAATGAATACATAAGAAATGTTAGTCATGTCTGTAATCTGCCACATACAGCAACAAGAATCACCATTAAAAAGGTGAGGTAAAAGAGCTAATATTATAGGTCTTACTTTAGTCACATTATTGCTTGTGTCATGCTAGTTTTACTAACTGTAAACAAATGGCCCTGTTCTTACTTCTGCTCCTTCCTATGCTTCCTGCTTCATATTACAAAGACAGCACTGTGAGCATCACACTGATTTTGACCACAGAAGACCTGAGCTCAAGGCACACAAGATGCAAGCTGTGCCTTTCACTTAGCTCTGCTGTGAACACGTATGATTTACTCTAGAACATATGTTTCACAGCACCAGTCGCAGGTAACTCTGGAAAAAAAAATCAAAAGTGAATTGGGAGAGGAAGTGAGATGGAGGTTACAGGATCAGTCAAAGCAACCGTCTCTGCTGCTTAGCATTTAAAAGACAAAGGGGTAAAATGAAAAAATTGTTTTGTGATGCTTGAGTATCAATACCAATACTGAGGATGGCTTTAGTTATAACTCCATTATTTTAAACTCTTGCACTAAGGAAAGAGAAGAAAACTACCAGTTAAATTCACATTCTTGATAGCAATTCTGTATAGACTTCAGAAATGGCAATGTCTAAATGAAATTATGTTTCATATTGGCCCAGTCTCCAGGCCTTACTGTTGCTTTGTTGCTGACTTCTTGAAGGAATGATGCTTATTAACTAATTCCTGTTTATACCCTTCACATCAACAAATTATCAGGGTGAACAATCTCTGGAAAAGCAGTTATGAATAAGTTTTAGTCCCTTTTGGTTCCCTCAAACTGAAGTAAATAAAAGCTAGGGCACTCCACCCATTGGTAAGTACTAAGAAAGAGAATCTTAAAATATTTCTGGCTCAGGAAGAATATAAGTTACCTGCAAAAAGGCAGTTGTAAAAACTTAAAAGAAAAATGAAGTAAAATCATAGCTATTATGTAAGCTTTTCTAATCCCGAGAGAGCTGGCTCTTTACAAAATAATTTATTTTTTTATATCAAAGCATTTCAATCTCAACTTACCTTTAATAGATGCCTTTAGTGACTGTATTTGTGATGGCAGAAACCTTAGAGAACACATTGCACCAATACTGTAGCTCATGAAGAAACAGACGCAGTGTAGTGTATCATGACAGACTGAAATGGAATTCCAGCCGTGTGAAGGTAAATTTTCTAGCTGTGCTAGCACAGATTGGAATAACTCACTCATGACTGCTGCAGAAGAAAGTGTCAGTCTATATCTCAAACTGTAGCTATCAACCACTTTGTACTGTGGCCTGCAGCAGACACGGAAAGACTCTGGAGTAACAAGGTGAGATTAATGCATTTCTGGGAAGTAACTTAGAGTTTTATAATATTTTTTTGCAATCTTTATTTTTTTTCCCAATAGTTTTTACTCTGAGTTTATGAACATTTAGATATTTTTTTAAATGGGTATTCTACTTCATGTACATTACTCATAGCCATGATATTCTTTTTTCCTTTTAGAGTAGCTGCTGTTTTATGAATGTTCAACGAGCTAGTGAAGATTGTGCTACTATCATGAGCAATTAATGAAGTTAGTGATGTTCACACAAAACCTTAGAATGGGAACAGAACTACATGAAGAATGCCACGGGATAATTGTAGAAGGACTTGGGATTTCACAAAGTGGATTCTTAAAAAAAGTCAGTCACTAAATCAATAATGCATTATGTTTTTGCTTTGAAAAAGAGCAGGTGAATTTTGTGCAAGTGAACTTGTAGAATCAACAACACTTATTTCAGCTAAGCACATTTTTTTCCTGTTCACCAGTTCAGAAGTCACACTGAGTCTCTCAGGTCTTATTTCTGTGATTAAAATTCATCAGACATTCAGCTTCTTGGCTTGTGCTTACAGAAAAGGGGATTTGTAAATGGGTTTCCCATCTAATGCAGGCTTAGAGCAGTTTGGATTCCAAGATCAGACAAACAGAAGTCTTTGAACAGGGACACAGGAACTTAAAATGTACAAAAATATCAACAGGAGATACATATTACCATCAATGAGTTCAGATAATGCTTCTCCCTTTCTTTTCTTTGTTACTGGCCTCATGATATATTGCAATACACAAAATATGAGGCATTACCTTCAAAAGTAAAATTCAGCATAAACATAAATGAACTGAAGAGAGGAAGAATAAAGAATGCTAAAAATCTAACAGTTCCTACAACATATGTAAATAAGGTCTTCCTTATTAGAGTACACATCCTATTATTTTCTCAAGGGTATTAACTCCTTTTGAAGGAGTGGTTCTCTGTTTCCCCAGCTCCATCATTGCAGACTCATTCCTGACTAGACTTTCTAAACTGATAATTTCCTTTGAAGAATTTTAGATTTCATGCTATCTCAGAAACGACCAACTTAATTTTAATTGGTGTCTGGTCTCACCATCACTGATTTCAGCCATAAAAAAATCATCAGATAAAGTGATCCTATATTAAAATGGTGGGAAAATAGCTGGCATATAGTTGTGTTCTTACTAAATATATCTTGCTTTTTATATGACAAGTTAGTAGTTTCTATATCCATAGAAGTGCCAATACGTCAGGAAAAGCTCCACAATAATTGGCTACACATTTGCTTGGTTGTATATTTATACCTACGAATCAAAACAGAACATTTTATCAAATACGAAGGCAAAAGAAAATCTTCATCTGCTCTTATGCAAGAAATACATGAAGCTCAAACAAGATAGACCCTCTGTGCCTCACAGCTACTCCCACATCTCTCCTTATTACATATATATATATATGGGTGTTTTATGTAATTTACCTTACAGTGACTCAATGAAAACTTATGGTACCTTGGTGGTTGGTACCTTTCAGTCTGCCTCAAATTAAAGGAAAGTGTCTCTTCAGGTGATATTGTTCCTTCTGTGCTCTCATCCTTTTTCCAGCACCCATTTCACATACCACTAATCCCATAATTTCTGACTTTCATCCGGTCTCACAGTGACTTTCTGTAGGAGTTTAAATCCCATCAGAAAAACTGTGCAGCCACTCAAAAATGTCATTCCTTCCTGAGCCAACCAACCTTTTCAGACACCTAGAAGAGGCATCTAGGATAAGTGACTACTAAACCTCTAAAAAGCTGGAATCCAAACCTATCTTTGAAATAGCATATGAAGTCATTGAACTGTGTCTGTTTAAACAACATTTATTTCAGTGAAAATCTTCATTAGCTGTTTGGCAAATTCACTCAACTTCTGCCAGCTGCAGGACTGGATAGAAAATAAACTCTAATTGGACTTTGAGGTAGCAAATTTGACACTCTACAGAAAAAGAACTATCTGAAAATTTGCAGCTGGGGTTTAAGTTTGTTTTGGTTTGCTTAATTTTGATACTTCTTTCACCACAGATGTCAAAATCTTGTGAAGCTTTGAAACACATGAAAATGATTTATTCCAGACCCAACCAGCTTTTCACCAGCTGTAGAAAAGTCAAACTGGATGGAAGAAGAGATACTCATTTTAGTATTTCTCTATATAAATGTAACTCAAACATCTATGACAAATATTAGGCTCCATTCACAGACTATTTATAAAGAGCAGAAGGGAAATTAAACTAAACGGCCAGAAAGAAGGTGCATGCCTGCAGAACTCAAAGCAGTGATTTAAGAGTGAGTTACAGCACCTGGTGACAGCAAGTGTGAATAACTATGTTCTCTCTCACTCCTTTGTACTGCTATTTGTTATCATGCGACATGAAAACAAAAAATACAGAGATGGAAACAATTCTCAAAAGCCAGGCCACATCAATGAATTGACGTAATTACTGTGTACCCAGGTCAAAGTAGCCTAGCAGTCTCGGAAGAGGAAACATTAGGAAACCTAATGTTAGAGTACAGGTTCCTGATGAGATGCTGCAAAAGCAGCACCTAAAGCAAGAAAACCATATGTGACTGCAGGACAACTTGCATGCCCAGGAAACAAGCTGTATGCAAATATACATCCTTGCACACAAAACATCTAGAATTTATACAATAACAAGAATTAAAAATTCTATTTATACGAGTCCCAGTTGCCATGGATTTCTAGAACTGAAACACATTTTTTATATACATCTGATAATCCTTACTGTCCTCTGCTATGCTTTGTCAAGTTCATCATGACCCTCTTGAAATGGGATTGATGAGACCTGAGTAGAAGATTCAGTATATAGGTGCATTGTAATTAGTAATGCTGTGGCACAATAATATTTCCTGGTTTAGTTTTTGGCTTTTTTTTTTTTTTCTTTTTTTTTTCCCAAAGTTTAACACTCTGTTTGAATGTATTCCAGAGAATTCCCACAGTGATGCTAAAATTTCTTACACAGAAATAACTCATTTGGAGAACAACATTGAACATACAGAGTAATCTAGAGATCATTAAACTTTATCTGGCCTACTTAGTCTAGTTTAGGCCTCCTCAGTAGAACATATTAACATACTGTGGGGTGAGTCCAGCAAAAGGCCACCAAGATGACTGAGGCATTGAAGCACATGGCATATAAGGAGAGGCTGAGATAATTGGTTTTATTCCACCTTAAGAAGAAAGGAGATCTGGTTAGTGTCTACAGCTGTCTGATGTGAGAATTTTGAGAAGATGGAGACAGACTCTTATTGAAGGTTCACAGTGATATCACAAGAGACTATGGACACAATTTCCACCAGAGGAAATTCCAGGCAACTGTTACAAAAATACTTTGGAATTATTGGAATAGGTTGCCCAGAGAGGTTGTATAATCTCCATCCTTGGAGATGTATTCCAGACATGACTGAACACAGCACAGCGAAACGTAATCTAATTGGTCCTGCTTTGAGCAGGTGAGTGGACTAAATGACTCTCATATATCCCTCCAACCAAAATTATTTTATAAATCTATGATTCAGGTAAGAGTAATACTGTGCTTAGCTAGTCTGCAATGCTAGGAGAATATTCACAACTTTATCTATACATTTGTCTGAATGATGGATTTCAATGAAATGGAGATATTATCACCTTTATAACAATGTCCAAAACTGAATTACCAATGCATTCACTCTGCTAAAGGGAAAGTACAGGGAGAGATAAAGAGAGGGGTAGTTTGTATCTAATTAGTTGATTATAGGTATTGTTCAATATGTAAAAATTATTTATTTCTGTTGCGGTCTTTCTGAAATGAAATAATCTGTGCTGGGGGCAGTATGCAGTTCAACACACTCACAGGAAAAATTGGTACAGTGTTGTCCATAATACTTTTTTTTTTTTTTTTAATCCAGCCTAATATCTTACTTTTCTCAATTTGACAGTCATTTTGCAATGATGTCATAACTCCACTGAACAGTCCTTCTTTGTTCCTTTGTCTTTTGTCTTGGGGAATTTCAATGAGAGAGTTAAATTATTTACATGTCTAATTGCAATTATTAGTGTTTATTATACGACAGTTATCTATCATCAGTCTAACCCGTTATCATTTTGCCAGTATATCTTTCCTAGATAACTAAAGCGTTTTGGATCAGCATTGAGTTCTTGCAGTGTTGTCCTCATTCATGTTTAAGCCATGGTTACATTGTCACTTTAGTCTAATGTAAGCCTGTACTACCATTTAACGAAGTGGTTCCCACCTTTGCTCAACGGCTCAGTCTCACCTGCTCACGTGTGTCGTAACAATGCTTGTGTAGTTGTCTAGTGAGCCAAATCAAGGAAGTTGAAGGCAAATCAAGATGAAAAGAAACCATCAGTTTTCAGCCAGATGATTTCCATGAACTGGATCACTGCACAGGAACATGAAGAAGACTTTAGGAGAAAAAGTGGGACCCCTTAAACGGTCATTGCTTTAGTATGACATGATTTCCATCAACCTAAACAGAGGCTGTCCCACTAATGTATGTTAACGTGAGGATATAAACAATGAAGATAATATACATTAGTAATGCCAGAATGATGGCTAGTCAGGAGAAAACTCTATTATTGCTGTAATTGTATTTCTTGCTTCAGACAGAAGAATAGCTGGAGTATATAATAGCCCTTAAGGAACATGGTGGAGGCATTAACTTCTGATAAAGAATCTGACTTTTGTACATTGCTCACTTCCTCCTTTCCTCCCTTTTTTCTGATGTTTGAAACTTCTCCATGTATTAAGCTTGATTGCACAATCAGCATTCTGACAAATCCCAGTTTCTCTCTCCATTCCCTTTCATCTTATTACTGTCCATAAATAGAGACAAGCCAGGAAGGGGAGATAAGTCTATATCTATAATTGTAACAGTATAAAAACAACTCTTGAAACATATTAATCACTGACTAATCTTCCATACTAATTTATCCCACTTGTCTAACAGCAGCTCTTTCCTTCTCCGATCTTTCCTATTCTGAGACCAAGACTTCATGATCATATTCCTGACTAGCTGATGCAGCAAAGTGGTATTATCATCTAGACTGCAGCTTCCTGTTTCCCATTATATGACAACTGTCAACTTTCTGCATAATCAGGAAAATATACATACTCATTTGGGAAGGGGAAAGAGAAGAGGAGAGAGTATTTTTCCTAGATGTGGTAACAATGTCAAAATGAAACTGTTTGCACTGTTATATTCTGCGAAGCATGAGAGAGAGAGGAGAGATAAGTGAGATAGAAGAGGAAAAGAGCAACAGTCTTGAACATTAATAATCTCACCTTCAACACAGCTGAGAACACAGAAGACTGAATCCCGGGACCCCTATACCCAGTCTTACTTCTGGCAGCAGGTCTCTAAGTTAAATAAAATTTGGTGGGTTTCCTCCTCAACTAAGGAAATCAGGACTTGATTGTAAATGAAGAAATGATTTGACACCAAAAACCAGGAAGTACTGACTATCTGCCATTCTTCCTGAACCTATGAGATTAAGCAAATGAATCAAGCTTGTTAGGTAACTAAGTGTCGGTGATAGATGCAAGTCCCTGGCACAGCCAGCCCTTAGTTTCTAAGTTATCTTCCTCTTTCTTTATTTTGAAATCAGGAAAATATTTATCCTATATAGTTTCTACTTGGTAGCTTCAGAAACAAAAGAAAAGATTGTGTGACCTACTGTTCTCTACAATAGCCCATAAGTCAAATGGATTTGACCCTTCTCCACTGCTTTTTGGTTTGTTGTTCATTTATCTTGGTTGTCAAGGCTCTGTATTTCTTGGTGATGATGTGAAATGTGAAAATGCATCCTCTGCTGTGGCTGCTTTTTATTTTTTAAAGGATAAAAATAGATTGAATCTCCAGACTCTTCCAGGAGAAAAAAAGGGAAAAGAACAAAATGATCTGCTGAGCTTTATCAACAGGATGTGTTTTTTCCATTCCCTCCCTCCAAAAACCCCTAGAAAAATTAGTGAAACAATAGTTCAAGCCACCAGAAAGGTAATGTGTTCAATCTGCTAGCACTGTGCACTCGTTCAATGTACGTACACTAGGCTATTAAGATGCTAAAGGAAAATATACTACTGTACCATATGTATTTCAAAGTAAAATCTTGCCTTTGGTCAATTCATGTACTGCCTTTCTGTATTGATTTTTTTTTTTTTTTTATGACAACTTTGTTCCACCATGTGTGTTCCCTTTTAAATGTAGTTCATTGAACAATTTCAGCTCCACATCAGTAACTCAGAATATTGTGTTGGTTTGTATCTTTTTCTGGTGAGGAGAAACATGAAAGATTAGACACCATCATTTCTCAGTACTTCCTTTCTGGAGGCACAAGTCTGACTTGTTACTTCTGAAAAAGAACAAACAGTTTATCAAAATATTCACTAGCATGTGATGTGTTAAATATGTTTCAGTATGTATTTTAAAAAAGGTTGGCAGATGCTGAAATTTCCTTCAGAAGAGTAGCATGAATTTTTGACTCAGAAAAGAAAAATATCTTGGTAGTCAGCTGTACAAAGTTAATAGACCAAATTATAGCCTCAT
This sequence comes from Nipponia nippon, assembly GCF_047370975.1. Taxonomy (NCBI): domain Eukaryota; kingdom Metazoa; phylum Chordata; class Aves; order Pelecaniformes; family Threskiornithidae; genus Nipponia; species Nipponia nippon. The sequence goes on along the minus strand of NW_028262290.1, from coordinate 137,999,138 downwards.
TTAAGCTATTATAAATCCATAGCCACTGCTAGTGAATTTAAATTTAGACTAAGCTTAATGACAGGAAAATTTGGGTAACACAGCAAGGGGAGATGCAGTTCACATGCTAATCAACAGAGCAGGAAGATTTTGATGACTGCTGGTTACATGAAGAAGATGATATCTATAAAAGGCTGGAGCTGTGGCAGGACAGGCCATCAACACAAGATCCAAAGAATGTGCACGCCTTCAGCTACTGAGACTTCATCCCAGGCTTATGAAGTGGGAAGGAACACTGTTCATCTGCTCTGGATGTGAGCTGTAGAAGTCCCCTCTTACTCCCTTCTTCCCCAATTGCTATAACACAATACCTATGTTGGTATTGCCTACTAGTCAAAATTCAGAAAGTTGAGTGCCACCCTGTCAGAATGTTTTAAATTCAGATCTCCACCTTCTTCCATGAACTTTATTTATATACCTTCCACCACTTTAATGATGGAGAACAAACTGCTAACGAGTGTTTTGAGGGAGCTTAGGGTAGAGCCAAAAGAGGTGGATACTGTCACTGTGAAATAATGAGGTCAACAGCCACAGCTCTGGAGATCAGTCCAGTTTTAGAGCATTTACCTTATCCTGAAATTTCAATTGCCCTGACAGATATTCAGTGTATAGATTTATATAGATCTATATAGCTATTAGCTAGGAATATTTACTCTGCATCTAAATCAAGAAAGAAATTTACCAAAGATGCAACATCTCATCCTAAAAGATGATCTTGTCAGTAATTTTTTGACAAACATTTTTTAACATTTTGATAGTTTCTTTTAAACCAAAACTAATCAGGGAAATGACTGTTTTTTCAAATTTGTCTGCTCAGATTTCAGTATTTATACATGTTTGCAAAATTTCTTTTAACAGTTTTTTAAAGCTTCGTTTTTCCTTTTGAAACAGCTTCTTGTTTAAAAATGTAAACTTGCTAAGAAAAGAAAGGGATCGATATTAATGATCAGAGAGAGATAACTTTATGGTCACATTCCTGGGCAGGTAAAATTTTTGAACTATCCAAATTTTCTTGAAATAAAGAAATCATCTCCCACTCAGTTAACCTACAGCCAAAGTGTCAACTCACTTTCCACCTAGTCTTTACTATAACTTCTCTACCTTTAGCAGCTGATTTTAATTAGATGCTTAAGTAGTTGACTGGACATATCTTACTGTAGTATAAATGGGTTTCTGTACTTCATGTCTCATGAGAAGAAATACATCAAATGCATGTTTCTTAGTTCTGTCATTGCTGATTTTAAGACCTTCACAGAAATGGGAAAGCATGAAAATAAGGGTAATCTGTGTAATAGTTGTATCAGATATGTATATTCACATTCACATCCAAATTAAGGAATGCAAGAGACATAGCTAGCAATTCAAAAATCTCATTTAAACTGTAAGGACATTGATACTCCCTCATGTGGATTTTATTAATTTTCTATAATGTTTTTTGTCAGTTCAACAGGCACAATACAAAAACACATCAATCTTTTTTCTGTTCTTTTCAGTCAGGTGAGTTCACAAGCTCATTTTCAGATGGAGCAGGTGGGTGTACATACACTGTGTAAACAACACATTCTTGGCAAGGCTGTGTATTGCCATTATCTCTTCTAGACACTAGACAGAGAGGAAAACCAACTCCTGCTTCTCTTAGTGCCAGACACCTGTTCATTTTTCTTCCATTGCATCTGCTTCACCTTCTGCTGCTCTATCAATTGCTCTTGGGCTGTGGCATAATTCCCTTCAGCAGGAACCATTCCAAAGAGTCAGGAATTTCTACAGCTTTCTGATCAAATGTACCTGTGTCATAAGAATGATCTCCAGCTAAGGTGTCACCATAAGAAGATGCCCAGGGAGAAAAACCTTGCTGTCTTTCTAGAAGCAACACTATTCATCATTTAGTAAGAAATCAGAACCCTAAGCCACATGGAAGACTGAGAGCGTATTCCACTAACAGCTAAAGCTAAAAACTTGTTAAAACAATAACAGCTTTCATGGAATAATTTGAACTCCATGTAGAGAAAAGCTTCTAATTGGACAGGAAGGAAAAAACCCATCGGACAGCTGGAGTAAAGTAATCTATCTGCCTCGTCACTTGGTTGTTGATGTAGATAGCACATACACATTAACAGCAGCAAGTTCTGTGGTTTTGAATTACTATATATTCCCTTTAATAAAACATTTCTATTTCTAATTTATCAATCTGGTGGCAGAATCCTGAATCTTATCTTAGTGAAGCCAGTTCCAAAAATCTCAAATTTTGAGCAGATGGTGACAACTTGTTGAGGTGGTCGTGTTGAGAAAAAGGAAGATAATATTTCAGTTTTGTTCTTTACAAATATACAACATAACATAATTATGCACTCACTTGACTTATTAAGGAAACCATCCCGTCAAGTTGGCATTTATGCATGCTCTTAAAGTGGTTACTTAAATCATTTCAATGAAATTCACTCAAACAGGTGATCAAGAGCTCTACTTCAGGTTTACTGATAGTTCTTAATATTTCCCAAGCTACAAAACACAGGTATAGAGATTATTTTGTTAATCAATGGTAGAATAATTTATACAATTTCTACTTGTATCTGATGGACAACTACTTCTTGATTTAAGTAAAAAGAACAAATAACTCCTTCATATAAAACAAGGACTAAGCATGTCATTTCTGAGATAGCTACTATTCACAAGATTTAAGAACATCTGGTATGTCATTATGGTACTTAAAAAAAGAGTAGAAAGCTGGGGATAAATTTGTCTGTTCTCACTCAAACTATGCTTTATGTTAGCCTGCAAGCAATCTAGTGAGTTCAGTAAAATGGCTTGTCAAAAATGATTGTACCTGTTTAATAAGGATATAAAATGTCAGTTTGTCTACTTGTTCACTTTTGCAACAGGATTGGTTTTGTTTCCATGAAAGCTTTCATATTTTGATGTGCTTTAAACTGATTTAAAACAGTTGTTAACAAATGATTGCATCAGGTCTCTAGAGGAAAGAACTTTCATGCAATTTGTACGTGATAACATGGAAAGTTTACCATGTCTGGTTTTGCAGTGCAATGAAATACTCTTTCTCATGGGTTCTTGTGGCTCTACAGCTGTTAGACTGATAACTTCTTTTTTTAAACTGGCTGTTGTTTGATGTTTTGCTTTTTAGAATAAAAAAATGTCTTCCAGCTTATTTTTTCATTTAAATTTGCCTAAGCATATTCAAGCCCTCTATAGAAAAACAAAACAAAACAAAACAAAACAAAAACATTATTAGTAAAAAACAACAATCCCATATAGAGTAACTGGGCTCACTCTATCTTGTGGCTCGAGAGCCCCAGATGCTACTGCATCTGTAAGTGTTCACTCTAGCTAGGAGGAGCCACTGCAACACCAAGACACTGGGCACCATATCCAAAGACACAAGATTCAGTGTTTTCTTTCCCTCCATCCCTTTGCTCTTCACCTGTCTTCCCAAAACACCTTTACTCTACAGCTTAGGCAGACAGGAGGATGGGGAAACTTGCTGCTAGTTATGAGGTACCAAGTACAAGGCCCAGGGTAGGTATGCATAGCAGGGCAGAGGGTGGATTCAGTAAATGAACAGAAAATGAAGAATACAGTCAGAGAGCAAAGCAAAGCAAAACAAAACAAAAAGAATAGCCCAAATCCTTCTGTGCCTCATTTTTCTCATTTGTGAAACAGTCTTTTTTCCCTTCTTATATGCATATCCAACAGAGAAAAAAGATTTCTGAAGGTAAGATCTATACTGCTTGTGAAGCATTAGCTGAATTGAGTTATGAATGTAATAACAATAATTAAGCTCCAGTGCTGGGTTGATACAATGTTCATGAAGTAAACAAGGTTTACAGGATGTCTGTTAGTGATGCATGAGGTTTTAAGTATTTAAATATTTAAAGATAAAGAGTCTGAATTAAAGTTGTAGAGCAGCTTTAATTTTGGCATTTCTGGAGTTTTGGATTTTTGAATTTTCAAACTTCATAATGCTCTTTTAACAAAATTTGTGGTTTTCTATACAATACTTAGCAGCTCTAGAATCTCTAGAAATTATTTCATTAACATTGTGTTATCCAAGTGTTAGAACCACAAGACAGTAAAAACTCCTAGAAAATAAAAAGAAATAAAGCTTGGCTTTCATTACAGCAGTCTTTATTTTCAGAGGAAGTTTAAAATTCACAATAAAATAAGAAAGAAACCTGATATTACCCATAAAAATTAAAAATATAATTGAAGCAGAGCTTTCATAGAGAGCTCCAATCTCGAGCTCCAGTCTCGATTATATTCAAAACTTGACTGACCAAGGCTGAGCAACCTAATCCATGTTGGTTCTGCTTTAAGACAGAGAATGAACCAGATGAACTATATTATTCTTTCTGTGATCTGTGAGATAGATTTTTCCCTAGCAAGCAACTTGTATCCAGTCACTATTTCTAAATATACCTAAGTAGTGAAGACCAACCATTAAACATCTTTATTAGACACCTAAAGTGTTCTTTTGATGGATGCTTTTATAGGTCTTGAAGATAAAGACATATTTCATCACTTTCTACTTCATAATTAGTTCATAATTATGAAGAACATCATTAGCAGAGCTGGTTGACATCATACAACAGTGACATAATTTTGTTCTCTGGTTTGACCAAAGAGAGACGAGAAGGTAAGTACTGTGCCACTGGAAGTAGCTTTCAGTGCCTCTTCCACTAGGATACAAAGCCATTTCACTCAGTGACCCAAATGGTTGGGGACAATCTGAGGAAGAATAGAAGAGCAGAAAACCAGCAAAGAAACCGGAGAAATTGAACATCAAATTGCATTTAAAGTTTTCTTCCTCTGGCCAAGTCCACACTGGTGGGCTACTTTAAATATATTCTGCTTTGCATCATTAACATATTTCTCCATTATAATGTAATGATGATTTACATTCATTTTCTTCCCTTTCCATGGACCACAACAGACTAAGTATACCTGACTGTGAGGACTGAGCCACTTGGACTGTGTCTCCATTAACAAATAGAGAAGCTGAACATAAGGAGACTTACAGAGCAAAACACTTGGTGCTGAGGCCTCAGTGTCCATGCTGTACACATTTTAGGGGATTCTACTTCAGACTACCTCTAGTCTGACCCTGTAAACTGAATGCTTATTAGCAGTTGCGCTCCTTTCAGTGCGCTCTGAAACCAGACCTTCCTATTTCATTTCATCCAAAAAGAAACTCAGCTCATGTGCTTAGAGGCTGCTCATGGATGTGATACAAAACACAACGAGCAGAGATGATCAGGACATTCACTTCAGAAGTACATTCATACTCTGAACTAAAACACTAACACAGATGTAACCAGAAGCTATGCAAGCATCGTTAGTATGGAACTAAGCCCAAGTAACAGCCTCTACAATCAGGAAGCTTTATTAGTGCAGGTTCTGGCTCAACACTGTGCTAATCACATCCACTTGGCTTCTGGCCAGCACAAAGTGCAGGCAGAGGTCACTTGCCTCTGCCTACAAAGTACCATATACACATTACCTAAATATGCATTTGTCCTTCATATGGTACAATTATGTTTATTGCATTACTGAATGAAAATTTTGCTAGAGTTTAATGTTGCCTGGAGGATGACGATTCAATTTTACAGCAACTGTAGAAGGTTTAAATGTATTTGTTGTTCTGCATTAAAATCAAATTTGTTTAAACAGCTGTTTTCAGTTTGAGAAGAGGAGGTCAAAGATCTGAATGACAGAAATTATTTGAGTGAGTTAAATCAAGAATGTGGATGTCAAAGGTCCCTGTTCTCCTTTATGGAGAGCTGCCTTGCTGATTAGGCAAGACATTTCTTGAACTTGACCCTTCTACACTTCAACCTCATATGCTAAACAGACAGCAGTTTGTGGGATTTGTCATTTTGCTCTACACACCAAAATTTTATTAAGAAGTTCTTGAAATGTTAAATAGTAGTGAAAATCATAGCAGATTTAATATATTAATTTTGTTTAAATTGTCCCAATCAGTTTTAAAAAGAGCCACCTTTAATAGGCAACCTACTGTTTTAATGCACTGTCCAAAACTATCTCCAAAGAGCTGAGTACAGTACTGCTCTATCTTCATTAACAGAGAACATATGTTGGCAGCCAATTTTTTGTAGCTCCCTTGAGTGGTTTTGTAAGTCAGATTTCACTGATAATTGCTTTAATAAAATCCATTTTAACATAAAGGCCTTGATTTCAGAGGTGGCCTACATTTTTCTGTGTTCTGCCTTATGCAGGCAAATATCTGTACAGGCACTCTCTACACTAATGGGACTGCCCTTCTGGTTAAACAGATGCTTAAGTGCTTTACCAGGTCAAGGTCCAAAGTCTAGGTATACAGGTAAAAGACTTTAAACATATTTAAATTCTATATGTGAGAGAAAGAAGGAATGATTACCTGAATTTTCAGAAAATGACCATGGTCATGCCCATCAGTGTACATGGATTAAACATGTACCTATAGATAGAGTCTACACTTCAACTCTGACGTAACTTCTCACTCCTCTATATTCACCATCTGTTTATATAGCAATCCTGTAACTAGAAAAATTTAAATGAACTCTGACTGAGCTTCTGATATGCTGGTAACACAAGAATTAACTGTCCCCATACACACTGTTCACCTCTGTGGCATGCTGAGCTCTTGCTGGATAAAATGTGAGAAGACATATCACTGACTGTTGAGCCTGATGAATAAATAAACTTTTAATCTTTCTATCTGTTAATATCTGTAAAAAAAAAAAAAAAGCTGTAAACACAGACATAAAAGAGCAGTTATTAAATCTAATATCCAAATGTGAGTATAATTTTTGTTTAGGAGCCAAGAGGGAGTCTTAACAGGAAGATGAAATCTCTCTGTCAGCTGACACCTTTTCTGGTGGAGTGACCAAAGTTTTCTTTTGCGCTTATTTCTCCCCATCATGACCTGTGAAACAGAAGACAGCCTTCCCATCATAGCCTGCAGTCAATACGTGGAGGAAAATAGTTTCAGTCCTCTGTCTCTGAACCTTTGACATCAGAGGATGCAACAGGGAAACTACATGAAGCCAAATGTTCCTAAGACAGTGCACAGAAGAAAAAGGAGAGATGTCACAAAACCCTTAACTGAGGTTGGACGGGATAGGCCCTAATGACTGTCCTTGTAGAGAGCCTAAGAAGTGACCATGGGAGGATGAATCTTGCCAGGAAGGAGGAATTAAGATTGTTGCTAAGATCTTGGAGCATGTATTCTTTTTTGTGATTCAACATACTGTGGGAGCTTCATTGCCTTTTGGTGAGGCAATCATAAAGAAACACCAAATGCATCCTCTCTAATCTCCTGTCAGTTGCCTGGGGGAGGAACACACCATGACTTAGAATCCACAAACCACATGGACAGAATGAAGACTTGATGGAAAGGAATCTTCCTTCCTGATACAAATGAAATAATATTTTACAAGCCTCTTTCCTCCAAAAGTGTTTTAAAGCCACATACACTTAACATTAACAGGTTTGTTCCAGAAGCAAGCCTTCTTTTAATTGCTAAGGCTTTATTTTCATAGTTAAAAAGTGTAAATAGCTCATTTATGTTATTGCTTACTCTTTCCCCCCGTGTTGTTCCCAGATCACTGCCTTTCCCCTCTTCCTACTCTCCTCTCCTTTCGCGATGTACACTCTTCCAGGCTAAATAACCTGTTCCACGCCAAGCAACCCCTTTGGCAAGCATATTGTTGGCCTGTAATTTGTTCAAAAGTGGAGGATTGCTGAGGTCCTTTCAAGCAAGCTGCATGAAAATCTTCACAAATGAGCCTATGCCATTAGTAACAAGAGCCCTAAGGGAGCCATTGTAGTGACTGAACGTATATTATGGATCTCTCTCTGTAATTTAATTCTGGAACTGGGAATCTTAGGTAGCATATGAAGAGCCGAAGAACTGCCCCACCACCCCCGCCTCTCTTGTCACACTCACACACAGAAGGAAATCAATGGGAGAAATGTCCTTGCAGTACTGAATACAAATGCACATTGGCATTTATGAAAACTTGTGCTCCCTGTGGGGATGAAGAACGTGGCTCAGAGGAAATTAGAACAGCCTGACACTGGTGCAATCTCCCACCCCTCAATACAGGTCATGATTGACAGGGCCCTTGTAAATAGAGAATTCAAGAAGGAGGAGGCTTTTAAAATTACATATAAGATGATTGAAATGACATTTAAAATGCCAATTTAAGCAAGAATGCATTTTCTGAATTATTCACTTCATAATGTGCCTTTGCATCTCTGCTGCATTTCCAGGACATTCATTATAAACCTCATCCGGTGGCTCATTTAAGGAAATCTGCCAAAGTGGAGTATTTAATATATATAATGGATTTGCATACATAAGAACAGTCTCTCTACAAAGTACTGAATTGCACAACAAATTTACATTAATATTGGATTAAATCCTTGCAGAATGCTTTTATATGTAAATATAGCTGCCATATAAAGCCAAGTGCACAGCTACAAGACAAAAGAGAACATGTTATTCCACATACCTATAAAACTAATCTTCAGAACTTCTCAATGCTGAAAATGCAGGCTTCCTAAACTATGAAATGATAGCAGAAGCAAATAAAAACTATAAGAACAAATGAGATTAATTCCGGCAAAGATGTCAGATATTCTGTGTGAGAAAGTTAATCTCTCCCAGACTGAAAACATTTTTTGTTTGTGGTAATTACAGTCAGAGCTAATAAAAACAATTTCAATTTGTGGTAGAGATCAGTTACTTCATTCATAAGAACAAAAAGAATCCTGAATCCACATTTGCATAGAACACAATGAATCAATATCAAATTTGCAGGGCATATGTTACAGCTTTCATAGCAGTTACGCTTCAAAAGGTGATTTTTCAACCCCTTGTGCAGGGATTTAGAATTCTAATGTATCTATCTCACAGTATAGGTTCCTCTTCACTTGTCCCACTGGACAAGCACTTGCTTAGGGGATGCAGTACATAATTATACCAATCTGGAAGCTAACAATTTAGTTTGGAATAACTTACGTATTAGTAGGATTTATTTTTTTTTAAGAATTTTATTGACTATAGTGGCCCTTGATACAGTAGCTGTTGGAAGGATTTTTTCAAACTAGAACTCTGCTTCATGCTGGAAGAACACAACAAAGGAAGCTATGGTCTTCAACACAGTGAGACTAAGAGGAGTCCCAATAAAGCTCATGTCCTTCCCCCTGTAAAATTCATGTAGTCTTTAGTTTTGTGTGTTATGGATGAAGTTCAAATTTAGGTACATTTTGGTAATAAAGTTATTGGAAGGGAAGAAAACATGTAAGCTCTGGCTGCAAAATTTGAATGTAGCCCAAAAGAATGTTCTCAGAGCCACCATGTAGCTGGCTGGGCTTCACAGCATTTGCTCTGGTCCCTCAATCCCTGTGATGTAATCTGGACTGAAAGATCCTCCAGAGTTTCTTTCCTGACCTTCTCTCTCTTATTCTTGCTGTAGCTGGCATATTCTGTTGCACAGCTGCCTCTGCTCTGATTCCCCACAGCAAGCTGACACTTGCACAGTGTATAGAAAACAGAGGAAAAGCACTGAAATGCGATGGGCCTGACAGCTTCAGAAGGAACAGCCAAAGAGCATTACTGGAGAGGTTCTTGCCATCTACATCAGGGAAGCATTTTGGAAGCAAAGGCAAGGGGCAGAGAGAAGCTGTCAGCTTATATACACAGACATTTGAGATTAGTAACTCGTTTGCTTGCTGTTTTCAGTTTAAAAACTCTTCATGTCAAGTTTTGACAGTACTTTTGAAAGTACTTTACAAACCGCTTCTGTATTTCAGCATTTTTATCCTCCTCACTAGAGTGAATGGAAATATCTGATCCTTGTAAAATAAACAAAGACATGGAGTAAAGCGATCCACTTAAGATATGCAAAGAGTGACCTCCAACTAAGACAAGGTTAGCAAAACTCTCTCATGGTTTTGCTAACCATGAGAAGTCCTAAAGAAGGACTTTTAACTTCAGCATGTGTCTTTTGACCAGGATCAAGGCTGCTGTCTAATCATTGACAACAGCTATAACATCAACTGGATATGTTAACTCTCATATCTGGAAAAAATTCATTTTTTTACTTGTTAATATTCCAAGATTCGTGAATTCAATCCTATTTCATTATAAACATATCTAATTAATGTTAATTAAAGCACAACTATCTTATTGCAACATTTAGAATAATATATTAATAATAAATAGAAGATTGTTATAATTATTGGCTTTACTATTATTCTTTCTTTGGCTGTACTGTACACATTTTTCCTAGGGATTTCTACAGGCTACTTTATTGATTAGTATTTTAATATTAACTTTGTGACCAGAGGCCCAGATTAAGATCAGAGCTTTCTCATGATACATGCACAATGAACACATGTGAAAATGTAATTCATATCTCAAAGGGAATGGTGTATAGACATGGGTAAGTAAGGGAGAAAAGAGTAACAATTAATTACACAGATATTATGTGCATTTTTTTCAGATAATTGTATTTTTCAGATCATAAAGCAAATATCAACTCTTTACTCTGTTCTTCTAGACAATATTTATCAGCTAATTTTTTTTAATGGGTGGTTTTTTTCAGGAGTGGATCATCACCTTTCAGAGTAAGAGCAGACCTTTTGCTTTATTTCTCATGGCATTTATCCAGTTACAACTTTCTAAGTTAAATTCAGTTCTGAGAAAAAATAGCATTTAGTACATTGGGTTGGTCCTACAAACAGCAGATTGGAAAATGTAGAGATATTGTAAACCAAGAATTTACACGCTTTTTTTCCAGTTGTTTGGGAGCAGGAGTCTGATTTTTATATTTTGTTGCAGGTAAGTGGAGGAAGTGCTAGAAAGGTTAGATCACGCACTTTCTGCTAACATTTATCCATGGAAGGAAAATGTGGGACAGGAACACGTATTAACCAGCCCAGAATTGCTCTGAGGCAGGCAATGATCCGTAAGGGGTGCTAAAAAGAGGAGAAAGATCTGGAAGTAGTAGTTCTGAAAAGCTGCACTGCAACTGAAGTCCTATGTATAACAAGACAGCTGAAACAATAGGACAGCAGTAGAAAAAAGGAGCACATGGCAAAAGTTTGGGCAGAAGTGAACTCAGGGAGTGGAATGAAATTCCATAGAAATTGATCTAACAAAAACAATCTCTAGGTGTTAAATTGATGGAGTTGTGCAACTCCGTATACATAGCAAAACATCATGAAACAAGAAGAATGAAATCTAAAAGATAAGGATGATGGCAGAAGACTATTGACAGTGTCACCCTAAATCTGACAGGAAGTGAGCATTTGGGCCAAGTGTTAAGTGAAAAGGGATTTGGAACTGTGAGAAGGAAACTGTTCCCTGTTTAAACCTAATCTAGTTTGGCCTTAGAAAGATCTTTCTAAATAAACAGGAGTAGTTTACTTGAAGAACTTGTTTAACTGTCCCCAAAATGGTTCACATGTTAACTTCCTATATGAAGAGGACATAAAAGGGCATGAAAGTGGCATAAAGTTACTTTTGTACTCAGTCATGCTTTTTGGGTAGTTCCCACTACAGTACAGTAGTGGGAATTACAGTACAAATTGTCATCATTAGGTACTAAAACACTTGAAGTTACAGCATATAATCACATTACTTCAGTTGTGTTCTTTTCAAGAAAGGATTATCTCTGTATTCATTCTTCACTACACTAAGAAATAAGGTAACCTAAAAAGTCCTAAACTATGTTCCTTTTAGATCACTAAATAAATGCATCAGCTATCGGATAAATACTATAATTTAATTTGCATTTGAAGTGTTTGGGCAAAATCTGTGAAACCTCTATCTATTCCATCTCATTGCTAGTTAAGATAGTCATTGTATGATATTTGGCCAAGCCGCACAAATTTGCTTGGTATGCCTTTTAGTTACATTTTAGTAACTGACTGTTCCATTGATTTTCTTGCCTTCTGCTTTCCTCTTAGGTGGCTGGTTCCTGAAATTTTGGACAGTCTGCTGAATTACTTTTCCTACTTTCTTTCCCTTATGCACCAGCTGATGTATCTTTTCTGGATTTAGCTCTTCCTTTTTTGCAGTAGAAGAGAGAAATGTTCTGTTGTCTGAAACATGTTTACCCATCTTTTTAAAATTCTGTTGTATAAAAATATACTTTCATAAGAATATAGAAATAACCATATTGACTCAGACCAAAGGCTAACCTACTCTCCTATACCTGACAGTGGCCAATGGCAAAGAAAGACCATGAGAACAAAATGAACAAATAGGGTGTACACTTTATCTCCTCAGCTTCCAGAAATTGGGTTTCAGGGAATTTCTGTGGAGAGATCATATCTGTATTATAGCCCATGATAGGTATTTTTTATCTACTAATTTGTGTAACATTCTTTTAATCCATCCAGATTTTATCAATGAGTTCCCTAGTTTAACTACCTAATTTGGTTTACTTTAAACCTACTAAGGAGTACATCTAATGCCTTTAATTTCTTGAATTGTTTCCCTTCTTAGTCTTCTCCATGCTCCTCCCTGTACTACAATCTGTTTCATACTCCCCTCAGCTGTCTGTTGTTCAAACTGAAGATGATAGGTCAGTTAACCTCTCCTCTGATGGAGAGATTAATTCAATCCCATCACTTGATTACCTTTGTTGTCTTTCCTTTCATCATTTGCAGTTATACTCCTTTTTTGAATTGGGGGAACTATATTTCCACTGTATTGAGGATGTTTGAATGCTTGTGCTACACTTATGTTTTCAATCTTGTTCTCTGATCTTTCCCTATTAATCCATAATGTATTTGACTTTTTTTTTTTTTTAAATTACTGATGACCACTGAGAGGAATAGAAGATTTTTTTTGTTGTGTAAATCAGTAGTTGGGAACAGAGCACTGTGTAGACAGAAATGGATTTTTTTCCACGTGCACTCTTTTGCACAAATTTACATTGTTTTTAAGTGCAATTTTATTGCCCGATATTCTTCACAGTAGAAGCTGTAGGAAGTTAAACCTTCTATTAATGTTTGAACTGACTCAAAAGCCAGTTGGAAGGAAAGGAGGGACAGAATCTTCATTACCTGTGCAGAGTTCTTGAATCAAGATCTAAAAAAGCAGTCATGACATATATCTAGACTAACACAAAATATGAAGTGAAAGATCCCTTTAGATCTGGACCAGGTCTTCAGTACATTCATCTGACTATCTGAAGTAAAGTCCATGCTCAGACTTAGTCAACACAGGATCAAACTTTTTGTCCTTACACCATGAAATTAATAGTCACACCACCAGTATTTCCTGCCTCTTTAATGATTTTTATCTAAGTTCTAGTCATATGTATCCACAGTCTATAATGACAGCAGCAGATACTCAACACCCTTGAAAACACAAGTGATAATGTTCCTAATACTTGTCTCTTTTCTAAAAGCTGTCAACATTACCATTAATGACTTTTTCCCTACACTGTTTTCTTGAGCTTTTTTGTGCCTTTTAGACAAACGTAAACAGTTCAAGTTTGGCATTCCTTTGCCAGACTTCATGGGAAGTCGATACCATTTTATGTCCAGTGTCTGTCTGAGAAATGTAGTTGAAGTATTGAAAGGAAATGCAGAAGCTATTGTATCTTTATTGGGCCCAATCTGAAACTAGAACTAGTAGAAACATTAAAAAAAAAAGAAAAAGAGACCCTATTCTTCTAAAATATATTATATAATTTTGCATTTTCAAAGACCATATAATCTCTGGATAAGTCTTTTGAATAAATATTACAATTTTTGATATTGAAAAATTTAAATGGTTTATTAATAATGCATTTGGAAATCAAAGCAAACAACAAAATAATCTTCTTAAATGATATGAACACTTTCAAAAGGCTAAGCTGTTCTTTAAGCCATAGATTAGTAAGTGGGATGATATGAAGCCAGAAGATCACGGAAAGAGATTCTACCTTCATAGTTTCGTGCATACAGAAATGTAATAATGTGCAACATGGTGTCCTCCAGAGCTGTAAGAAGATGAACTCCAACTGTTCCAGGGGATCCATCTCATTTTAGACCCCTCCAGGCCCCAGTTCCAAATAGTCTCTTTGGTTCACACTATTTTGTGCTGTTTGTCTTTGTTTAAAAGGCCATCTGTCAAATATATTAGAACCCATATAAAAGCTGCTGAAATCACTGGAACTGTAAATGGCTTGGAATCAGACCCTTATTTTCCAATAAAAAAATCAGGTATTCGATCATGACCACACTATGTGAAGCTGAGGCTGACTCAACTTATCCTGCAGTACTCCAGGTCTGCAAGTCAGATTCGACACTATCAATAGGACTGCCATAGTGAATACAAAAAGTGATAAAAAAATTGCAGTATTGGAAAAGTTAAGCCAAGTCAACAGTATATTTTTATATACATAAGGAGTAGCTACTGAACTACTGCCAGAAATGGCTGCAACCCAACAATATTGAAAAAGTTACTGTATTAAGGAACATATGATTGGCACTCATTTTTTAAAGTTAAATTCTGATTGGTGTCTTTTTGCTAGCTCCACTGCCACCAATTGATTTCAAACAAAGCAACAACCTAAAAATACCATTCTTTCATTTTCTTTCCAAGCAATTTGTTCCTTGCTGCTCAAACTTCTACACTGCAGCTCTGCCAGATCTTTCCATAGGTTTCTGAATCTCAGAAGAGTTTCTGAATTCTCAGCTAATCTTGCCTACATGTCTCCCAGGTGTTGTAGCCTCATTTATCTTCCTTTTCACTGAAGCAGTGCAACCAGGAACCATCACACCCACCCATAAATCTATCCATAATTATGTTAAAAAAAAATAGAACATAACTTCTTGCCTAGGAAGATTCTTGGTCCTTTCCTTTTCATTTTTTCTTCTCCCTGCTCCTCTTTCTGCTAACTTCTCTCCCTTTGGAAAAATTACTGACAAGAATCTCCAGAAAATATTATGAAGATGAGCAACATGTCATTTCTCCCTCAAAACCCACAGATCTCTCAAAAGGTTTGCAATGAAGTTTAAACCTACTTATGCCTGTGATTAGAAATTAGAGATTAATAAAGATTGACATGAACATCTCACAAAGAATCTGTAATTATAGCTGCACAAATGAACAGGGGAAAAATACAAAGGAACTATGATGCCACTCAGACCTCTGCTTTTTTATAAAATTAATGAAATGTTTCCAATTTCATTTTCTGGGGCTAATCAGGAAAGTATTTTGCTGGAAAGAAACCAAATGATGGCAAATATGCAGGATTTCTAATACAATATTTGCATTTTGACAGTCACACATTCTTCGTTCTGATTGTGTGCATTTTTTTTTTTCTTTTTATATAGTTTAGGTCAAAAGGAGATGTTATTAAACATGAAAAGGCCAAAACGTATGAATAATAGCTACTTAATCAATGCAATTCATTAAGTGAACAGAGGCAGAAGCAACCTTGATAAGTCTGTGATATAGATACAGAGGACAACACATAATTTTTTATTTCTGGATATATCTTCATATTCATTGTCCTCCACAAGCCTTCCATCAGACTTTGATTCAGCTATAGTTGTCTGACCTCACACATTTACCATACAGTATCCAGGTAGTAAACTTCAATGTGAATACAAATGATCCTTTACATCCCTAATCCCCATCCGTCCATTGACTGCAAGGATAAGATGCCAATGAGGATTAGCAATAATATATAGCATTTTTCCTTTATACCCACTGATCCCAAAGTGAATTACAAAAGAACAAGGAAGGAGAAATTAGGGAAAGCTACTCACATTATTTGCTCTAAGCATCACTGTGTCTAAGTCGGTAAATATGGTTACAGCCTGAGAACTGACCTCATGATCAGGCTGAAGTTCTCCGACTGAGTGACCCCAGCTGACTGCATCTATGCTATCTGTTGGAGTAGAAATCAGTGTGAACTATTGAGACCTGTGCCTAGGTTTCCTGACCTGGAGAGACAGATGGCTTGCATCGGTTTAGACCCATGATAGCTAATGTGTAGATGATGTGGAAACCTGAAGAATTATCTCAATACAGTCAATTGTAGACTGCCAATATAGTCTTCAACCTCTGAACTTCATTTAGAAAGCATTTTGCAAATGTAAAAATACCCATCCTAATTCATGTTAAAAGCCCATCTAAGCCTGTTTCAGGCCAAAAAGAACCCAAAAACCCCACTCCCCCAAAAAAATCCCAAACCTAATAATCCTCGGAATAATTGCTTTTGGACGTTGGAAGCTTTCACATTTATATGATTTTTTAAATCACAAACCAGGGGATACTCTGCTACTCCAAATACACTGTTATAGAAAGAATACAAGGACCTCATCTGAAAAATAGAAGGATTCAAACAAAATTCACCAAATGGATCAAGATTATTTATGGTTTTGTATATCTGGCAACAGCTGCTATAGAAACTGTAAGCAGAAATTGTATGATCTTTAATTAAGGCTCTCTTATCCTTTAGAAAACTATTGTGTAGACAGGTACAGATACACTTGATCAGTCTTTGAGAACATGTCTGCCTGATGTCCTATATTACAGCGAATGACCATTTTATCACTGATGGCAGCAGGTATTCAAACAGGTTCACACAGGAGACAGAGAGAGAATTGCATGCACTTTAAGAAGCCTCAGCATTACATCTATAGTAGTTTATATGATATTACCTTTAGAAACTGACATTCATATATTCTATTTTATATGCACTACATAATAACTACCTTTAAAAATTATTATGGTCTTCTTTAATACCTTTAAAAGACTGCTATTTTCAGATTTTGTTTTGTTTTGTTAGTTCATTTTTATGTACACCTATAAAAAGAATTGTGGTTGGAAAATACAACTTGAAATCACTGGAATATTTGAGTAGTGATAAAAATTTACTGCTGGGTACCCAAGCATCTATACTGCTTGCTGCAGGCCACTGAAATTAATAACGTAATGGCTTATGGTTAATAAAGTATTGGTATTGTTAAGAGACAAATTACTGCCAAAAGAAAAGTGATTTGTCTTACAAACATAGCTCCTGTAATAGTTTACATATTAGGTAGGGAAAAAACCTATTCAGTGCCAAAAGACTTCCACCTTAATATATTTCCTCCCTCAGGACAATTGTGAATATATTTTCATCCATTCCTACATGTCTTTTTCAAATAACAACACCACTTTTATCATTTTTATAGTGCCAGAGGGAATTACTTTTTATTTTGATTGTATGTATTTATTAAACCAGCTTTTTTTTATGGTTATGAGAATTATCTTCTTGATAGCATAGCACGGTCTTTAACCAAAGTTACACAGGCGGCCTCCTTGGCCTTGTTACATCTTTTCTCCCTTCCTCTTAAGGTTTTTCTTCTTCCTTGTTTCTGTCACATTTCTTCAGCTTTACTGATACAGTCCCCAAGTATGTCTTCTGTGGCACAAGTTTATGTTGTCTAACCAGCTGGATATACTAACTCCTATATATATATATATATATATATATATATATATCTTATTTTATAATTCTTCCTTCTTCCATTTCTCTTTTGCACTTTGACGATGTCAGCCTTTCTGTAGTTCTGACATCTCCTCACAGCCTCATAATTGGTTTTTTTCACTGTTTCCTGGTACATAATATCAACATACATGCCATTACTCGACTTTTCACTCGAGAGCAAGAGATCTTATTTGGAGAGTATCAGAATGAGAGAAGCACCTTTCTCTTTCTAGGCACATAAGCATGCAATCCATTCCATATGTACCCTCTAGAGTGGACAGAAACTGTTTCAGCCTATTCACATTTTGCTGGTCTTTTCATCAAAATGGGAACTAACTGGATAAACTCTGTTCCGTTGACGTAACTGCCAGGGCCCTGCAGGCACTGCCAGGCCTGACTCTCCCTGCCCAGCCTCCCCCAGGGCCTCCCGCAGCCCCATGCCCACGGCCCAGGACCCCATGTCAGCCCCCAAGGCTGTCTGTCCATGCCCCAGCAACACCTCAGCAGGACTGGTCTCCAGCTCCCCACAGCCCTGCCCAGCCTTGGGCCCTGCCAAGCTGGGCCCACCCTTTGGCCTGTGTCCCAGCCTGGACTAGGCCCGTCCCATCCACAGGGAGGTGCCTGATGCCCAGGGCTTCGGCTGCCCCCAGTGCCCTCCTGACTGTCCTGCTCCCTGCCTGGGGCGGTGGGATAGGACAGGCTGCCTGGCCCTGCCATACTACCCCTGGGGGGACTCCCACAGTTCCTGCTCTTGGCCCTCAGGGACCAGCCAGTTCTCACTGAGCCCTGGCAGTAAACAGGGACTAGAAATCTTCCGTAGCAATGGCTTCACCTTCACTCTTTTACCACAAACTCCAACTTGTCATGGTGGGGGAAACATACACAGGGCTTCCTGTACCAGAGACAGGGTCTCTGTCCACATCAAAAAGATAATCCTGGAAGCCTTGGAGCTGACCCCCTGGTAATGCGTGCCAATCACATATATGTAAATGCACATGTACATGCATGTATATCACATATACATATACATATGTAGACACACGCACTGTTTATATAACAGATAAATATAGATAGATATCTATAAAAACTATATTCATTATATCATGTTATCTAATTTTAATCTGATTTATGTTGATGCCATATGGATACACACATGCTAAATAAAAGATATAAATAAGGAGAGACAATAAAATGACAGAAAATCAGGCAAAACAAACACGGAGTACGATGTTTGGTCCATAAAAAGGAGAATCCACTAGAGCTTGTCAATATTCTGTTAAGAAATCCTGTAGCGTGACATGTCAGAAACTCGTTGAAATGAACAAGTCTCTGCGTAGGCTTAGCAGTCCATCCATGCGCTCTACACTGCACAATGGATAGGTGATGAATGCTTACAAAGTGACGCTATCAGCAAGGGAAGTATTCGTACTAATGAAGAGAAGAGGGGACTTGGGGAAGGAAATACTCACACTGTTACTGCATATTAGGTTAAAATTCTTAAAAGAACTGAGTCTTGGCCTGGGCTGTTGCTGTGTTGGCAGTATTAGATATAAGAGCCCAAGAACAAGTTAGTAAGGGCTAAAGAGGAAACTTAACTGCCTATGCATTCTGGAGTTCATTCCTGCGCTCTCTCATTAAGAGTGATTTTTACCATTAGTGGCTTTTCTTATTTTTGAAATAGCACCTTTTTTTAGCACTATCTGGGGACTCTATTCTGGCATAAGGTCTGATTAGGCTTGAGACTATACACACATACAATTAAAAGGACGGTCCCTGTACAGAAAACAAACTCTTCAGTTGCAATGACCTTAACAAACTGAACCCAATAAAAAGTGCTTCAACAGTCAGCATGGGTTTGTGAAAGGCAGGTCCTGCTTGACTAACCTGATCTCCTTCTATGATAAGGTGACCCACTTAGTGGATGAGGGAAAGGCTGTGGATGTTGTCTACCTGGACTTTAGTAAAGCCTTTGACACCATTTCCCACAGCATTCTCCTGGAGAAACTGGCTGCTCATGACTTGGACTTGGCATAGTCTTTGCTGGGTAAAAAACTGGCTGGATGGCCGGGCCCAAAGAGTTGTGGTGGATGGAGTTAAATCCAGTTGGCAGCCGGTCACAAGTGGTGTTCCCCAGGGCTCAGTATTGGGGCCAGTTCTGTTTAATATCTTAGTCATTGAACTGGACAAGAGGATCAAGTGCACCCTCAGTAAGTTTGCAGGTGACACCAAGTTGGGCGGGAGTGTTGATCTGCTGGAGGGTAGGAAGGCCCTACAGAGGGATCTGGACAGGCTGGATTGATGGGCCAAGGCCAACTGTATGAAGTTCAACAAGGCTGAGTGCCGGGTCCTGCACTTGGGTCACAACAACCCCATGCAACGCTACAGGCTTGGGGAAGAGTGGCTGGAGAGCTGCTTGGCAGAAAACGACCTGGGAGTGCTGGTCAACAGCCAGCTGAATATCAGCCAGCAGTGTGCTCAGGTGGCCAAGAGGGCCAATAGCATCCTGGCTTGTATCAGGAATAGTGCAGCCAGCAGGACTAGGGAAGTGATCGTCTTCCTGTACTCAGCACTGATGAGGCTGCACCTCGAGTACTGTGTTCAGTTTTGGGCCCCTCACTACAAGAAGGACATTGATGTGCTGGAGCGTGCCCAAAGAAGAGCCACGAAGCTGGTGAAGGGTCTAGAGAACAAGTCCTATGAGGAGCAGCTGAGGGAACTGGGGTTGTTTAGTGTGGAGAAAAGGAGGCTGAGGGGAGACCTTATTGTTCTCTACAACTACCTGAAAGGAGGCTGTAGTGAGGTGGGGGTCGGTCTCTTCTCCCAAGTAACAAGTGATAAGACAAGAGGAAATGGCCTCAAGTTGCACCAGGGGAGGTTTAGGTTGGATATTAGAAAAAATTTCTTCACTGAGCAGATTGTCAAGCATTGGAAGAGGCTGCCCAGGGAAGTGGTTGAGTCTCCATCCCTGGAGGTATAATGCTTATGAAAAAAGCAAATGAGAATCCTTGATCCTAGGCCCTGTATGATTAATAAATACACCTACTGGTTTGAATGGACATCTGGGCTTGCGGCTCACTCTCAGGCTTGGGATTGTAGTTCATTCCTCAGCTCAGCTGCATTTCTTTTCCATGGAACCTGTCCCTTGTGTTTCTGTCTCTCTGTCCTGCTGCTTTAAGGCTGCATCCCAGTATTTCAACATCCACAGGAAAAGGTTTCATGCCCATAGATTGGAGATGACTTTCATCTACAGTAAACTCATCTGTAGAAAGCATTATAGAGGATTGACCAGAAACATTCAATGACATTTTCAACCAGAACTGGCATATATTTGTAGTGATTTATTTTAATTCAGTCATGGATATTTACCTTTATTCTTAGCAGAATCTCAGTTGTTTGTTTGTTTGTTTGTTTGTTTTTGTTGTTGCTGTTGTTTTTTCTTGAAATGAGCAGGTGGTGATGTCAGGTCAAAAAGCTAGTATCATGTAAGTGATTTTCAAGGTGAACACCAAACTTAGTAGAGTTCCTGGAAGTTAAGTTTATGCAGCTCTTATGCTCAATGCATTCCTGTTCAAGGTGGCTTACTATTTTGCACCCACTAAGAAAATGACCTTGGTTAACAATCTCTGCAATTTTCTTATCTTGGTCATTTGACATTTGCTTTTTTTGTGTGGTTAAAACTGTGACCTCAGAGAAGAATTGACATCAGTTCCACAACCCTACTTTTCTCCGCAGGAAATCCTGTACAAGATTCTCATGTTCAAACTGGGTAAAAGCACTGTCATTTAAGTAATGGGCAGTACATTTCTTTTAGTGGAAAATACTTTGGGTGCCTATTGCCTTGGGAAACAAGCAGAGAAGCCACACTGAGAATCAGACAATACTGCTGTGAAGAAGAATATGTTTTGTGCTTCCCTTTTTTCTTTCTCAAGGCTACTAGAGGGATGAATTTTTTGGCAAATAATGGACATCAGTCTTAACCAGGGTTGTAAGATTTTATTGCAAGCCTCTGTAACATCAGTAAAGATGTGAAGTACAAGAGTTAATCAAGTTCTCCATTAGACCCTCAAAACAATGCTAGAAATATGAGCAGACTTAAAAAAAGAAAATAATTCTTAAAACAGAAAGGCCTTTTAAAATATAGGTGCTAGAAAATATAATGCATAAGTTCATTAAAAAGTGAACTGATTAACAAATATTAGTCCTTTCTTTTTGTACTTTCTAAGGTGCAGAACCTGCAATTGACCATTTACTGATTTCCTTATGGACTCTGCAGAAACAAGAGGATCTGAAATCAGAGCATCTCTGAAACTGCTGTATAAACCACATCTGTAAAACCATATTCGGGAACATTAAAGGTAAAAACTTTACATGCCTCTATATTCTCAGCAAGAAGATAACTGCTTATGCCAACACAATTTAATGTGTACAGTTACCCAGTTTAAAGAATGCAAGATAGATTTATAGAAGTTGCTTCTGATTTTATCTTTTATGATATCAGGGAAAGAATATGTATTATTGCTTAAACTAGCCAAAGAGGAAAATTGGCTAGTAAGGAGTGCCTCTGCTTTGTCTACACTAAACTTTGCACTATAACAGTGAGTTATTCAAGCTAGCTGGCTTATATATGCCTCAGTTAAACTCTTGGCTTGGTAAAATAGTCTATAGAGAGCTTTATATTACTTAGTTTACTGCACTTCAACACATTGTATATCTTGAGTCAAGCAACATAGGTAGTAGACAAAGATTTATGACTGATTTTCTGTGTAGTCTTCAGGAAGTTTTTTGTAGTTTGTAGGGAAAAAAAAAACCCTCTCACTCCGAGTGACATAAAAATATATATTACAATCTTAACTGGTAGATATTGCTTTAATAGTTTAACAATAATAATTAGATGTAGTGGTATATTTATCTATGCAAACTTGCAATGCACTCTTCAAATGTGAATGGTGCGGCTCATTAGTTTGTTTGCCTTCTATTCGGTCTTTCTGACAACTGCAGATGTTTTGTTATTTTCTACTTGTGACTGTATAAATTTGCAAATATAAAGCCTGCTCAGTTTTTGACAACTGTTTATTTGTAAGTTAGTAAATGTACAGATTGTTAGCTTTGCAGTTCAGTTTGTAACAGCTGAAATAATTCTGTGCCATTTGCTTTTGTGAGTTCTACCCTAAGTGAAACCTGTGTTAAATCAGTGGCTTCCACACAAAATTACCTGGGAGTGTAGGAATTGGGGGTTGTGCTTGTAGATAAGGTTATGAAAATATTCCTGTTCCTTTCATGTGCCCTGATGAGCCTCATTTAAGACACAACAAAAATCTGTGGCTTTCTTAGTGGCTGCTGTAGTCCTGGAGAAAAAGTGACATCTCTTCTCTTCCATAACACTCTTTTGGACATACTTAAACCTGGTATGTATCTGTCAGTGATGGTGGTATGTTCTGCTATGTTGATATACTCCCACTGGGACATAATTTTTATTACCAGCTAACCTTAACCTCACATAAAACAGTGATGAGCAGAAATTCATTACCCATACATTCATTGCTCATCTCTGTCTTGTTAGGGACAGTGGCCTGGAGTTAAAAGCCTTTTTATCTTCATTTTTTTTATCTCAGATATAACACATTCCAATACATTATAAGAAGAAGTTAATTATCTTTATTTTTCTTATTTCTGGAGATATTGCTTGATATTACTAGGAGGCTATTTTACAGTACCATCATATGCTCTTTTAATTCACCTAAGAATTGACTTTTAAAAGTAAGCCTTACTCTTTAACCTGTTGTTTCACCTGTGTATGTTGTTGGATCATCCTTAGCTGCTGTGTATCAAAGTTTTGACACCAAATATGGACTAGGTAGCTAACAAATTAAGGGGAAAAAAAACCCAAACCAACCCTAAAATAAAATTCTTTCTTCAGTTAAGCTGTGAACTTTGCAGACTTAAAAAAGGAAGACATTTGAGCCTGATGCGACTTAGACCTTGATCAACATTCAGATGTGTTTTTATAACACCAGTTTGAAAAAGCCATTTGGAGCCAAATTCATGACTATGTACTCCAGAAATGTTTTTTCCTCAATGATATGCAGGCCTCACTCACAAAGGGGGCCACACACAAAAGAGCAGTGATTAAAAACATTAAAGATGTGGAAGTTTCTTATGAGAGAATTGAATATTTCACATAAAGAAAGCCAGAGCTTGATGAAATACTCGGTTCTTTTGTATCGTTACTCATTCATGTGGCATAAAATTAAGAACAAAAGGGACTTTTTGATTAATGACCTCTGCTAATCATTCCAGTAGAATACACAGAGACATTTCTTATTTGATTCCACTACCAAATTAAGTTTGCGTTAATCATAAATGTCACTTGCACACAAATCACACATAAATATTCAGAGTGATCTATATTTTATCAGTTATAACACAATGCTTGGCAGCCAGAGTGGGTTTAAACAAGCAATTAGTGAATAACTTATTAAACATTTTAAACAAATGTGATGCATGAAACCCAAATTAGAGGAGTTCAAAGAAATTTAACAGTGTCTTGATTACACAGGTGCCTGAGCTGGAGGCAGATTTGCCATGTATGAGAAAAAAAGGAATATGCATTAGAGCCTAACATGCCACAGAATTTTCTTTCCTTACTTTTCTTTTAATCTCTTTGATAAAGACTTCTGAAAACTTCCCTTGGCTAATCCCACAAAAGTAATTTCTGAGGGTCTTTTCCTTAGATTTGAATTTGTATTGGCTTTCCTCGTACCTCCTCTTTTTTGCATTGCTCTGAATTACCAGCTTCACATTCCTGTTTATGACCATACAAGTTCATAGAAAATTAAATTGTCCAGAGAAAATCTTTTAATGGGGTCAATATATATTTTTTTTTCAGTATTCATACAAAAGCTGCTTTCATGTTGATTTATCGAGGCACACTGTAAACAATGGAGGGATTGGTTTTTCATATTCTGACTTCCATGGGGTAATGCTTTCTTCTTTCAATAATGTTATTATATGCAGATTCCCAATGATGTTTCATGGAAATCTGTTGCTACCTAGTGTGAATAGGGGCTACAAAGCTTGATGTTCTCTCAGTTATCTGAACAAACTCAAAAAAAATGGCCATGCACGAATTGATAGAAATTGACTGTGCAAGTGTAAAACGAAAACAAGATGTTACCACGTAGGACCTCAACCCTGAGTTCTTAGAGGCTGAGATCAATGTAATAGTGTACATCAGGAACAGGTCTTCAACTGTGTATGGAATGAATGATCACGTACTTAATCTGGAGATGAAATACTAATTTCTTTTTAAACCTGACAGGCTTTGGGTGCTGAGGGAGGTACTACATATGACTTCTGTGTATATGTATATAAAGCACATATATGTAAGATGTTACAGTGGATGCTGGATATTGACTGAAAGAAAGATATTAGGGCTTACAAAAAGTGTGGATGGAAGAACAGAAATTGCTTCTATTAAGGTATAACATCACATATGGTTAAGATTTCTTCAATTCTCAGTTAATTTCTCTAAAATTGATATTAACCTCAGCCTAGGGCATTTCTTGGGGATTAATCATTGGCTGGGGTTTATAGCCCAAAGCATAGCTTTGAGCTAACAGCTCCTCCCAGGCATTCATTAATCTCCTGGCAGTGCCTCAATGTATGTTGCTTAATTAACATTAGATTAAATATGATTGATAGTTTAGAGCTATTTCAGTATCAGAATTGAGTCAAGCTTCCTCCTTTCACCTTCTGACTTCTGCTACATTTATGGTTTTGTAAAAATGGAAGTCTACAAGCTGTAACGTAGTCTGGATCTCAGACTGATAAGCACTTGCTTCATATTTGTATTGCATCAACACATTTCCTCTGCTAGGCCAAAGGCTGGAGTGAGGCAATTAGGTTCTAAAAGCATATTAGGTTCCTCAGACCTCTGGCTAACCAGAAATAGAATTCTGGGACTCAACATCACTGCTCTTATGCTCATCCATTTAGTACGTGGTGAAGACAGTCGTTATATTTCTTATCAGTTAAGGAAAATAAAACAATATTCTCACATCTGACAATATTCCATGCTTAAAATTAAGATGTACTCAGCAGTGCAAATGACCATGTGGGATGCTAGTTGGTTTTCAGCTCTGAAACTGAATGAATTTGACTTTTACAGTCCAAATCTGATTGGTTAAATTTCTTGGCAGACCTCTTCTCCAACATTTATTTTTAAATCTCTTATTTTTGAAAAAATTATTCATTCATAAACTAAATGAAAGCTTTACTGGTTCCTTCCCTGGCTATTAAAATTATTTACAGAACGTGAATGTGTGAATAGTTAAACTTCCATTTGTGGCTAATTGAACCTACAGCTCAGCCAAGAGGATGTGAAAGCATTGAAGAGTACCAACTAGGGAAGAACACTAGGAAAGAACTGTGATTCACAAACCTAGTCTGGACAGATTTTTATAAGTCTAACTCTTTCTGGATCATGCTTAGCTTAGCGCTGTTATCTGATAACCTTAACATGTGTATTCATTCTTCTTCCTGTTATTGTGGTTATTATTGCACGATAACTCAGAGCTCAGTTTATGGACTGGGAGCAGTAGCATGCCAGATACTCACCAGTACAGAAAAAAACCCCAAGTCTTCCTACTTTCTAAAGCATCCTATGAGACGAGATAAGGCACAACTGCCAATACAGGGGAATACTGAAGAAGCAGTAGCCCATAAAACACTTGATGGTTTAACTGTTATCAATGTTTTGTAGGCAGCATTATAAATTCAATTGTTAAATTAGAGATTGGAGAGAAGATCATGAATTATCCTTTTGAATACAGAGGGAGGGACAGCATGAAAGAAATAATAAGATGCTTTGATAAATTCATATAAAAAAATATAACCATTGCTTGAACTTTTGTTTATTTATTGTAGTGTTTGTTCATTTCTAATGTTGATATAAATTCAGAGTCTCCATGAAGGAAATCTTGAGCATAACTGGGAGCCAACAGACAGGTTCATTAGTGTCTTTTTACACATTAGTATTGTACATGGTTCATGGTTTGTTATGTACATTGGAAGAACATAATTGATGTTGCTCCTGTCAACAAACCTTGAAAACTGTCTCGATAAGGATGTGGATAATAAAAAGTAATAATAGCAGAGGCATCATTAAAAGAATAATTCATTTAAATTTCCCTTCATTTATCAGGTTAACATAATGAAATTAAATTCCAAGTAATTGTCTCCCACATCTACTTAGCTTGAAGACTTGAAAATGGCTTGTTTGCTTGTTATTTAGTCTACAAAATTTTACCTTTCCCACAAATCTTGCTTCATTTGAAAAAGGAAATTTTAGTGATCAATAAGCTAAAATTTATCTCAAAGAATATTACCTTCTAGTTCAGGCCAAAATTATTCTAAACATCTATGAAAAACAGAAGAAATGCAATCTTTTACATGGACAATTCAGGAATCTTTTCTCATATTTGTTATCTCACTGTAAATAATTCTTCAAAGACTTATTTATTTATGTTATAGAGGTGTGACCCACAGAAGACATTGCATATGTTTCTACAGGGACCATATGTATTCTTCTGCAGAATGGTGTGTTTGGTTGCAAATGTTTCTCCTGCATTTGCAGACCAGGCATATCAATAAGTGGTCATTCCGAACTATCATGACAAACTCTGAAAATTTTTGCATGCAAAAACTTAGTTGCAAGAAGAAGGCACAAGTAGTTCATAAAATTATCTGTACAGATTTTTTTTTACCAAAATTATTAATATGAACTAGAGAAACAGGAATACAAAAACTGGGGGATAGTCGCAGTAATTATGAATATGCAAGGGTCCTATTCTTTTCTCATGGAAGCTTTATGTTTTACTAGAACTATACCTGACAGACATAGCTGTGAAAAAATATCAAACCAATAGTTTAACCAATAGACTGCATTAAGAGTATTGTATTGCAGCATTTCAGTGAACAAGTAGATGCAGTTGTGCTGTCTGATACATCTAAATTATTAGTTTGAAACAATCACAATATTTCTTTTCAATTGAGGCAATATTTAGTTAGAGTTCTGACGTGTGTTGGAAGTTATATTGGGACCCAACAGAGAAATATTGAAAAACATGCCTTGGGTTAGCTTAATACTATGAAGTGCTATTATATGTGAATTCTGAGAAATGTTTACCTTGGGTTTCACTAGAATGATTATGTTAAAAGTTAAAGACTAAGAAGAAGGTATTTTGGAGGAATAGAGAACTCTGTAACTTGTAAAACAGTTCTATATGTACCTGTATCTCAGAAATTTTAGAGCCAAATAATGTACATTACCAGACTGCAGCTGAAAGCAAGAACCCTACCATTCCCAGTCAAGGCAGATTTGGTTCCAATGTAGTCTCCAGGCAGCACAAACCCTCCTGTAGATGTA
The DNA here is from genome assembly GCF_047370975.1 of Nipponia nippon. Lineage (NCBI taxonomy): Eukaryota > Metazoa > Chordata > Aves > Pelecaniformes > Threskiornithidae > Nipponia > Nipponia nippon. The sequence continues at coordinate 137,971,169 of NW_028262290.1, read as the reverse complement.
TGTACATACATTTTAACAGAATAAAGAGCAAAACAAAAGCAAGCAAGACAGTGGATACATAATCCTGAAATAAATAAATATGACACAGAGGAAACAATGTGCAGCTTTTCCTTACTTCTTAAACTGATGATCTTCATGGTTTTCCAATAGTTTTTGCAATACATTTTATGGATGTCACACAAATCTTGTGGAGCTAATCTGGATAGAGTTATAACTAAGCTTTTCTGGCCCTCAGGCACCTTAGTCTTGGCAGTCTCCTGCTGTTTGCTATCAATGTTCAAACTGCATTACTTCTGTAGCCCACGAGAAGAACTTTTTAGTATTCAATGTTGTGCCTTTTTATTCCACCTTCAAAGGTTTTTCATTTCATTTTATACAGTTAGGCTGTACTGTAAGTGGTTGATACCAAAACTTGTCTCAGATGTTATTTTTCATGTATTATAGAGCATCACCCACCAGCAACACTGTATTTAATATATGTTAATATTTTCATATTAAACTCCTATACTCAGGATTTAATAACACAACTGCAAAAATCTCAGGGTTGAAAGCTGGCATTGAAGATGAGTCAACAGGGAAGAAAAGGCTGACGGTTTCCCTGAAAATACATTATATCCGCTGCCACTCTACAGGTTGATATATATTAGTTTTCTGAATGACCTTTTTGCCAAATTGTCCATTGAGCTTTATGAGTACTGCAGACCCTTTTTTTTTCATTGCACAGAACTTCTAAATTATATTTAAAGTTGCTAGAAGAAATTATGTGTATATTTTGTTTCCTAAGCAGAATGAAAAATGATCAGTCATGCTAATGATAAATACATAATTTAGAATATTAGCCTTGACAGCTTTATATATCAATTAAATATTAGAATTAGGTGTTCTGCTTGTATATAGCACACATATACATGCAAAGATGGTGATCTCCATTAAAAAGTTAGCGTTTATCAAAGGTGGCTGAGTCACAGTAACTTAGTAACATAAATGAAGTTTTTTAAATAGAGGAAAATACTGTGGCATCTCAGAATTCATGGGGATAACATTTATCGAACACTGACTTTTCACTGGTGAACTCTTGTGATATTGCAAACAATCTGGTGAGGAGAAACAAAAATAAGCAAGGTGGAAATAAAAAGAGATCTGATTTTTTTTCTAGTTTATCCAGCCTGAATTACTAGCTGAGGAATGGGAGTTTCAGGGAAGCACTGAGGAACTTATTCCACCTGCTTCTTATCTCTGATTATGCATTGAGGTTTGCATCAGCTGTTGCAATTTGTGAGAATAAATAATTCTTTATAATTCAATTCTTTAATTAAAATAGACATGCAAACACTAATCAAACTTCAGATTAATAGGTAATAGGCTTTGAACTAAATATAAAGATAGATAAATAAATGATGTTACTTTATATTAATCTTGAAAACTAGAAGGCACTGAGATAGCTTCTTTCCATCTATGCCTTTCCTTCTTTGTCTGCAAGGTGTTTTGAGGTTAGACTTTTTACAGATCATCCAAGAAATTAAGTTTCCAGGCTCACTTTAGGACATGAATCAAAATGAGTGCTCTAAGAGACTTCATTTTAGTGCTCAATACATTTGCTTTCATTTTAAATTGTTAAGTGAAAACCTGACACTAAGCAGACAAGTGAAACAACCATTGAATAACACTGTTTTCAGCCCCAAGAGAACTTATTAATGAATATGGTGGCTCTTTGGTGTTTATTTTTAAGGACCTCATTAAAGAGAATTAAAAAGGCAGGTGTACCTTCCAAAAAACTAAAGATAAAGACTTCAAACTTCAATTCTTACCAAATTCATCTCATGTTTTTCATATTCTTTATTCTCAAGGGTCAAACAGTGAAGGTTTGACTGGACTCCAGTAAAGCTATCTTTGATAAAAATTGACTAATGACCTCATCAACACATTCTCTCTAGGGATAGATTTGTTTCATGGTGATTACTTCAGTAATTACTCAAAGTAATCTCAGCAACTTTAATCAGCAGATGATTAGGAAGTTTATATGAATAAATACCCCATTTTAATGCTGTTTTTTTTTTTTTAGAATATCACAAACTGCTTTTATATTTTAGCTAAGTCAGTTCAATTCGTAGCAGGCAGTTACACTAAGAATCAACCCAAATCTTTGCAGAACTTCTTTCAGAAAACAAGTCAGTCCCAAAATGCTTTGCAGTAAAACCCTAGGTGTTCCAGAGCCTCAGGTCCAGCTTGCGTGAAGGAGCAGCTTCAGTTTAAGGTTTTGCGGTTTTAATTGTACTTCATAAAACATTAAATTGTTATCTAATTTCAAAACCATAGAAAGAAAAACAGGAAACATTTAATTCAAATATATTGACATGAAACATTTTTAGATTTATTCATTTTTTGTTCGTTTGGTGGAACCTGGGGAATTCATTGCAATTATTTGATTCCATTAGTTTCCTCCAACCCATTTTTGGTAAAGAAACTAATCTTCCAAGATTGTTCACATATATATAATATAAAAACAATAAAAATGGAAGGACCAACTGTTAAAAAGAGAATTAGTTTATTCTGAAAATGTCAGAGCAGTAAACTTTGACATTAGTGAATTAATATTTCCACCCATATGTTTCTTTCCAACAACATTCTGGTATGCTGGCATTCACAGACTATTTTGTTTATGATGTGATCACAGACTCTTAGCAAATATGCTTCCATCAAAGTGGCACTGCCTGGATTCATTCCAGATTCAGTGGCTTCAGCAGAGAAGCAGGCCCTACAGGGGCCCTGAGTCGGGCCGCAGCTAAGTGCCAAGCCTTTGCCCAGAGGATAGTGAGGTGTGATTTTGATCCAACTTCTGCATGAACTTGGAAGAAATTGGACATGTGATTGACTTAGTGGGTTTCCTGTGATCCACCATGGGATTCTTCTTCATGTCATTTCCTAAATCTTTGATGTGAATAACATAGGGCCAGCTTCAATCTGTGATTTTGCAGATATACTTTGAAACTTGATTTCTAATATCAAAATGAAGCCACACAGCTTGAAAAGATGCGTTCATTTCACATTCACATTTTATTTTTAGAAACTGAAATGTTTTGTTTGTACAAATAGCAACTTAGACTGCTCCTTCATGTGCTCTTGAATGTATTTTGTCGAAATTTTTTTAAGCTACTGATAAAATGTGTTTGAAACAAGGGTGAGTCAAAGGATCACATCTAAAAGGGCACAGTGATGCTAACAGCCTAACAGGAACTTAAATACATGACAGCTCTGAAAGCAAACGCAAAGCTGCCAATATTATCTGGGGAGTCAGCCAAGAAACCAGATGCTACCAAAAAAAATATCCTCTGCTATTTGGCTTTTGGGGGTCTCATGGGTGCCATTGAAAGACAAAAAGACCCAGTGTACTTTATAGAACAATATGCTAGGCCTCAAACGCCTCTACTGTTGTTGAGGACAATTTCATGCTGAACAGTGGTGGTATTAAAAACCTAAAAGAATCATATCCAGTAGTATATGAAAAGAATATGAAAAGTAAAAGCAGTTTTCCAATTCATCTTCCTTGTTATATTAAATTTGAGAATCAGAGAAATTCAGCTGTAGCTCAGGATCCTGGGGTGGGGAATGAGCTAAGCTAAAAGCAGAATTTCATTAAATCTGGCCTCCAATATTAATTCTTGAATCAGCTTGCTGCTGTGTGTATCAGATAAATTTAAAAGGCAGAGAATTACTTAGAAAAGGGTCCTGCAAAGAAAAACAAATCTAATCGATTTTATTTAGTGCTGAGAGATAAGACCAGGAATAGTTATCCTTTTAATTAAAGATACATAAGATTGATCTTGATTTGTTTTATTTATCTGTTTCTTCAAATTTTCTTCTCCCTTTATTTTAAGGGTTGATTGGAGTAATACATGTGTCCTGCTTAATTTTCAATTGCATTAATAACTGTAGTAGACAAATTTCTTGTGCTTTTTCTCTAGATACTTATTTTCTTAAAATTATTATCAATGTACTCTTAAAGAGCTGATGCATTGTATTTTAGAGGTGAATTTTGTTCAGAAGTTTTAGCATAAATCACCACAGAGGTGTTTCTAAAAGTCCTTTAAATTTATGGTACTTGCCTGGTCAAAGAGTGGAATAGAAGAATATAGCATATAGGTAATTATCATAAATATCTGAGATTATTGACAATATGTTGAAAGAACACTTGCGAGGTATGAACCAGTTCAGATAAAACAAGGGAGTTTCTGAGTCTGCAAGACTCACTATCCCATTTTATTTTAAAATATCTTACACTATGCCTCCTAACATCATCTTTTCTCTTGAGGGGACTAATGGATTTTTTCCATTGGTTTTGTGTGAAGATTATTATTATGATAGCTCAGTTTCACTTGACTACATTATTCGAGAAGTGCAAAGATGGTTTTAATGCGCTTTTAATAATTTCTGTGTAATGTTCATTGTTTAAACACAGAGAAGTTCTTTCAGTTTTAGGTAGATGATGAACTGAATTGACTGGAACTGGAAGCAGGGAATGAGAGGCCCAATATTGCCCTTCTTTGTTATGTGGCATAAAAACACATTTCCAAAGCCAAATATTCTCTTTTAGCAAACTGTTCTTCCTAGATAACTACTGGATTCCTCTGAACACCAGGGTCAGAGTGCAGACCAGATTTCCAACTGCCAAAGTGTAAGACATTGAAAGATGCAGTGATGTTTTGAAGGAGAGAGTCCTATTTTTCAAAAAAGATTTCCCTCAAATCTCCCCCTCCCCCAAGACTTACTCAGTGGGGTTTATTACAGCAAAGTCACATCTTAAATAATGCTGCATTTTAAAATTATATAAATCCTTTGATAGATAGAAAAAATTCTGGAGTTGTTTATTTAATTTCAATGCATTCATTGTTTTTCTCCAGGGAACAGTGTCCTAAACAACTCAGTGACTAAAATGGTCATTTCATTATCATGAGCACCAACAGCGCTTTGTTTGAATCCTTATGGTTTTAAAGTGTTAGCTTCAGCAAAAAGAAAATCTGGGGAAGGAGGCAAAATCCTCATCCCTCATATGATAAGAAGGTAAATCCTAATGTTTGACAGTAATTTTCCAGTTTTTCTGTCTCTGTCATCTAAAATGACTGAAATTAAATAATGCTGAGATCAATTTCAGTAGGAGGTATGAATCCAGAAACTAAGTGTATAAGTAGCAGGAAAAAGTGCTACAGAAAGCTATAGCACATCCCACTGTGAGTAATGACTTGCACAAAATATGTTCAGTTCCAGTTGAACATCAGCCAGTTACAATTTAACTCTCTTCATGATATTGGCAGCTTTCTATTCCCCATTCTATTCTCTTTACCTTGAAAGAAATTGTATGATCTGTTATTTTCCTGAACTGCACAATTTTGCAATAATGTAAAACCAAGCTCCAAGCATACATTTTAATTTAACTTACCAATACTGCTAAACCAGCACTGGCACTAGTAAAATGTCTCCTTTAGATCATTGAGAAAAGCAGAGTGACTGCAAATCCATACTGCAGGCCTGCAGGTAAGGAATCCAGTAAGTCAGTAATGTGTCTGCACTGATTCCTACCATGCTTCATGGTGTTTCAAAATAATGTCCATTTCTGGACAACAGAGGTCATTTTGATTCCAATTTCACCTACAGAGCATTGAGAGAACAGAAGATGGTACATATTGGTTGAATTCCTAGATTTTACACCTCTGGGATATGTTATGTATGCCACTTTATGCATCCGAAAAAGTGATTTTACTCTCTGAGAGATTGTCTTCCAATAAAGTGATGTAATTCCAAAAGGATAACACTTCATGTTTCTTCCAAAAATTTCTAAATCAAACAGTTCAGTAAAGAGCCTCCCTAAGTGTCCACACAGAAGTCAGGACCTATAAAGAGTCACTGTGATACTGTTTGCCCATGTCACAAGTTGCAGCTTCTCTGAATGGGAAGGGAAAATGATCAAGAACAGAAGGGTGACATCTTTTTTCCCCACAATGAGCCACCGACACAAGAAAGAACATAAAAAAAGAGAGCTGGCCTGCTAAAGATGTGGAATTACCTTTCCTTTGGAAGAAAGGAGGAACTATAAAGATTTCTAGGTTTCTATTCAATACCTGGTGTTGTGAAAGGCTTTATGATTGCTCACATCATGCAGAGTGGCAAAAAATTCCTCCAAAATATGACAGTAGGAAAGGGGAAAGTAATAATTTATTTCTTGTGAGTGTCTTCAGGATCAGACATTCTGCCCTGCAAAGGGGAGGAAACACTGACATGATAGCTGTAGCAAACAGATTGACCACACTTTGGAATTTCAGGTGAAATCATAATTTTTCCTCCACTTTTTTTTTTTTTTTCTTAAAAAAAAAAAACAAACAGGAGTTCCATGACTTTAAAGGCTAGCTTAACATAACTTGTCTTGATTTTCTGATTCTCATGAAAAATATAGCTCAGAACAGCATTTTCTGTACCCATAATGATTCTGCTGACAGTGTCAGGGAATGAACAGGTAAGGTGTAGAAAACACTCTTGACCACATTATGGATTTGGATATACACTTATTGTCAATTGTATTACCAAACATTTAGAAAACTGTGGGAATAAAAATGTTACCTGCACAACCGTTCCAAATACCAAGAAATCAAGTGAATCTGAGTATTACCTTCCCAAATATAATGTATACTATACTGCCCTTCTTAATGTTCTAACCTTCTTAATACATGAATTCATATCGCTAAATAAAATAATGGGCACCAAAGGAAGAATATTCAACATATGGTATATTTTCTCAGCCTTCATCATGGCTGGGAAACAGCACTAAGTCTAGCTTTCTTGTGGCTCCTTGGATTTATGTTGTGAATAGGAGGGGAATGTTTCCTCAATTTTGATGGACACTGAGGTCTTTCTAATAGAATGGTATTTCAAAGAGTGTGCAGCCATCTTCCAGTTTATAGATGTATGTTTTTAATTCATACTTGGAAGGGAAAAGAGAAAAAAAAAACCAACCAACAGTATGAGTAAAGAAATAATTTACAAATCCTGGAATAGGCGTGGGATCAGTGCTTAGCATTGCCTAGACTCTGCTCTAAAGAAACACCGAGCCTTACAGTTAGTTGAAATGAATGGAACTGAGAGAGGCAAAGCTAGTGAGGAGAGGAAGATTGAGTAGGGTGTGGAATTTTATTTAAGTAAGTAAGTAAATAAATAAATATCTATCTAAGAGTGCAGAATCTAAGGAGATGGTTACTGTTTAAGAGTTTGGTTTAACAGTGTATTTGAAGAAGCATTGCTTTCCTGAACTGACTGTATACATTTAGAAAACCACAGCATTTTAATATTCTCTGCGACTGAAGAAAACAGACAGGCTTATCTCAAGTTTTGGAGTGTTAGAAAAGCGTCTATGACCAACATGAGAAAACAGTCTCTTCATGCTTTTCAATGTTCAAAACATATTCAAATGTAAAAATCCAATAATTTAATTGTAATAACAAATTCACTGATGTGTGTTTATCTTTCTTTTACACACAGGGATTTACTAAAAATCACCTTATGGAAAAGTAGTTCTATGTGCTAAAATCCAAACTCAATGGAGCACTACACATAAAAGTTATTAAAATCAAATGGTTCCTTTAAACTTTAAATTCAAACTCAGAGCACCAGCTAATCCAAAAGAAAATTAAGTGAAATGCCCTTCTGGGAAATGGTAAAATTAGTGCACTCAGGAAGAAAGTTATATGATGAACCAATCTAAGAAAATGAAATTCCTTGAAAAATATGTATTTTCACAATACGTACACATGCATGTATGCACATATCCAAACATTAAACACTTAAATTTCTTAATTACTGCAAAAGAGTACACTTCTAAAAATCATGTGAGCACCTTCTAGGCTCTTCTTTTTTATTAGCTTGTCTAAATTCAAAGACAAATAGCTCCTTTAAACTTTTTGTTTATTGATATTTTCTCATTGTACAAAATATAAATGTCAAACCTTTAACAGAGCAATCATATTACCAATATATAATTCTGATTTATGTTTTCTAAGCCCAAGGTCAAGTGTTAGGAAGAATCATCCTGTCTCTGACAACTTTTGTAGATCCCACACTCAATCAAAGGCACTTTGGTAATTTATATGACATGATGATTAACCCATAGTTTCTCCACAAAATTTCAGAGCAAATCAGATCTTCACAACATTTGTTATTGTTCTTGAAGAGAGCTAAACAATAGGTGGATTTTTTTTAACAGAAATAACTCAATGCAGGTAAGCAAATAGGTTGCTATAAAGGACTTGGTAGACTTCCTGGCCATCTGTGGGCAACACCCATCAATGTTCACAGTAGCTGTGAAAACTAGGCTATGTACCAACGGGTTTTGGATTCCTGTAAATATGACTAGACCTGCCACTGGTGTGTGTGGCTTAGACAGTTACCAGCTACATACATCCTCCTTCTCATCTGATTCTTCACTTGAGAGCTTATTTGTTTTTCTTGGCAAAATCAGATGGTCTAAAGAATGATATCCCTCCCCCTACAAACCATTTTCTCTATTATTTCCTTAGTCCATCACAGGTGTAACAGCATTACTTTTTGTAATGATGATATTATTCAGTATGAGTGGGCACCTCTCAAAATGCATGCTTCTCTCCAGCTATACAGAGTAGGATGCATATGTATTTTCTCTCCCTTAAATCTGTATATTTAATAAACTAATCTAATTATTTTGCTCTATTAAGAAAGTATCTCCTAAACCAGTTTTTACCTTTCATATACTCTTTGTTATATAAAAATACTGTGCCAGAAATTTTGCCAGTGAGTAAAGGAAGTGGGTGAATTTAAAGACCAATACATTGCATCTTTAAAGGAACTTGTTAAATACCAGTACTTGTAAAGTCCTGCAAAATACATCTAATGCATCCAATAAAATCAGTTCTGTACAACATGTTATTGAGTAATTAGTGCTTAAACCAGAAGTTCTACTTCTTATTAGTCATCTTGATGCTCGGATTGCATAAGCTAAATTGATTGCTTAAGGAACCACAAATACCATAATCACAAATTTTATAGTTTTATGTAGGATGTTACGAAAAAAATTGCCTCATTGTCTTCAATGTGAAACAAGATTACTTTTCCCTAAGCAATGTAGTAGAAGGTACATAAAATCGAGTATGTGAAATCATTGGTTCCCTAATGCCACTGTTCTCAGTAGAGATAATTGCTTCATTCAGTTCATAAATTCTCTTGCTTGTTTGCATTTGTAGCTCTCCCACAGAACCTCACTCCACTGATCTAATGTTAGATGTTGGTTCAGCTCTGTTATTTCTGATTGAAATATAGTAAGTTGGCAGCAGTTAAAGATGGATCCAATATCATTATTACTGACTTTTGCACAGAAATCAGTCAGGATCCAACAGGATTTCAGTAATTTATTTGCTCCCTGACAATGTCTTAGTACCCTTTCACCCTTTCAGAGGGCTTGTCTGATTTCTCATTATGTCATAAATGAAATGTCCTATGATTTTTTCTCAAGAGACAGAACGTATTCATTGTGAGGGAAGCTATGGATAAAAATTGGAAGAATCAGTCATTTATTACTATTTGTTTATATTATGGTTGTATTTAAGAAGCCCCAACTGTATCACTGTCCTGAACAGAAAGACTGACAAAGGTACAACAGCACAGTGAGCAGAAGGAACTTTGAATGTGTTACATGTAGAATTATGATTACCACCCATTCATGTAGCAAGTAGTTAATCATCATCTGTTCTAGCAACAGGACTAACTATCACTTTGTAATCAGCCAACTATATATATTTATTTTTTAACATCAAAGTGATTAGTATTAATTAATAACTTGAACTCATTCTTCTTTGGCTTACTACTAACAAGAATATATATACCAGCCACTCAGAATTTTGGATGCCATCTATAAACTCAGTTATTTCTTTCTACACTGCTGCTGTATTTTTCATGCCCATATAAGAATTTTTATATTAGAAAATGACTTATTTGCTTTCACTAAGCCTTGTTTTTGCAAACTTTTCAGAAGCCTGACAAATAATCTTATTTATCTTTTTATGATCAAGCTGTCATCAAAATAATGGTTATTACTAATTTATTTTTTATCATTTCTTGAAACAATTGAAGTCCTTACAACTTATGCTAACTTCCATATATCAAAACCCCTTATTGATCTACAACAAAGAAACTCCCCAGTAATCTCCTGTTATGCTAGGGTTGTATCAGTTTCAGTAAACTTACCTTTTTACTGAGTTAGAACATGCACATATCAAATTTTTGACCTTCGAGATCATTCTAAATCAAAAAAATACTTTCATTTTCACCATCTCTGTGTCACAAAGTATTGTTCGGGCCATTTGGCTCATAGTGGAATAAAATGGTCATAGTGTTCCCCTCTTTGATCTTCTTTTTGATTCCTTTTCTGGGGGGAAAAAAAAAAAAAAAAAAAGAGTAAAAAGATTTAAGTACATACATAGAAAACAACTGGAGCTATAAATGGTTAGTTTTCACATCTCTCTTCTAAATAAATTACATTTGGAGGTCCTTCTCAATGGTAAGACAGATTCAAAATCAGTAAAAACCTGTTCAGCCAAGTTCTGCAGTCTAGCAAAGACTTGGGTTTTGTCACAATAAACAATAATGTAGTACTTTGTTAATTTATGGTAGCTTGCAGGTTTCTTTACATTATTGTTCTTTCTTCCCAAAGGTTACTTAGTTTATCTCACTATAACATGTATACAATTTAATATTTGTACATTTTAGAGTGTCAGGGATGCTATTATCCCTGCATCACTTTCCATAATTTCATTTGTATTAATTCAATATAGTTGTTTTTACTTTTGTTCATTTCACATTTGATAAATTGTTGTATTCACCCAAACTGCAGGGCTCACCATTCAAAGGCACAGCTTTTGAGAAGGGCTTCATCAAAGTCAGGTATCTAGTCCAATGTATGATAAGTGTAGGCATTTGTGATATTTCTTGTAAGTTTTCTCTTTTCTGCTCTGTGACACAGAGTAGCGTGCCCTATAGAACTACAAGAAGCACCAGTCCTAACCAGTGCTATTTCATCAAGCTTGCAATGAGTGACCCAGTTTTCTCTGGAGAATGAGATGTAGAAATCCAGCTGCATTTCTGAACAAAATGTTCATTTCATTACTCAAAACAAGAGTCTACCTTAATTTGAAAAAAGACAAATGTTGAACTCATAGAATGATTTTCAACAGAAGTTTTTAAATGTTTGCTGTTTAAGTTGAAATATTTTGTTGCTAATATTAATTTGTACCCAATATTTATCTAGATCAAAGTTCAAACAGGATAAAAAACCTCTACAAAAGCTGAACGAACTATGCTAGTTTGGATGAAACCAAAATATTAACTTCAAACTGTCTTTTTTTTTTTTACTTAAAATATCAATTTTTTTTTCCCAATTAGAGAAAATAATATTGCTTGGTTTTTTTTTTTTTTTTATTTTTTCAATAGTTATGGAACTAAAAACCTAATTACTTGAACAGCTCTACTATCATTTTCTTTATCTTCTTCACCTAAATTTAGGTAGTTATTATCTGGAATGAAACTTAAAATTCTGACATAGAGAGCTTACAATATTTTGTAGCTTAGATGATGATCCTTCATTTGCTGGGTATTCAGGTGAGATTTCATCACAGCTCACTTTTTTGGGTTTGATTGATTAACTTTTACGTTAGCATAGAAAATAAAGATTATCCAACTTTCTATATCTGTGCTCGTTCCTTTGCTTTTGATATTTATTCTATATTGTTTTTCTCTAATCCAAATTAGAATTACTTTATGAATTTGAAAAACAAATATCCAAACCAGATTTTTGAAAACAAAAAAGAAAAAAACCCAGAATTTTTAATAAACCAAACTGTAATAGAGTCTGGGAATCTCACAGAATCTCTCTCCTGGAAAAGGTAAAGGAGGTTTTATTAAACTCCTCTGAGAAAAGCTATGACGTGCAGTCAAGAAGTAAAAGTAGCTCCATTAGTGGTAGCTCCTTTTAAAAATGAGTATAGTAGGTAACTGAATATACTCCAGGTTTCCTTTCTATACAGCGCCATCTTTAGAGTAATATATCATCTCAGCAGCATCTTGTGATGATGTATTACTCAAATACATCATCAGCCTGAACAGTGTTTCAAATGATTTATAAGCCTAGTAAATCATTAGAGTGAGGCACACTGATGATGTATTATTCAAAGATAGTGCCATATGGGTAAGAAGGTTTTAAAAGCATTGTCAACAGAATAACAGAACAAAGCATAAAGCACAAACAAATTCATACCATGCAGAAGGCAGCTGCCCTGAGCTTGCAAAAGAACGTTAATTCCAAATGAGCTCCAGCAATGATATAGACTACTGCTCCTCTTTCATGACTCAATCTGAACACCACTGGGTAATGAGGATCTGTACATATAATACTTTTAAATAAGACAGATACACAGGAGAAGACTCACAACTGGAATAAGGGGCAGTGGGATCCTGGCACGTACCCTCTACTAAAATTTGTGTAGGGAGATGTAAACATGCATCTTAAATACCCACCTGTAACAGAGGAAAGAGGGAATGTGTGTATGTGCACAGATGTGGGTGGGTAGGCATGTGTGAAAAGTGTAATAATGAGCTGGTTTCTGTTGATTTAGAACATAGTTCTGGGTCATTCTTCTAAACTGCAGCAGAGTCGGCACACTACAAATTTTCTCACCCCTGCTTGTGGTTACATCAACGGGCCAAAGCCTTTCAGTATATAGCACAATATAAGAGTTTGTGAAAAAAAAATTGGCCATAAGAACTTCACAGTAGCTAGAAAAACTAGAAGTAACTGTAATAGCACATTTTATAGCCTTTTATTTCTTGCTATTGTAAATTATGTCCTACCCTACAATAGGCAGACAATACAGATCTCTTACAAAAAATGCTGTCAAGGAAAGAAAAATGAGGAAGCTTGGTATGACTAACACTGACATTTTAGTTACACTTGAAGGTAGCACTTTCTGTATACACAGCAATGCCCTATTAGGTGGTTCATAGCTTCTCTAAACAAAATACACTAACTATATTCCGTGGAAATAAGTATTTCTGATGTGAGCAGGCCTATTTCCTTCTTAATTCTACAACTTTTATTTCAGATCACCTAGGGACCTTGAAGTTTGCTTTCAAGTAGCTTGTTGCAGCTCTAACAATGGTCCTGCATTGTATAAAGATAGTAGATAATAGCAAGCAAACTCTTCATGCACACATATCTTAAACTTCACAATGAGGCTCTGTGCAATATTTCTGCAGCAGAGACAATAATTAAAAGCAAAAAGGATAAAGTTCAAATGTTTGCAATGTCAAAAAACACCAATAGGATATGATCTAAAAGTTTATGGGAGGGAAATTTCTAGTTCATCACAAGGTAATCACAAACCCAACTTTCCTTGAGACATCCTCCTGCAGGGCTCCACATTTGTAACACACAAACACACCAAAAGAAAACCAACAGTTTTTTTCTTCAATGTTAAGGTTCTGGGGAAGAGGAGCTGCCTTTCTAGTCTTGCTTATATTCGGGAAACGGTTTAGTTTTCTGGGATGATCTTTTATCTAAGTCCAACCCTTTTTTTCTAAAGCCTCCTTCCTCATTCTTCTTGAGGAAGATTTCAGATGCTGACCTTTCGATCCAGAGAATATTTGAGGAGGTGGAGCATAAGAACTGAGAAAAAGGTTTAAGTGCCAGGAAATTGATACACAATAGTCTTAACTGCATTATTAACAGGATTTTTCTGTAATAATTAGATGATACAGAGTATAAATGTTAGCATCATTGTAACTGAACTAACAATAACTTTTTTGTATTTTTTTAGAATGTTAAAATACTAATTAAACTTACAGTAATTTATTGGATCTGCATATATAAGGTACAGTCCTTTCTGCCCATAAGATTTTGAGTTCAACACGGGGCACCTGGGCACAGTGTCTTAAAAAAGGAACCTTTGAAAATAGCTGTTCAGGCAGGTGTACAGACAGGACAAGGCACCATTTACATAGTCCATGCTAGAAAATGCTTTCCAAAGGAGTAAAGACATATTTGCAAGCATTAAAAAGTACAGCAAATTGATCCTCAGTGGGATCTCAGTTTAGTTTCATTTTTTTCCTCTCTCTGATGTTACCTTTTTGAATCTATTAATTAGTGACATTATACATCTCTGTTTCAACAAGTTTGCTTATCCAAGCATTTTAAGTAAAAGAGGTCTAAATACATCTTCAACACACCAGAATCCTTGGGCGTGTGCTGCATAGTACATGAATATGCATTTCTGTCTAGGAAATCTTGGAAAGAAATACAGGAGTCTTACCAAATGTATTTGGTAGGTCAAAGCCATGGTGGTAATAAAAGGTTTTGCAGGTGGGTTCTCAGACTGGAAGGAGAAAAGAGTAGAAAAAGAGCTGGGTAATATGGGTTTCAAGCACATAATGTACCACCTGAGCAAATAGTGAATGTGGTCGTCATTGAAGGCAAAAGAAATTTCCCGTTCAAATCTTAACTGTGCCAGGCATCTGATTTCTCCAAGCCAGATATTTAGCATTTTTTGACATTCAAGGTCTCTTTGAGGAAAAAAATGTTTTCTTATGGGACTTGTTTTCTGAAACTACTGTAGTTTCTTCTTGTGATATTTCTTTTTACCCCAAAAAGCTACCAGCTAATTTAAAACTCCATTAATTTAATTTTGTGAGATAACATCCAAAGCTTTTTAAGTACCCATTAGTATGACTAATATATTGATTTCAAATATGTAACTGTATGAAAATGTGGCCCCTATTTAATTATTAGAGCTAATTATTGTAAGAAAAAACCATAGTTTTCTGTTGAACCTTGTATTGATTTCATATGTGACATATGGAAACAGAAAAATCTTATAAAAAATAATTGAAACGTATCTATTTTGCCTTCTGAACATGAAAACTCTATCAAGAGTCCTATTTTGGTTTAGAAAGAAAAGTGAAATAAAGATATAGCTTAATATCTATCCATAATTTTCCTATTTTGTTTGAGTTTATTGGATCAAAATTATTTGATTCTTCTATTCACAGCACAGCAGGAATCACCTGCTTTTCTGAAAATCTAATGGTTTTATTTGCTTTGCAATAGCAGCACCTTTCAACACCATTACATTGATGATGTGTCGTTGTATAACTAACAATGCCTTAAACTATATTGGTCCCAGACCTAGAATTTGAAACAATTGGGTTTTTCTGGAGCTGCTTACATTCTGAGTTACAAAACCTGGCTCCTTATAAATACTGAGGCTCTTTGAAAAATCTGATCATATATATGTGTTTAAATATTAGTTATTTTTTAACCTGAAAGAAGATAGTTTAGAACTCTAATCTCAATATCTATCTTGTTCACACATCTTTGACAGACCTGATGGAAATAAAAATATTGTATTTCTACCTTCAGAGGTTTTCTGTCTTCTGCAGATACTCGGAGACAGAAAAGATGACTTCATATTGCTTATGTAAAATTTAAAGGGGATTCTGAAAATATCAGTATATTTTTCATTTCTTTTTTAGTTTAAATTTTTTATAGCAACAATATACTATACTGGTGCATAAGAACTCTGATCTACTGATGCTTAAGAGTCAAGCATGTAGAAGGTCTAAATCAGAGAAAAAATAGTTGGAATGAATACGAAAGAAAAGTCTGGAGTCAAAATCATAAAGTACAAGGAAGAAAAGGAGTTGTATTTAGCAAATGACACAAGTGGCATGAAAGAATCACTTTATAAGACATTTAGTGGTTGGAGGAAAACTATAGGAAGAGCTTATCCTTTACTGAACCAGGGGAACCAAAATGTTTAATGCTTTACTGCTTCACAGTTCCCTGTAATGTAGAGATCTTTGGTTAATAACAACAGCAGAGACCTGGAAACTTAGACTAGAATAGATCACAGTAAGTTTGATGGTTTCAGATGTCTCAGACTCTAAGAAATTTGTGCTGAGACATTTAGAAGGCTGTCTGAAGCAATCTCAGGACCTTTAACAATTATTTCATAGACTCACAGCATCATAGAATCGTAGAATATCTCAAGTTGGAAGGGATCCGTAAGGATCATTGAGTCCAGCTCCTTGCTCCTCACAGGACTACCTAAAAATAAACCATATGACTAAGAGCGTCATCCAGACACTCCTTGAACTCTGACAGGCTTGGTGCCCTGACCACTTCCCTGGGGAGCCTGTCCCAGTGACCAACCACCCTCTCAGTGAAGAACCTTTTCTTAATGTCCAACCCGAACTGCCCCTGACGCAGCTCATTTCCTCATTTCCTATCGCTGGTCACCATAGAGAGGAGGTCAGCCCCTCCCCCTCCACTGCCCCCCTTGAGGAAGTTGTAGACTGCGATAAGGTCATCCCTCAGCCTTCTCTTCTCCAAGCTGAACAAGCCAAGTGACCTCAGCCGCTTCTTGCAAGTCTTGCCATCAAGACCTTTCACCATCTTGGTTGCCCTCCCCTGGGCACACTCTAATAGTTTGATGTCCTTCTTAGACTGAGGTGCCCAAAACTGCACACAGTACTTGGGTGGGGCTGCATCAGTGCAGTGTAGAGTGGGACAATCACCTCCCTTGACCAGTTAGCTATGCTGTGCTTAATGCACCCCAGGACACGGTTGGCACTTTTGGCTGCCAGGGCACACTGTTTTCTCATATTCAAATTGCCATCAACCCAAACCCCCAGATCTCTTTCTGTGGGGCTGCTCTCCAGTCTCTTGTCTCCCAGTTTATATGTATAACCAGGATTACCCTGTCCCAGGTGGAGAATCCAGCACTTGCTTTTGTTAAATTTTTGAACACTAGTGGCATACAATTGGCATTATAACAGTCTGAGGAACAGTCAAACATTGAGTCTGTTGTTAAAAAGAACAAAAATGGTATCAGAGAATTTTAGACCAAACAGTCTAAGACCAGCTCTTTCAAAATAAATGTTTGACTAACTCATGACACAAACTTTTATGAATGTAAAAGAAACAAAGACATGAGTAACAGACGATGCAGAATTGTCAAGAAGAAGTCATGTTGAGTAAATTGGACTAATTTTCATTTCCAGTAAGTACTGAATCATGAATCAGTAGTTATATTTCTTGATATTAGTAAGACTTCTGTTTTACTTAGAAGGCACTATTTTCTATGACATTCTTATAGGTAATTGACAAAACAGCCTAGATGAAACTTTACTTAGACAGGGAAGAAACATTTTAGGAAATGGTACTCAGAAAATGCAGTGGTTCACTGTCAAAGATGCGTTGGAAGATGCACCTGAAAGAGTTACTCAGTAAGTTTCTGCAAGGATATGTCCTAGGTTTGATGTTATTCAATAATTACAACTAGAATGCGTGCACATTACCTTATTATTATCATTATTAGAAGACAGCATTAAGGTGGGAGGAATAAATACCATGTTTGAGGACAGGACTGGATTTAGGATGTTACAAAAAATAAGATGAACCTAAGCAAAACAAGTGAGAAATTCTGTTACGTCAGAATAACCAACAGCAAAATACAACCTGATTAAACACCTGTACTGCAGGATCCAGGGATTATAAGAAGTCACAGGCTGAGCATGAGTCAAACTATCTCACAGTGCTGTGAAAGGGCAGGCATTATACTGTGTAACTCCTTAAAAGCACAGTTTTCGGGTTTGGATATAGAAATCCAGGTTCCTAAGGCCCTAGACTGAAAGCAAGAGCTGATGGATATTTGCCAGCATACAGTATATTTTATGACAAACATATCACACACTGCAAATGTAACATACAGCTGATCTGCAGATAAACAATGTAGTGAGTACTGTGTATCTCAGTAGCTGTCAAGTACAAGCTGTATCCATGGTCTTCTGAATTCTGATGACAGCCTATTCTGTAAGCCACAGAAAGTAATCCTTCAATTGTAAGGGCTCAGCTGGAGTACTTACATTCAAATTTTGGCAGTAAGTCTAATAATCAATTGAAGAGAAACAAAAGAATTAGTGGAGGAACAACAATATTCAGAATCTCAGAAAGCATCGCGTAAAAGACAAATGTTAAGGACTTAGAGTTTAGTCTAGAGAGGACAATACTGATGGGAGACAGCAGTCTTGAAATAAGTGAAAGATTTTTGCAAAGTGGTTGTCTACTATGCATAGAACAAGACTTAATTGGCTTAAATGTTATCTAGGGAGATTTAAGTTATACATTAAAAAAAAAAAAATCCTAATGGGAAGGACAGATAAGCAGTAAAATAGGTTGCCTAGGGAGATTTTAGAATCTGTATCATTAGCCAAATAATTATTGGGAATAATTTAAATATAGTTGATCCTACCCTGTGGCAAGTTAACTGACGAAATGCTCTTTCCAGGTCCCATCTCGTATTTTCCATGAGGCTGTGCTTCTCTCTACACCCCACAATATGTACATTGCACATTTTATGTCTGCCATACCATCATTCCTGAAATTCCACCCTGCTCCCAGCATTATTTATCCTTTTTTCACTGCAAGGCTTATCATAAAATTTAAATACATTGGTAAAAAAATATAAAGTAAGGCAAAAAAGAAAAGGATAGAGAACAACACAGCCTCTAGAGCAGGAAAAATCAAAAGTACTTCTGCAGGTTATCTCTACAAACATTTAGCTTCATTTCATCAGAGGTAAAAAATGAAATCATATTATTACTTCCTGTAGTCTGTAAAGTGTAAAGGAAGAAAGGGACATTTGCAATATGTGGATGTTTTTCTTCTTGTCCACAAATGAAATATATCAAAATGCACAGGGAAGTGCACAGGGCTGGAGCACTGATTTGCCGTTGGTCTCTGTTAGCTGTTACTGTGCAGGGTGTATTATCTTTCTGCACCTTTAAAAAGACCAATTCTACCTAAAGCCTCAGTCAAGAGCTTTAGTGAACTGCATCCTTCACAATTTCCTGAGTTTATCACATTTTCAGTCTGACATTTCCTAATGTGCTGATGAAACCAGGCATGATATCTTGTATTGCTAATGCATGAAACTGAAGAACTGCTAAAAGAAATACAAAAACACTTTTAAGAATAGCCTTTAAAAAAGTATTATTTTTGCCAGCATAAATAATTCATGTATGCCTCATGTTAGTAAAGAGGATCACAGGAATCATCATCCTTATTTTTCTATTCACTGTCAGTCCTCCTTCTCTCCTTTTTTAAAATGAAATCTTTGAAAACATATTCATCCAAAGTTTCTGAAAAAGATGAGAAAATGGCTCATTCATTCAAACTGTCTCTGTATAGAAGACAGAAGATATCCTGTACAATAAGCAAAACTTGTCTTGTAAGATGAAATATGAAGTAGTATGCATTAAAACTATGTTTATTACATTAACTGCATATTCCCTTTGTTTTAAGATACTTTTCTCTAGAGACTCCTCTCTGAAAAGCATTTTCTGTCCACTTATGGCTTTGTTAACATATATTTGAATAGAAGATTTTTTTGTCTATACCTTCAGATTATTGGATTTTAAAAAAAAAGAGGAATTTATGCCACAAACATCAGCAATATCAAGATTTCACAATATATAAGCATTTTGTAGCATTTTTTCTGTTTTGTGCTTGCTAATGATTCTTCCTCTCAAAAGTTCACATCTAGAAATAAAGGTTTGAGAGATGAATCTAATGAACCTTCTTTTTAGAAAATGCTTTGAAACTTTACAGGAGCTTAGGAAGAATTCTGATAGAATTTGCCTAAAGAGGGGAAAACAAAGTGGGGAAGGGAAAATGTCCCATTTGAACATTTTCTAGTGTTTTAGTTTTTCAATTTAAATTTTTATTTTTGATTTGAAGAGTTTATTTTAAACTTGGCAATCTTTTTAAATGCAAAAAGGCAAAAAGGCTTCCATTAGTACCCAGCAAAACTCAACAAATGGAATATATAATTATACTAATACATAAGTAAGATATAATTACAATACATACTCTTTTCCTGAACATTAGTTTGACTTTCTGCTTGAATCATATATTTGGGATGGATATAAAATTTTTTAAGAAGGAAAAGCTGAAAAGACCTGTTGTATGAAACACTATACTAAAAACCCAAAGATTTTAGAATCACATTATGAAACATCATGTTTACTTCTGATCTTTCCCAGGTATTAACATGGGATGTGGTGTATAGATAGATGAAAAAATAAAGAGAATAAACAACTTCACTGAAACATGAGAGAACACACAGGTTAGAGGGAAGGCTGCCTTCAGGGGTGTTGACAGAGATAGTGAGAGTTTTCATAAATTAGGGCTAGCTTTTTATCATAGAGATGATGGTGAGCTAAGAGTAAGGATTATTGAGATTACAAACATGAACTATAATGCAAGTAGGAAATCCTTTTGAATTCTTTAATAGGTGATAGTAAGTATTAATACATTGTTTTGAAAAGATTCTTCTTCAAAATCAAGAATGTTTTAATGTACCTTGCCACTTTGACACATTTTCTGTCAATTATTAGCTTTTGCTTTTTTTCCATAACGTCAGTGTGATTTTTATTATATTATGACAAACTGTAAGTTCTAGTCTAGAGTAACTTCTAGCAGAGATCTATCTAATTTGTCTGTAAGTCCCATGAATACCCTTGACGTTAATGAAAACATAAACATTGATAATAATAAATAGCTGAACAAACTCAGGTCCTGGTCTAAAGGATACTGTAGATGGTTGGATAGAGAAATGATTGGATGGGGAAAGGCCTATACCTCAAAGGACAAAAATAAGGGAACAGGTCCATGAACCTGAAAGTAACATCAAATACCAGCACTGAAGATGTAAATTTTGCAGACTGAGTTTTGGGAAAGCTGGGAGATACTTCCAGACCTGCACTCACCAGCTGTCCTTTTTTATCACATGTAGTTCCAAGGGACTCTGCTACTCCACCCAGTGTATAATTTAATGGGTTCCTGTTCCCTTACACTGAACATATGAACTTTTTCTACTGATAGAGTTTTATGTATAAATAAAGCCTGAGCTTATCCTTCCTTTAATCCTACCTTTGTCTCAGTTGTCTAGATATGAATCAGTATCATTCTGCTGCACACCTTTCTTGAAAAAGATTAGGCTCCAATGACCCATTCCACTTTGAAATGTAACCACCATGGTAGGGAGCATGGAGGTTCTTTGCAGAAGAAAATTATTCTCTCTGGTCTACTTTGTCAGTTCAACCATATAAGTTCCATGGTCTTAATAAATAAGGATGATCCTGTGGTCAAGAGAGAGACATGGTCTTAATTCCTAGCTGTTCCAAGGACTTGCCGTCTTGGGCAACATTTTTTTTAATCTTTTTTTGATATTAGATGTCATAACAGTTTTCCTTAAACAGGGGACAGAAAGGATATAAAGATATCATCACTATTATCTCCATAACTGCTGCGTTGGTGTCTGTGGAGAGAGAAGAGTAATTTGTATGTACATGTTTGCAACATTTTTGGACCTGTGTGTGCATGTCTTTGGATATGCAATCATATCCAAGTTTAAAAACCCATTGTTATTCTCTTTACTTGAAATAAATTTCACTCAGCAGAAGAGTTGTGTTTCTCTAACAGAAAGGTTACTCTCATAGGTTATCTGACTTTGTTTCGGAAAATGCATTCCCTCTCATATCTCACTGAATACTGTTTCTTTCTCTGACATGTTTCTTTCATTCAAGCATAGATTGCTTTTTAGTAATGTGCCACAAAAGCCTCATTACCACTGAAGAGCGAGAGTTTTCATTTTACAGTCCCATATTATGGCACATTTTTCCCATTCCCATCTGCTCATGTAAATCTCCTGACAAATTAATATCTCTGCCAGAGAAAAGTTATTTACTTGATCTTTTGGTTAAGTAATTGTTGCCTCATTTAATAGTATCCATTGTTTTCTCTCACAAACAGCATTTTTCATGAAGCCTGAGTTGCTTTTAATTACAGAAGTGCTTCCAGGTGTCTGTGGCAACTTAAGCACTGTTTAAAAAACAGAGACTGTTTTATATACCATGGTGAGATGTTCTGTTTATGGAGCTAGAAGCGCTTCTATATAAGATCTTTTATCCCTTTAGTCTTGGTAATGTTCAGATATCACTTTTCAACAAGATAACCAAGTTGGAAAAGATCCTTACTTATTTGAACTGACCTAGAAAGAACCCCATTATACAGGAAAATGTGCATTTAATCAGCTTGTAGTATTTCTTCTGGCAGGATGGAGTGTGACTGGCAAGGAGAAACTCGATTACAAAGACAACCTGTAATTCAAATAAGGTTCTAAAGAGCACTAAGGAGTACGGCACTTGCAGCACGGATCCTGGACTCTCAGGAGAAGTTATATGAAAAATATAACACTTTTGATAGCAGTGTACTGTGATTGTGTGTCATTCAGAACTATTATCATGTCTGCCATCAATGAAACAGAGAACTGGGAATCAAAAAAAAAAAAAAAAAAAGATGAAAGATATTAAAGCACTAGAAAGTCCACTGCAAAACCTAAGTAGATCATCCATTTCAGAAAGAAATATTCTGTCATACTCCTGGATTTTAACTTTTTTTTTTTTTGTTTAGTTTATTTGGGTGGTGAGATTGTCTTCCCTTTTATAGTAATTCCTTCATTCATAATGCTAACCTCTTAAACACTCCCCAAAAGCTTATTAACTACTCTTCCAGAGATTTAACAGAATTGCTAAAGTAAAACTCAGTCTCAGAGGTAGGAATTCAGGCTGTGTCAGCTTTTGACTGGAATATGTTGTTAACCGTTTGTGCTTCTGATGAGAAAGAATAAAAATATATTGATAGCCAATTGCATTCTAAAAATACCAGATTAAAGGTTAACAACTAGTGTTTTCAAAATGACTCTGAAAGATAATATACCTATGCAGTGAACTGAAGATCGGAAAAGCATTACAGATTCACTTTGTGTAAAGTCTAACAACATACTGTGTCTGCAAATTAATGAATGTTTAACCAAGATGAGTTATCATGACTCTCTTATGTAAGTCAAAATGACAGTCAGATTTCTACCAAATGAATTTATTATGGTCAGTGAATGAATAGCTAATGAATTTGGAATTGAGGATCTCTTACATTAAAAGTAACCCATAGGGAAATATCCAAGTAAAGTCTTGTAGAGATTTTACTCAAAATGCAAATCAAATGAAAAAGGACAAGCAGGCTAAGCAGACAAAATGCATTGTTAGTTCCTTGAGAGGCAGAGCTAGGTATAAAAAAAGGAAAAGGAGAGTCTTTGGAATTACTTGATACATAAACAACAGAATAGGATAGCCTTTCTTTACCAAAAGTGGGAAGGGGAAGATAGAGAGCAGCTGATCCCTTTTGATTGCAAGATATGAAGAAGTATCAAATCATCTGCGAGCCTTCGTTTTAGCAAAGATTAAATATAAGTAAAAGATCTGTGACCTGGCTCTCAAAGGTCAGAGTTTAACATTGGGAATCCAGAAAGATTATATATTAAGGGGCTCTATAGCTCTGTTTGTTCAGACTGGCTGACGGAGATGGAGATGAAGAATTCCATTTCTTCCTTATGTACTGCTGTCAGGATTAAAAAGCAGGACTCCCCTTTAAAGTGAGACTATAACAAACCATTTAGACCAACTGTTCAGATCTTTCAGCCTGTGATAATGAATTTCCAGAATAAGCAAAGTAACAAGCAGTTGTGATAGGTGCACTCATGAAAAGACAGAACAGACTAAACTCATACTGAATACTTAAGACAATGGAAAAATCTTCTCCCCAGAAAAAAAGCATAAAAATTTCATTAATTCTGATATGAGCTTGCACAACCACATATGATGGAAAAGCCAGAAAATAAGCCATTAAATCCTTCTTTCCTGTCACTGCATCAGCTTTACATGATCCCAATTAGATCTTCCTTCTGTGAAAAGTACTAATATCTCAGTACTAACCAATCCAGTTCAGGGCTGAGTGGAAACAATGGCAATGAAAGCCTCTACGCTCAGAAAATACTGATTATTCAGAAGTAAGATATTTTGCTACAGCATGTCAAATTTAATATTTTCAAATTTTAAATTTAGGTTCAAAACATTTTGTTTAAAGAAAAAATAAACACAACATACTATTAAAATATACTCAAGTTTCTCAAAATCAGAGCATGATTTTCCAGTTTATAGATAGGAAATTTTTTACCAATCCAAAATTATTTGAAATCTCATTTTGAGGAATATTTTTAAGTATTTACTTTTACTTTGCTTCATAGGAACATAGGACTTGAAAGGACCTCACAAGTAGTAACCACTTCATCATAAATGTCAAAAGCTCCCTGATAAAACTAGAGAGACTGTTTATTTCCATCGTGTCAGGTTCTGGCACAATTAGGACACTGTTGCTCTGTTTATTATAAACCTTCTCTTTGACTGAAGTTTATTTCAGATTTCTTTGTATTCAATTGCTATTTCACCTGCACCATCCTTTAGACTACGCTTCTTGGAAAAAAAGCAGTTTTCATGCCTTTCAGAAGACTGGAGAGCAGGGTTTAAAAAAAATGTATTCACTATTTAAAAAAAATACTTAGAATAAAGAAGAAATATCCCATAGGTGCAGGTGAATTAGGAAGGGGAAAAGGACTACATGAAGAGTTGAAAGAAAATCCTAAGGAAGTGAAGGTGCTCATAATGATTAGCTAGGTGGCATCAAATTGTAAAATTTAAACTACTATCAGATGCTTTTCATAACCAAGGTGGTTGGTTTTTTAAGTTTCAATTTCTTTTCTTCTCTTATTAAAACAAATAATTACAGCTTTCACAATAACTTTCCATGTCTCTTGAAGCAACAGTCTCATAATTTTCATCGTTTTCTGCCTGAGAAGCTCAAACAATAATGGGAGACACAACAACACTGATCATCCATTGTAGGAGTCTCAGATGACTGTGCTGATGTCTGTGGCATTTCTTGGACTGAAATTCATTACATTGTCACAACAGTTCAATAAATCAAAAGAAACATGTAGACCCCGAAGGGTAGAGGAGGTTCTTTTGAATACTGTTCCAGCTGTACTCTATGCATTACAGCCAAAGGTCAAGTTTTTCCCTCCCCCCACTCAAATGGTAAAACTTGAGGTGTCATTTGAAATGAGCAGTGAAAAGCTACAAGCTGTGAGAATGCAGCAAGACATCATACAAACAGACTTAGAGGGCACAAGAAAAAGTACTTTAGAGATACTTTAGCTCAGGAAAAGCTCCAGCTGAAATGAGAGGCAACCTTGTGATTCACTATATAAAATACAAAATCCACCAGAGTTCCTAGACCTTACAATGGATCCAGCTGTTTGGAAGTCTGCAGAAAACATTCCCTGGAAATCACATCCTTTTTCATGTTTGGTATCTTGTGCCACACTTCATCTACAAGGAAACTCAGAGCTGTTAAGATGCCAAAAATGCCAGGTGTATTTAGATCTTTAAGGACTGGTGCATGTTTGCACTGAAATTATAGATTCCTCTCTGCATTTCAAATCTCCAGAAATGCTTTATTTCAAAATACGGTTAAAAGAAATTAAGCAGAGATGGGTACACCTGTGGTCAAAACCAAAACATCTTTCTGGAGTAGTTGAATGCAGGTTGTAGAATTCACATATTTTGATCATATTGATTTCAAGAGCTGAAACTTTGAGTCTGATTTTGACATAAAACTCTAAGTTTTCTAATACCAATTGAACACACCTGGGTATTCCATCAGCTTGGCATGGATAAGAATACGTAAAATGCAGAGAATGCATGGGATATTGGCTCATAGGAATTGTAAAAAGATCTTACAGATTCAGCCCAGAAAGAGCTCTCGGAGACTTTGGCTGCCTAAGTATAGCAGTCATCTATATGAATATGCAGACTTAAATTTTTAGGGACCTAGCAGTTATCCAAATTTAGACAGATCTTTAAGACAACTAGATTGTCCATCCATAACAGTTCTATCAAGTATATTTCACAAAAAAGGTGGCAGAGTTTCCTAACTATAGACTTGTGAGACTTATTCTGATGTAATGTCCCTAGCCCTGTATTTGGAAACAATTGACCCATCATAGAGCTTTAAAAAAAAAGAGGAAAAAATAAGCCTGAGGCAAACACCTGCCACAACAAATTTCAACACATATGATCAAAGCTTGACAAAGATATAAGCAACCTAATACAAGATTTTGTAATGGGAACTGTCAGTCAATTTTAATTATATGTCTTGCTGTCAGCTCCACCTATAATTAACAGTATTCCACTCTGTTGTTCAGCTGCATATTCTTTTCCCTCATTTATCTAGAATGAGTCATATAGGAATAAAAATAGATCAACATTCTCAAAACAGAGGGTTGATGTATGAGGGCAGATGTCTCTGTATTTCCCCAAACTGAAAGACCTAATTTTGACAGGCAATGAATACTTGGTCAGCAGTCTCTACTGGTTTTATCAATTCTCATTTGACCCTTAGGACTGCTCTGAAATGTATACAACCTTTAACAATTTAGAAAGGTTACCTAGTCCAACTAATCAAAACACAAGAGTCATACATTTCAGCTAGTTATCTGAACCTTGCATTTAGAACAGGTGCAGGACTTTGTGATTACCTTTGTTGAACTTCATAAGGTTTCTGTTTCCTCATCTCTCCAGCGTGTTAAAGTCTTCTAGCCCTGAATGCCAGCCTTACCCTCCAGGGTGTCAGCCTCCCTCCCGTCTGGCATCACCTGCGAATTTGCCAAGGGTGAATTCCATCCCATCATCTAGGTTGTTAACAGAGATGTTAAACAGTATTGACCTCAGTATAAACCTCTGAGAAAAGGCACTGGTAACTAGTTACCAACTGGACTTACTACTGTTAAAAGTTAATTTGAGATATTTTCAGGAACACAAAAAATACTTAGGAATCCATTTTCAACAGGTTGCTGAGGAGAAATTCTGCATCTCAACCAACATGAACATGTGCACTGACAATCTGGTTTTACAGCCATTGTTTCATTTTACCTCAGAAATAGGGCCTGAAATAAGCTCTCTAGAGATGTATGGCAAGTGTACTAGCCCATGCTTCTTCCTTCATCCACACCTCCTATTCCTGCATGGATATTTTTAAACCATAGCAACTACATCCACTACTGTGAAACAACATCTTTTACAAATAAATAAGGTGTAAGCTACTCTGTCCAGTGGGACAGATCTCAGAACTCCATCATTGATAGACTCCTGTATATATCTTCTCTTTTATCACCTGGAAAGACTGCTGGGCTAGAGAAATGGTCTTCCCTCCATGAATTGACTCTGACCTGTGATATGTATTTGCCACTTGCCAACTCATTCATGACTATATATATTCAGAGGTTGTCTGATGTACAGGATTTTTTCTTCTCTAATATATCATTAAAAGCTATAACACTTAAGGTTATATTCAGCTCTCTTTTGCAAAGGATTAAGGAATTGGGTAGGATCTAAGTCACTACACTATTATTGCATTTAACATTTTCCTCCCTTTCTTGTTTAAGGCTGAATCTAGAACTGTAATGTGTGATAAAAAAAAATCATTTGAATGTACTAATATACTGTGTTTTGAAATGTGCAAATAGATGCTTCTGTGCATATCAACTGTTTTTCCATCATTGCTTGTAGTCAAAATTATGTTGATTTTCTCTGTATACGTTTGTGTGGAAACTTTAATTATGCTTTACCATCTCACCTTTGGGGAAGGCATAAATCATCTGCATAGTATCCTGCATAGAAATTATGCTGATAACTTGGTTATTTAAGAGGACTCAGGACAGCCCTTACTGCGGTGTCACTTAGAACACATAATTAAAGTGTAATAAATTTTGAGTTTCTAGGAATTTTTGTGACATCATCAGAAATTGTAATGATGTGACTATACATCATATACTAGAGTCATAATCACATTCTAATTATGCAAGGAGAAGTATTTGTACTAAAACAGGCAATTAGGTGTAATTACACTAATGATGTAAATGTGCAAGAATTAACTGAAATTGATTTGAAAAGGAACTAGGGAAATGTATACAAATAAAACACATTTGATGGCTAAAAAAAAGCAACCCTCTCTGTTAAATGTTAAGTCTTAATTATACATTAGGAACATCATGCAAGAAAATGCCCTAAGGTCATTTTTCCTCCCAGAGCTCCTACTAAATGCTGCTATTCTCTGGCCCTTAAGAAGAGTGAGAGATTACTTTTTTCCCCCAGATCTCTTCAGCCAGATGGAGAGGGAATCTCTTAAGAATGCTCTCCAAAAGAAGTATCTGTGGCTATCTATGTGGTTAGTTATTACACAGTGTAACTAACTGACATCCATGTTTTTCATATTTTCCCCAAAATAACTAAGATTAATTACACACAGGCACCTGGAATGTAATTTCTTACTTTCTTTGTCAATATTTGTTTTCTAGCTTGATCACTTTCTTGATTTCAGATCCCTGTCTTACGTCCTCCCTTGCTTGTTTTCTACAGAGCACTAGCTAAAACAAAATTATGTTTTAAGAAAATCCTAGTCTTGACTGCCTCACCCATGCAGTTACCTCACGATCTGTTGTAAACCTTGCAGAATTTTCTTCTACTTGATTGTCTTTGGATTTACCTGAAAAATCATAAATGTATTCAGCACAGTTTTGTTTGTGTGAATCACAGTTTAAACCAAATGTGTTTATGTGCAATGCTTATTAAGAAAGCAAAGGAATGCTTAGCATCATAAATAGTCCATAAACAGAGTAAATAATATGTGGGCAAATTGTTCAGTGTTTCACAACTTCACAACTATGGGTAAATTGCACATTTAACGTACACATTGATAATTTTCTGTCATTCTGAAATAAACTAGTGTATAACATCTATGTGAGTGTGTATGTCTGAAAACATGGTATGTATATATTTGTGTGTGTATATATATATGTACACATATATTTCATACACATATACATGAACACTCAGAGAGTTCTTACTGAGCAAGTGGCCATGTTCACTCTGAATTATTAAAGTTGTTGATTCCACCCCTGAACTGTCAAAGAAGTCTTTGGCTCACCAGAATGGATGGATTGTCTAGAAATACTGCTTACAAGGATTCTCCTAGGGGAACATCATCTCTATCATCCTTTTGTGCTTCTGCTCAGGTCTGGGCACAATGAAATGCTCTTAAATATTATAGAATATTACAGATAAAAATAACAATGCTTTTCCAGTTTTACTTTATTCTAGACACACAAATAGGTTGTGAAGTCATGACATGATCATCAATTCAAAAGCACTTGTAAATCTCAGCATGAACCTTTATCAGGCATTACTCTATAAAAATGTGATTGCATTTGTCTTTGAAAAGTGTAACACAAAGAGAAGTGATCTCTCAGCACAGTTTTCAGATCTTGACCAACAGCAAATGCACTATGGCAGATGGCTAACCACCTCTTCTGCACCTTTGTATTTCTCTTGTAAGCCTGTACTGCTTCATACTGCCTTACAGCTTATAGCTGTAACATAACCTTTATTCTGGATAGGTACTTCACTAAATCTCATGGAAAAAAGGGGGTTTGCTTTTAGGTCAAAGCTTTTCTCCAGTACTTAAAATGCAAGATTCTGTAAAGTGGTAAATTGATATGCACATAATGCAATAACATCTGTTGCAAAAAGCAGCTGAACTTGAGCTCAGCAAGAGTTGGTGAACATTAGAAGTCCAGTTTCTTAAGGAAACTGTCTATTCATTGTCCATCTGTGAGCCCGTTCCTCTCTATCCACCTCTGAGAATAGTAATCAATTTCAATGAAATTTGCAAATGGAAGAAATGACAAAGCCAATTAAATTATCTCAAAAGTTCTGTCAGCTGGGCTGATGCAAGAATCAAAATTTGTTTCCTTATTGAAATAAAGGCAGCAAAAATCCTCTGTTAAATATTCAACTTGGCAGCCATGAGTTGGTCAGTAGTTATCAATTATTCTCAGAATAAATGCTTTCTATACTGCCCTTAAAAATAAAGAGGAAGGTTAAGTGGCAAAAGACTCAAATCTATAGAAAGTCAGGCTACTTCAGTGCCTGTAGTGTTTCACCACTGCTTGTGACCCTTCTTATTGAAGTTACTGCTACCTGTTACTTATTCTTTTCACAGGATTCTCAAGTTTCAGCTGTTGGATATGCAAACCTATGTCTTCAGGGTAGGGTTTCCATTCTAGGGCAACAAGTTTGCTGCATGCATAAGAAAGTTGAAGCTAAGTCTACAGTTGAAACATTACAGACTGAAGCAATTTGTTTAATGGTGCAAGTTAAGACACATAATATACCTCATGAAAGACAAACTGAATTCCCAACCCTTTCCCAAATCTTGTAAAAGTTACATAGTTCAAACTGATACAGAGTTTTTAAATTTTTTTATGTATTGATTTTCAGTTTTTTTACTTAAAAAAAAATGTGATTAGGAAAAGGATTCTTATCCACTTCTGCCTTACTAACTACCACCAACAAAATTATATATTTGTGAGAAGTCACTCCCTAGAAGAGGAAAAGAACAAATATTTCCGAAGAGTTCCTTTTATTTAAATCTCTTTAATTCAGGAATAATACTTAGCAGTAGACAAATGAAAAGCAATTATGATAACAGAAACTAAAGACAACAAAAATTACTGCATAAATGTAAGTGGATTTGAATTTGAAATAACTCTTTCCTCTTACTTTAAATCTGAAAATGTTATACCTCAAAGGTTTTCTTTTTCAATGAAATATACAGCAAGATTATGGAGAGGGAAAGAATATTTGATGGGAAATCAGGGATGTGTGGAAAAGGAACAAAAAAAGTGCTGTGTTTTGCCATACGTGCCTCTTCTTCATGGAGCCAGTAGGGCTGAAAGGAATTGACAAGACTGTGACTCAGGCAAACTAATAGGCTAGACAGTCACTCCTCGTTCCAGACTAACTCTTATTTATTTTTAAACTAAGCTGATGCAATGTTAATGTTGTGACATAAACTGACAAAAGAATGGACTTTAGAAGTTAAGGTTAGAATCTGTCCCTTATCCTTTTACAGTGAGAGCTCAGTGCTGCTTTCTGACCTCCAAGCACTGTTTGCAATATAGTTGGTAAAATAAATTATTTTGTCCATAAGTGGAGTGTCAAATCACTGTTCTGTTTCTTAGAAGGATGTGAGTTCTTATTCTGCCCTCCATTTTATATCATCAGCTGAGTTATCTGGTAGGTCGATATCAGCCTAAGTTGGTATAGGGTGTGCTTTATATCATTTCATTTTTGAATGGCATACATGTCTCAGCCTTGCTAAGACAGATACAAAATTGACACTAGACTAAAGACAGTGAGGGGCAAAACTGGTACTATACAAGGTTAGATCATACTACAAATGGATCTTAACAGTTCTGGGTGAAGCTCTTTTTCTAGTATGTTCCCCTTCTTTTTTAGTCTTTTCAGAGTCAATGCCCCAGAAAGATTTAATCAGAGAAAGAATGAGCAGAAAGCAGTTGCTTCCTTTATGCTTTGCAGAAGATAGGTCTGATGTATGGTGACACATCCTGTAGAATTCTTTACTACTTGCAATGTTGGCAATCTTTCAACCATTAAGGAGCTCAGTAGTATGATGTTGTCAGGAAGTAAGCTATGGAAAGAAAATGGCAACAATATCTGCATTTGAACAAAAGCCATGTGGGGGCAGAGTGTGATTCAATAGCTGACAAGTTAGAATGGTTTTCTGGGAGGTTAGATGACTTGGTCTTCTGTTTTTAATGATTGTGCAGATCACAGATTAGCTCCAGTAAAAGCCAACTTGTTGACTACTGTAATTTCATGACTTCTGTCATAAACTCAGATGTCTAAGATTGGGAAAAAGCCTGAGTTGAAGTCACATCCATCCCAAGAGCATTCTATGGGCACTTAATTAAAGGGAGAAAGAAAAGCAGAAACATCTCTTTCAGAAATTCACTTTCTAAAGAAAGAGTGACATGCAGAGAGCATCTACAGCTACGATTCACAAGCAGAGATGGAATTTCATCTATCTTTTAACGAAATGCTAGTAATGCTTTTGAGGAGTGCAGTTAAAGCTTAATCTTTCCTCAGCATTTCTGATGAGGTAGCTTACAAGGATTCTTTCTGTCCTCCTAGTGTATGATGTTCTCAGTTTGAAGTGGTTTACTACCTAGACATGGAGGGACCTCAAAGTCTAACTTTTGGTCCTGCAGGGTGCTAAGAAGTTGAAGAGCTGCAACATAGCATTTTGTCACTTTTCTCCCTTTTACGAGTTGAGACGAGCTGTTTAAATGCAATTGGAATTCTTTTTTTTTCTTTTTTTTTTTTTTTCTGAAACATATTGGTTACAGGGCAACCCTCTCTTTCAACATCTGTTCAGCATATTACTCATATATTCAGATTTTCCTGCTCACTCAGTATGTTATAGCTCATTACAATATACTAAATATTCTTCTGGAGTGAGCAAGGGGTTTCACAGGCTTCAAGTCTGCTGGTTCCAGCTAGATCCATTTTTGGATCCTAAATCCAAAACTCTTAGTTTTGACCACTGTGACTTCACATGTGGTTTCTCTTATGTGTAGTTATGCACTGCAGTTTTAGTACCAAATGAAAGTGGCAAAAAGAAAGGTCCATTACATCATGCCATAGTACATGTGGCTCAAGTTCTATTGAATGAGGTAAACCCCACGCAAAGCATCATTATTCTGTTGAGATGCAACATTCAAACTGGCAGAATGACCATTTTTAGATAATCTTTAGAGCAGTATGAGAACATTAATTCA
This sequence comes from Nipponia nippon, assembly GCF_047370975.1. Taxonomy (NCBI): domain Eukaryota; kingdom Metazoa; phylum Chordata; class Aves; order Pelecaniformes; family Threskiornithidae; genus Nipponia; species Nipponia nippon. The sequence continues at coordinate 137,938,395 of NW_028262290.1, read as the reverse complement.
AATGATTCTTCACATATTTTCAGTTTGATTTCATATGAAGACAAGCTTTGTGTCTGTCTAGTCCTTTCTTCCTTCCTCTTCTGTGTTTTAACTAAACTATTGGTTAGCTTTGATCGAATCTTAAAAAAAATGAAGTGGTCTGAAAAGTGAGTTCTTACAAGTAGCATGAAAAGCAGAAATTGCCAAGCAGACAAGAGAACTAAGTTTTTGTAGAAACAGCAGATAAATCTTTGCTTGTGAGTATTTGTAGGTTGTAAAATCTGCTTGGAAAGAGCTAGCTGGCCAAGCACCATAGACAGACAGCCCATCTAGTTAACACAAGTCACTCAAGATGAATCAAAGTACATAGTGTCTGTTTCCTATATATCTAATCCAGGTGTTGCAGAGAAGTTGTTACCACAGAATACTATGTGGAAAGCAGACCTGAAATTGGAGGACTTTGTGCTCATTATTTGTCTTATAGATAGAATGGTTTTATTTATTCAGTTTCCCATGTAATCATAGTACAGATCTGGATTCAACACTGGCTACTTGCAGGCATAGTTGAAATGCAAGTATATTAAAATATACTAGGTGTAGACTACTAGGTGTAGAATTCTGTACTGATTTTGGCTGGGGTAGAAATAATTTCCTTCATAGCAGCTTGTATGTGGCTATGTTTTGGATTTGAGATGAAAACAGTGTTGATAACACAGGGATGTTTTAGTTATTGCTGAGCAGTGCTCCCACAGCATCAAAGCCTTTTCTGCTTCTCAGACTGCCCTGCCAACGAGTAGGATGGGGGTTGCACAAGAAATTGGGAGGGGACACAGCTGGGACAGCTGACCTCAACTGACCAAAAAGATATTCCATACAACATGATGTTGTGGTCAGGAATAAAACCTGGGGGACGAAGGAGGAAGGAGATGTTTGGAGTGATGGCGTTTGTCTTCCCAAGTAACCGTTATGCATGATGGAGCCCTGCTTTTCTGGGGATGGCTGAACACCTGACTGCTGATGGGAAGTAGTGAATGAATTCCTTATTTAGCTTTGCTTGCATGTGCAGCTTTTCCTTTACTTGTTAAACTGTATTTATCTCAACACATGAGTTTTCACACATTTACCCTTCCAGCTCTCTCCTCATCCTGCTGGGGAGGAGTGAGTGCGTGGCTGTGTGGAGCTGAGCTCCCCACCAGGGTTAAACCACAGCAATTTCTCAAGAAGAATATGAGTAATTATATGGTGATATGCGGTATTTTCACTGGGTATTCTTCTAACTACAGAGAATCATAGCGTTAGTCATGCAATATTTTTTAATTTGAGTTATTTTTATTTTGGTTTGCTACCTAAGTTTAAGACAGTGTTTATTCATTTTTTGGTTTATTTTTAGACTTTTAAATAATCATAAATTAGAATCTGTATTATGCTTCATCTGATGAGTTACAATGTACTGCATTGTACAAAGAAAAAGGGATTATTATGTACTATCTATGTTGTAAGTCTGAAGCATAACCTTAACCTTAACACTTTTAAGTATAATTTGCAGTGTAATTCAATATCTCCGTGCTGCTACAGATTCTGCTGAAACTGTTGTTAGGAAAGAAACATTGGCCTTTCAAAGTTCTTAGAAGTTTATGGTAGCCTGTCTAGATTGCATCTCTTCCTGTCCATTAGTGTTTTTGGCCTTTCTTTTGTTGTCTATAATCATATGTTTTGCTCTTGACCACATGACCATCTGTATCTAATGATACTAGCTAAATTAAAAGGAAGAATCTCTGAAGTGTAAGATTGTCTTCCTATTTTGTCATCATTTCTATAACTGATTCTCTGTGTATGTGTTTTGCTTCATGAAATATATTATTTGAAAAAATCTAGTATGTGTGAGAAAGCCTAAATGGAATATCCTGAAAACAATTCTTAAGGATCCAATGTGAAACCCATTGCCATGTACTTATACATGGCCAGTGCAGTTATGTAAGCCACTGAATATCTAGAAAATGTCAAGCACTCTTGCCCTTCATTACTTTTACAAGGAGTTCTGCGTATCCAAAAATATTGCACACGGTGCTAAACTTGACATATATAACTGACTATACATAATTAACAGCTATAATTCCTTCTATATAACCTGGAAATATCAGCCTCACAGAATACTGTCTGAAAATTAAAAAATAGTTATCCTGTGGTTTTCAGGTGATAAATATGTAATTTTATTAGACACAATGACAAAAAAATACTCAAACTGGGGGAATCCTTCTTTTGCATACAAGACAGTAGGGTTGCACAGATATGCTGGTATCTACGTACAGTGATTTTTTTCAAATCTAAGATCCTGAGTGACATACTGTAAAATAGTGATTTGTGAAAATCACAGAATAGCAGAAAAGCTAAAATGCATCAATTTTTTTTATCAGTTCAGATAATTTCTCCACTAAGATACAAGCTGAAGTAATGAGGTTACAAGGCATAAAAATCACACAGGCCAAGAATGCTAGCTGTGGTCAAATGATTTACTCATCAGCATTAGACTACATATGTAAAGCTTTTGGCCATTGTGTTCTCAGCTGGCAGCTACCACTAACATCTGGGCCATTAACATCAGAATTAGTAATCTAGAGAATTGTTCCTTCTATTACTTCCAGCTAATACTGGACTCCAATTAGCGCTCTTCCAAACCCACCTGCAAAAATGTGTAACAGCTTCAAATATCCAAATGTTACAGACTGTGGAAGGTTACATGACCAGAAAATAAGATCACGGCTACTTGGAATATTCTGTAGGTTCTGGGTGCAGGAATCATTCCCTCTATTAACCCTTTAGCAAATGACTGTGGTGACCATTTCTTTAGAGACAGAGCTCAAACAATTTTATCAGATGGAAGTTTCCTGAAAGCAGGTCTACAGATTAAACCAGAAATTCTTAAAAACAAGCAGCAAAAATACAAGTTACTTCTTTGTCAGATGATTTCCCTCTCCAAGAACCACTTCTACTGTGACACCCAGCACTTAAACAGCAAGTGCAGAAGCCAGGGTTAAGTGGTTCTTTATATACTGTTTTGCTTTTATTTAGCTAACAACAACACAAAAACCTTAAAACTCACAGATGATTTAGTCAAGAGGACCCACTACATTGCCTGCAAAACTATCTTTCTCAAATGAACCTATCATTGCTACTTTCCCCTGTCCTCTTGCTATGCTTTTTAAGCTCATTACCTTCTTCATGTGTTTAGTTTTAAACTCAATGTAAATGTACCAGAACCACAGTTGTGAATTTTATAACATCACAGGACCTAGAACATTCATTTCTCCGAGAAATACTTGGTAATTAAAATAACAATGTGATACCACGTTGTAGCTCCAGTCCATCAGTGGCCCAACTGGCCTTCTCTTCTCTGAATGCATTTGCTCAGATAGTATAGCTGTCTACAGCTGAAATGGATCTTGTTTTTTTTTTTTTTTCTTTGAGAAGTTTGATATAAGCACATATTTGTAGTTATGTTCAACCCCATGATATGTGGAACAGTGAATGAAAGCATTTTCTTCCAGAAGGTCTTGTGTCTGTACTTGTCCTAAGTTTGGGATTTTGAAGCCTTATTCTTCCAACCCTTGGTTCATCTCCTCTTTTTTGTAATTTTATCCTCATTCCACCTGAATCACCTAAGTATGAAAAGGAAGTAGATAACCATTCAGCGGTGTCTTGCGGTTTACGTGCACCTAGATTTCTTCTTTGTCTCTTTGGTTGGCCAGTAAGGTCAATAATTCTGAGCTGTGAATGAGGAAAAAAATCATTGGACTTTTCATGATCTTGTGTTATCTTTTAGGTATCCTGATGTTAACCTTGATATCAAAGTTTGCATATGCTTATCAGGCAGTTAATGAACTCAAGAGAAACTTAGAGCATGTGGGAGATGTGGACCAGGACTGGATAAACTTAGTAACATTTTTATATTTTTGCTTAAGAGAGATCCTTTATTATCTCTTTCTCCTGCAGTTCAACACAATTTGAAAGGTTCCCAGTTGCATAAGGCTCAGACAATTACATGAAAGCTACAATGTAATTTGGTTTCACCTAAATAGTGGAGCTACATAACATGTCTCTCCCTCTGAAATAACAAGATACTTACACTTTGAACTTGAGACTGGATTGAAGCAGAACATCATCCTGAGAATTTGAATTCATGTAATTTGATTTCAGAACAATACATTTATTTCATTTGCAAGCGTACAGAAGAGATAACACTGCAGTCAGTTATGGTCAGGTGTGTAGGAATTTGTTTCAACTGGTGAGATAAACTGTGTGATGATTCCAATGTGCATGAGAGACACGTACAGTACCATGTCACCAGATGTGGTGGAAAAAAAGAAAAAAAAAGTTTCAGTGGCAAAAATGAGAACTTGTATGTAGGAAAAACAAGTACAGTTCTCAGCTCTGAGGAATCCTGATTTGGACATTCTGCCATCTGCTATACAGTGGAATAAGGAAACTCCCATTGTTCAATAAATCAAATTTCTGTTAACTTATAATGAAGGCAGTTTCAGCTGTCAGCAAACAGGGAGAATTTTTTTCTTTGCTAAAAACTCTTTACATGCCTTATCAGGGAAAACAATATTGTTCAACTTGTCAATCAAAACGTTTATGGCTTTAAGCTGGTAGGCAAACTCAAATGGCCTCATGTTTTTCTGTTTTCACAAATCTTGATATCTGAGGTAAGTTTTGTTATTTTACTGATGTCTGAAATATATTATTACAAACAACAACAACACAATAGTAAAAAAGAAATTTCCTGCTGAGATAAATTGATGGAGCTTTACCAAATCCTTTGTTACTGCACTGATTTACCAGCTGTTAACCTGGCTTTTTATATAGACAGTATAAAAGCAAGGCAAAGAATTCGTATGAGAAAGTCAAGTACTTTAACTAATGACTGGTTTCTCACGCTTGCTTTACCACTTTGACACATAGATTCCCAAGGGAATCAGGGCCCTATTTTTCTGAACAAAATTATTTTGAAGGCGGACAATGCGGCGTCTCTTAACACTAATTGACTGGTGCTATAATCAGTCAAATTATAGCATGAATTGTATTAATGCTAATTACAGTGGAGAAAGATGATCTTGTGCCAATAGTACAAGACTGAGAGTTAAGGAGATTCAAATGCTTTTTCCATCTTTGCCACTGATTTTCTGTGTACCCTTGGGCAAGTCATATAAGCTCAGTTTAAAATATGTTGTGCTTGGTAAACTTATTTACCAAAATTTTCCACTTTCATATTGCTGCTTCAAAGGAGCAGTGTGAGACTAATTCGTTGGCTGCACTTGGAAACCCTTCATGTAAAAGTACACAGACCTAATAGGATTACATTGCTTTATAGGGATGTTGCACCTATGCACCATTGTGTGTTAGAAATAAGGGCCATCTAAGGGCCAAAAATTTCCTATGACTGAGGATATTTCAGTCATGTCTTTGATTCTTTCTCTAGAAAGATAAAAAGTAAATTACCTGAACTTAGAAATGTTGAAAAAAAATTGAAAAAGGGGAGGAGGAAGGGCAAGGCAGATGAACGTGCTCTGTGTTTGTATAATTGACAGGTAGATATGGCAAAGTATCAAATATTGTCAGTTTGCCATCTCTTTGCACCAACCATTTACATTCTCCAATTTTTACAAGCTGAGTATGTCTCACATATATAAGTACCAGGATATGAAATTGAAGGCTTCCTGAGTTCTTCCCCATTCAGTCACATCCTTGTAAGTGGCATAATTTTATCTTTTTTATTAAACCACTACTTGATTTCCTTGATCAGTTTTTCCCTTTTGTTTTAAATGGAAGTAAAGATGGGCGAAAACCCTGCATTATAGCAGTAATTAACTTTTAGTAGCCTTTGTTGTTGAATTCCTTAGCAGCTGCAGAGATTATTTGTGTTGCTACAGAATATCAATTAGAATTTTGGACTGTAGAGACTGCATAGCAAAAATTGTACCTTCTATATAACGGCCCATATATGTCAGATAGATAGGATGTAACAACTTCATTACATGATGCTTGGTGAGCACAAGAAGAATTACTACTGTCCCCTGTAAATGAGGTGCAAATCTCAACAGACCAACACCTAAAAATGTCAGGAACAGACAGCTGAAAATTTAAACTGCTGGCTTCAGATACCTAGATTATCTTGGGTCCTGTAATCCTTTATTTTTATTGAATATTGAATGGCTATATATAGGCTAATAAGAATTAGAAGCAAGAAATGGCTTAAGCTTTCTAAATATCACTCACTATGTGTCAAAATCCAAAGAAATTTTAGTTCTTCAGTGCAGAGTCATTCTTGAGGGATAGCTGAATTATGTCATGTAAAAGAGGAGATCCTTCCTAATATTACAAATAATATCTCATACCAAAGGGAACTGTCACATGGACTCTGAGGAAAAAAAAAACCTATTTTTAAAGAATCTCTTTTTCCGTATGTTATTCTTCTGGCCTGAATCACATGGCTTCACACTCTCTATGAAACATGTAGTTACTTAATTCCTTTAAACATTAACAGACAATGTCCATATAAATATGATAGTTGGCTTTTAAAATTCACAGAGTTAATTTAAATTTATTCTCCATAGTCAAGATGAATTTCACATGTTAGTATTTACAGTATTGTTATTCTTATTTAAAACCTATTTATTCTTCACCTAGCAGATTTACTGGATGCAACAGCAGTAATAGTTTTAACTAAACAAATTCAATTTTTATTTTGCTAGAAAGTAGAATACTTTTCAAATGGTCTCCAAATCAAGATGTTTCAGCATAACAAGAAAACATTTGAAAGATGTAAACAACTAAAACTAATTAATAAGACATAACAAACCTAAATATTTATGGTGAAAAGTGGCTTTAAGATATAATTGAAGAGGCATAAAAATGTCAAGATCTATGCCCTGGTTTCAGCTGGGATAGAGTTAATTTTCTCCTTAGTAGCTGGTATAGTGCTGTGTTTTGGATTTAGAATGAGAATAATGTTGATAACACACTGAAGTTTTAATTGTTGCTAAGTAGTGTTTGTACTAGTCAAGGACTTTTCAGCTTCCCATGCTCTGCCAGGTGCACAAGGAGCTGGGAGGGGACACATCTGGGACAGTTGACCCCAAATGACCAACGGGATATCCCATACCAGATGACATCATGCTCAGGATATAAAGCTGGGGAAAGAAGAAGGAAGGGGGGGACATTCAGAGTGATGGCATTTGTCTTCCCAAGTAACCGCTACGTGTGATGGAGCCCTGCTTTCCTGGAGGTGGCTGAACACCTGCCTGCCAATGGGAAGTAGTGAATGAATTCCTTGTTTTGCTTTGCTTGTGTGCGTGGCTTTTGCTTCACCTATTAAACTGTCTTTATCTCAACCCACAAGTTTTCTCACTTCTACTCTTCCAATTCTCTCCCCCAACCCACTGGGGGGAGTGAGTGAGTGGCTGGGTGGTGCTTAGTTGCCGGCTGGGGTTTAACCATGACAGTTTATCATACCTACTGCAACAGGCAACCAACAAAAGCAACAGTAACATTTTAGTTATTCAGAACTTCCTAAAATGTGTGTTTTTGGCTGAGTGTTTCTATGCCTTGCTTCCATTTCAAAGCAAATATGTTTCAAAAATATGAGGGATAGATGCTTTTACTCTTTTTCTGAATCATTAACAAAAAAGGTCAAGGTGTTCAATGTCCAAAATTTGTATTTCTGGAGGACATAGCAAAATACCTTCTGAATTCTTGAAATTGCAACTTAACATGGACTATTCTGTAAAGAACAGGACATTATCGGATAAGTTTTAGAAATCTGAATATAAAATGAAGACTTGAGTATATGAACAATACCTAAGCTTATTGTGATAAAAGAACATTCAGTTATTCTATTGTGATGGGAGTCGTTTATTGAACAATCACTCCTACAAGTGGATCTATTTAAGTTTCTAAGTTAAATGGCAACATAATACAATAGTAACCACAGCTAACCACTGCTAGTCTTGGAGCATAACATTTGAAAAAGGAAAAGTTAATACATGGTTTCTCCTTCAACTTAGAAGCACTAAATCTCATGTATTTCCCAACAGCATATGAAATTATGAATTCACTGATTTTGTAAGTGTCAACAAATCTTTAGACTGGTCTCTGTTGGGTTTGGTCAAAATATGGTCAGATTCAGATGTGTATTCTAAATGTAAGTAAATCCTTTATTTCACTTTAAGAGTTATGAAGAAATTTTGGTCTGTTTCATTCCTTATGTACCATATATCAAGGACGGAATATGTTAGATATGGATTTCACCTGCTCAGCACCCTTAAGACCACAAATGTTCCTTAAAATTTCAGAGTTTCTTTGCATTTCTTACAAATTTCTATCTCCAAATACTACTGTCCATTAGGTAGTAGGAGGAACATAGAATTACCGCATTTTATATCTGATTTTATAAGGGTTTCAGTACAGAAGACGTTTGAAAAGAATATCTTGATGGGTTATTTTACTTTTATATGTCTTTTATAATTAAATTTTTTTCTGGTGGTTTTTCTGGAAGGATCAGCCATGATGGAGAGGCTTAACAAATGATAACATTGATAATTATTTGTATGCACTAGAGAATGCTAAATATGAGAAAGCTTATTCTGTTGCCCACAAAAGTGTGGAAGTGGGTCAAAAAATCTTAAAAAAAAAAAGGAAACCACTTAATATAGGAAGACTTCCTGGTAAAATGGGATGTGGGGGAGAAAGGGATATTTTTTTTTTCCCATTTGCATATTATAGTAAAACCAAAAAAGACCTGGTTTCTCTTTTTGGCTCTAATGTAGATTTTCCTTATTGGGGTCAAGACCCTGAACCTCTTTTCACAGATTTCTAAATCTGACATAAGAGTAATTATTTTTAGCACAGATTGATATGTCTGGAATCTTTTCCAGTGAAAGATTGCCCTTTCTTCAAAATCATAGAATCATAGAATCATTTAGGTTGGAAAAGACCTTTAAGAACATCAAGTCCAACTGTAAACCTAACACTGCCAAGTCCACCACTAAACCATGCCCCTAAGTGTCACATATACACATCTTTTAAATACCTCCAGGGATGGAGACTCAACCACTGCCCGGGGCAGCATGTTCCAATGCTTGACAACCTGCTCAGTGAAGAAATTTTTTCTAATATCCAATCTAAACCTCCCCTGGTGCAACTTGAGGCCATTTCCTCTTGTCTTATCACTTGTTACTTGGGAGAAGAGACCGACCCCCACCTCACTACAGCCTCCTTTCAGGTAGTTGTAGAGAGCAATAAAGTCTCCCCTCAGCCTCCTTTTCTCCACACTAAACAACCCCAGTTCCCTCAGCTGCTCCTCATAGGACTTGTTCTCTAGACCCTTCACCAGCTTCGTGGCTCTTCTTTGGGCACGCTCCAGCACCTGAATGTCTTTCTTGTAGTGAGGGGCCCAAAACTGAACACAGTACTCGAGGTGCAGCCTCACCAGTGCTGAGTACAGGAAGACGATCACTTCCCTAGTCCTGCTGGCTGCACTATTCCTGATACAAGCCAGGATGCTATTGGCCCTCTTGGCCACCTGAGCACACTGCTGGCTGATATTCAGCTGGCTGTTGACCAGCACTCCCAGGTCGTTTTCTGCCAAGCAGCTCTCCAGCCACTCTTCCCCAAGCCTGTAGCGTTGCATGGGGTTGTTGTGACCCAAGTGCAGGACCCGGCACTCAGCCTTGTTGAACTTCATACAGTTGGCCTTGGCCCATCAATCCAGCCTGTCCAGATCCCTCTGTAGGGCCTTCCTACCCTCCAGCAGATCAACACTCCCGCCCAACTTGGTGTCACCTGCAAACTTACTGAGGGTGCACTTGATCCTCTTGTCCAGTTCAATGACTAAGATATTAAACAGAACTGGCCCCAATACTGAGCCCTGGGGAACACCACTTGTGACCGGCTGCCAACTGGATTTAACTCCATCCACCACAACTCTTTGGGCCCGGCCATCCAGCCAGTTTTTTACCCAGCAAAGACTATGCCAAGTCCAAGTCATGAGCAGCCAGTTTCTCCAGGAGAATGCTGTGGGAAATGGTGTCAAAGGCTTTACTAAAGTCCAGGTAGACAACATCCACAGCCTTTCCCTCATCCACTAAGTGGGTCACCTTATCATAGAAGGAGATCAGGTTAGTCAAGCAGGACCTGCCTTTCACAAACCCATGCTGACTGTTGAAGCACTTTTTATTGGGTTCAGTTTGTTAAGGTCATTGCAACTGAAGAGTTTGTTTTCTGTACAGGGACCGTCCTTTTAATTGTATGTGTGTATAGTCTCAAGCCTAATCAGACCTTATGCCAGAATAGAGTCCCCAGATAGTGCTAAAAAAAGGTGCTATTTCAAAAATAAGAAAAGCCACTAATGGTAAAAATCACTCTTAATGAGAGAGCGCAGGAATGAACTCCAGAATGCATAGGCAGTTAAGTTTCCTCTTTAGCCCTTACTAACTTGTTCTTGGGCTCTTATATCTAATACTGCCCACACAGCAACAGCCCAGGCCAAGACGCAGTTCCTTTAAGAATTTTAACCTAATATGCAGTAACAGTGTGAGTATTTCCTTCCCCAAGTCCCCTCTTCTCTTCATTAGTACGAATACTTCCCTTGCTGATAGCGTCACTTTGTAAGCATTCATCACCTATCCATTGTGCAGTGTAGAGCGCATGGATGGACTGCTAAGCCTACGCAGAGACTTGTTCATTTCAACGAGTTTCTGACATGTCACGCTACAGGATTTCTTAACAGAATATTGACAAGCTCTAGCGGATTCTCCTTTTTATGGACCAAATATGCATTTGGTAAAAATAACCATTTCTCTGCTTTTCCTAATTAATCTTGGCCTCCAGGCCAAAAGCATTCACTTACAGTGACAGCAATATATATACAGTGTGTATATATTTCATGTTCAGTTCCTTACCTCTATATCTCCAACTAAGCCTTCGAATAATTAAAGTATATGACTGCATTTTAAACACTATTTCTAGCTGAGGATCTACCGTGTCCTGAAAAACTTAATTAGATATGGAAATAAATGAAAAATTGCACAGGTTAGAGAATTTTGTATGGGCTGCAACCTAACAGGAACACATAGGAGGATGAACAATATTTTATAATAATTCATCTTGAAGTTAACTGGAGTGTGATAGAACATTTTAGCAGCAAGTACAGTCTAAAACATAATTTATTTTCCATCAAAAGTTTAAAGGGAAGTTGTCTACCTGTTATGGTAGCTGAGCTAGATAGTTCCATTTCTATCATTAGAGATGTGCATGTTCTTTTTTCATTTCAGCAGAATACCTATATATCCGATTGGTTTATCAATGTGTAAAGCAACCAGTAATGGCAGTAAGTAGAAACAGTGCTTGAGAGGGAAGATATAATCTCATAAAAAGAAAAAAAAAAAAGCAGCAGCAGAGATCACAAGCTGTCAAACAGGGTCAACCAATAAATAAAAATTCACATTTGTCCATACTCAAGATCAAAAGTTGTTTATACAACTAGCAAGAGATACATCAGGCTTCAAAGAGCTGGTATCAAACACCATCCAAAAATATAAGGAAGGAAATATGACTCTGAACATCATCAGCATACAAATAACAAAACCACAGGCTTTTAAGTTCAGGCTCTCAGTGGGCTTCATACAGCTGTCTGTTCAATATGGCACTTAGGTGTATTAGAATACAAGGCCGTCGTTGATTCAAGGTATGTACTTCATTTCACTGTATTGCAAGCTATTTGCAACAAAAGCCCTTCATTACTGTTTTTGCTTGCTTTTTTCCTCTGTTCTGTAATTTAATGTACACATGTATTGCCATATGTGACTGAGAGGTATTTTTTCAAATTAAGTGTGAAACATAACAAAGGCAAAAGAATCTTAATGCAAAAGGAGAAGTTGCAGGAAAAAGCTGGCTATGATGGTGTCTGTCTCTTTGATGATACAACTTACAAGAACACCTCATTCTAGAAGTACCTTTTGGCTGAGTCACTGATATTTATTAATAAAAATGTATATTATTAAAAGCCAGGGATATTTTAACAGATCATGTGAAAGACCATAGTCCCTATAACTCTTCCTTTCTTTACTTCTGCCTCATTCATCCACACCAATTAAATGATACTATGGTACTTTGACCAAGTGATATTCCATTATGTCTGAAGGAATAAATTGATCCTGCCAAACTGTACTGTTTTAGTCAATAAAAATGAGGAACACTTCAGCACCAACACTCTGGAAAAGTGCCATCTTAATCCAAAGCCAAATTAATCAGAAGAATAATGCTATTAAATATTACTGTAGGTCTTTCAGTTTTCATTCGCAGTTACTTCTACTTCAAAAAGACACCAAAGAGATACAATCTTTAGTAAAAGTTTGTCCTATTTGTTTTTACTGTAGCATTTACAAAGGAAGGAAAGTCTCAGTCATTACACTAAATATTAAACCATCTCAGGATCCGTTTCCAAAACAAAATCTTCCACCGGCTCTTCAGTCAGGTGAAGTTTTCAAACTCACAGTGCCCTCTATCTAATTATCCTAGGTAATATTATTCCTTCTCTATTTGGAAATGTGCACCCTGCCAATTAAAAGAGCATACCTTCCTTCTGTTAATACCACTGCCCTTAATTAGAAGTTTTGATGCTTTTCAAGAGAGATGAGATAACAGCCCATCTGTTTAGGCAGAGGTTTATTTAACATTGCATATGTAAGATCTGGATAAGTACAGTCATATGATTACCAAACAGCAATTGCCTTAGTCAAATAGCTCCTGTGTCCTTGAGTGACTTCAGATGACTGGGTTCCTTTTTGGTAGCCTTCTGTTTACTTCATTAAGGAAAAATCCAAAGACTTTAGTTAGTATTTCTTTATTCATAACTTCCATTATATATGTTAATGCCTGTTAGCTAACTAATTACAGATCTTGCTTGCTAATTTAGTTTAATATATAACTAGGATTAAGCTGTAAGAATTTAATCACTGAACTAAAACTTTATGAAAAGGAAAAGCCTGTTCTACTCTTTATTTCACATACCGACAACAGGAGCAACACTTATATCACTGTATTATTTTGCATATATGTTGCTTTTGTGACAAGCTTTCAATACTGTACTTCCATTGGCTGAGATATGCAGAAATTACATATCACCTGTGATTCATATACTGCCTTTGAATTCAAACTCATTTTCTAGAACAAACCAGTATACTATATTTTTTTAAAAAAGGGAAAAAAAAGAAAGAAGTTATCCATTTATTAAGTGCAAGTACACCAACCGAGACACTACGTACATCAGGCAGTGACAGAGGAAATGGAGGCAAGAGGGCAGTTTCTTTATTCCTTTTTTTAGAACTTTTTTTCTGCCTTCAAAAAACCCAAACCATAGCATAACAACATACTTTCCAAGATTTTTTCATAAAGTAACTCTTCACGAGTTAATATTTGTGCTAAAAATAGTCATGTATTAGAGGATGGGATCTAAAAGCTGAACTTGAAGTATTTCTATGGGTTGGTTATCAACATAGTTCAGTGCGTTCAGTGCCTTCAGTGTCTTCACTTTTTATATTTTGGCTAATATCAATGTTGATCTAATAAATTCTCATTAAAAGATATTTATTTTAAAATGTAATGTCATACATTTAGAATGTCAAGATGTGAATGCTAAAAATGGACAGACTTATGTGTAAAGGACAACAGCATCTTCTTATATGCATAATTCTAGCTCCATGAATTTTGAATCAACTAGATCATCAAAGCTGAATGTCTGGAATCAGAAACAGGCCATTTTTATTAATACAAACAAACTCCTTCTGTCTTTGGAAAATAATCCTATAAGGACCAAATTGTGTAAACACACACTTCTGCTTCTCCAGATTTTGGCTTAATTAACTTTTCCCCCTGCTCTTCACTGATAATTACCCTCAGTTCTCTTTATGGAAACAAGGGATCTCTGCAAATTGTAGTTCAAGATTGTAGGGACCATTATGATTGTGTTTGTGTTTTAAATTTATTTAACAGCACCACCACCAACAAAAAAAATGTGCAAAAGCTTTTAGATGGACATTCCAGAATTACTAATTTTCTAGTATCTTTGCATTTATGTTTGTTTTGTTACTTGTATTTGCTCTTACAGTTGCCCTCCCATTTATAATCCAGATGACTCCTGGTAGGCTTTGAGGAATTATTTTGTGCTATAAGTGGACATATGACAATGTGGAGTCATCTAAGATTCCAGTATGTTAAAGAGCAATTCTTCATTCTGGTTCAACACATGGTCCAACAAACAATTGTACTAATAAAAATGAGGGAGGCATCATGGTTCCAGAATAAATAGTCTGGACTAGAAGAGACTAGTGCTGCCCAGAGATGTGCACACCAAAACAAAACCCTGCAGTCAGCGACCTCATGACACATTTCAAGGACTTATTGCTAAAGGATCAATAGAACCAATGATCAGATAGAAGTCACCAAATCATATCAAAAGTGAATTACAAATTGGTGTCTTCATCCCTTGTCAGAGTATTTCTCCACACAGGTAAATTTGGGATTTTAGAACCTCTTAAGCCATGATCTGAACCACAGCCCACTTACTTTAATAGGAAAAAATTTAAAGTGACCTATTTGGTCACTCCACTTTCTTTTTTTCTCAAATGATAACCTACTGAAGTAGCGAAGACAAATTGCCACCCAAAACCTGCATCCTTTAATGGAGTTAGAGCAAGAAAGTTCTCCAGTTCCCAGACTCCAGTCAGAAAGCAGAGTTTAAGTTCTTTAACCATGGACTGCAATGCTTTGGGAATGTCCATCAGGGACACCACTGCTAAAACTGATATCCTGATATCTTGTCAAATACCCTCTAAAGTTGCCAGCTAGGATGTATAACTGTGTGAACTGAAGGGCAACTATAACACTACAATAAGAGACAGAAATAAAAATTAATGATATATTTAAAGATACAGGAAGACCAATGAAACAAAAATATTCACAACAAAGCCTGTATGCATGATATTTTTTGTTGTAAAATGATGAAAGAAGAGTTTCTATACTGCGGTCAAATGCTACAAATATTATCTATGAGAGTGCAGATAGAATTAATCCTTCAAAAAGCCTCTCAGCATATAATCACACTGCAGGCATCAGCATGGCAGAGCATTAAATGAGTGATCTCTCTATACTGTATGGCAGTCTGCAGTGTAGACATAACCTCGGTCTGTTTATATGTTCAAACTCTATACAGTATTCATCAGTTCTGGTGTCCCTCTTGTCACTGTTGCTTCAGATTCCATTTTCCTTTTCACAGCAATGTCCATTTACTGAAATATCTATGTTCGTCTATTATCAAATGCATTAACCCCATATTACAAATAAATGTAGTGTTCAAGGTGATGCATGAAAACGTTGTTAAGAGAAATTTTTCATTAATAACCTGCTTATGCTTTGCACTTCAGTCTCCTGGCTCCTTTTCAGGATGATCCTAATATCAAGAAGCTACATCCTGCCTCCTGTTACAGAGGTAGTTCCTTTCTGCTCCCTCTATATTTCTTCCCTCCTGATAGCGATTACATTCTCTTCCAATTACCTCAGTACCAGCTTAAAAAGACATCACGATTTTATCTCCTTCAGAATGAGCTACACTGAAAAGCATGAAAAAGAAACCTACACTGACAAGAAGACCAGGTGTTTCTGTCAAGCTTTTTCTGTGAAATATTTTCAGTTTCAGCAGAGCAAAAACCCAGCCATTTAAACCTACCTATTTTTTCCCTATTTATTTTTAGAATGAGTGAAGATAAGGAATTGGTTTGCAAGCCAAGTCTTATTATAAAATTAATCTCCAGCTTATTCAGAAAGACACCACAAAAAGAGAAAGAGGTGATACTGTGAAGAAGGGAAAGAAGCAGGTAGACTCCAAACACAGGTGCATCTTGTGCATCTTTTCTATTTGAAACGTTTTTATTAACTCTAATGTAGGCTCAGAAATGTTTAAGCAAGTCAGCATTTCCTCCATTATGGATTAGCAAAGGAGAAGAGTGAATGAGGAGCTGTTACAGAATTTCAGCCAGATTCAGACTAGGTTTGTCCTGCTTCTTGTCACAGTCATAGGGCATCACACTCAACATTTTTTATTATTACACTTTCTTTTCTTTAAAAATTAAACACATATTACTCTCCTCTGAGTTTACCTGCTAATTCAGTGCTACCTTTCTCCAGGATGATTGGTTTTACTGCAATGACCATCTTACTTTCCTTTGACTACAATGCAGAATTTGATCTCTGAACAGTTACAGGCATTTCTTCCAAAGGTTTTTATTTTATTTGAATTGATTTTTTTTTTCCCTCTTCAGATCCATTTATAGAGTGAAAAGTAGTGCACTTAACTCCAGGCGGATCCAAGACCATCCAACATGTCTATCACTGCTTTCTTGAGTTTTTTTTTATTCTGTGTCCCATTCCCCGCCCCCCAGGAAACAATTCAGTGTTAACACAGTATAATGTAAGACCTCAGCTGAAATTGCATGCTCCCTTGGTACAAGTGTGCTAATCATGTAGGTCAACCGCATGGCGTCTCTTTCTACATAGCTGCCTTAAAAATTCCCTAATATAATTTCTTAGTTGCTGTGCTGTAAACCAGACAGGGATGTTTCCCAACACGCATCTTTTCTCTCGTGCAGAATCTTCTCCAATATGTAAATTCTGAGTGTGTGTGCGACTCTGTGTGCCTGCACATGTGTGTATGTATGCATTCTGTCAGAATTTATAAATTACAAAAAAGATTAGGCATAAAGGGAGAAATAAATATGTGCATGTACATATATGTATGAATGTATATGTGTGTATATATACAATCAAATTGATACTTACGTTATTTAGCATCTCTGAAGACAGTTTCTCACATACAAACAATATATTTGAATTAATGTGCTCAACTCCAACCTGATGCAGAAAATTCAGGCTCTGAGAAGCTACTTTACCCTGCATTTGATTTCTACTTACTTTGCAAAATTTATGATTTTTTTTCCTTCTACAAGTAAACCTCTTTCCGTTAGGAATGGGACCATCAGTTTGCTTACAGAATAACAGAATAAATGTTAAGAGCTCTTAGTAACAATACCATTTTCTGGATGCAAACTACCAAATTAAAGCTTCCATTTATAAGATCCATTATTCTCCCCTTGTATCCATGTGGAGATGTGTGACCTCTCATCCCAGTGTTCAGAATAGAAAAGTCAAGAAAAAATAATAATCAAAACCACTTTTAATTAATGCTATTCTTGGAGGAGAACTAGAAACAAATTGATTTGCTTACTTTTCTGACAGTATCCCTATGTAGCTATAAATAGTAACATTTTATTAATTGCACTCTCACTGATGATCTTTCAGGAAGGTTACTTACTTCTGCAATGATACTATCTACTAATTTTGAGCACCTCAGTATACATTTGGCCTCCCAAACTACCTGAACTTGTCCTAGTAAATAGATCTCATTGGCTATCTATGCTTATTGTGTGCTATTTTTTCACTTTGTTAATTTACTTTTGGTTCATTCAGTGTCATCATTAGTTTAAACCTGGTAGATGGAGAAGGATAAGAGTTTGCAAGTGATACAAATAAATAACTGGAATACATCATACACCATCACCCAAGCTGATCTTTTAAAAAATACTGGTGTTTTGTTCCTCTTGACCTACATCATATGCTGGAACTGGATACACAGGACTAAAAATTGTCATGGTGATATGGGCAGTAACCTATATAGATAAAACCATGTTTAAGACTTCCATTTTAACTCCTGTTTATCTTTGCTAATCCCTGCTGGCAAAATGCTTTCAACTTCTTAGTTCAAGCACTGTTAACTGAATGCTTAGAGTTTCAGTATGATGCACAAGATATCCTTACTGCTCATGCATTTTGAAATGGGCTATGAAGCTTAGGATATAAGGAGGGTTATGGTTTTAAACAGATGTTTTAGGTAACTACTTTCCAATTATGTGAGTAGATAATCAAGAAAGCACAAAATAGATTATTCCATCCCCAAGAAATCAATGCGGATCTTGCCAATCCCTTGGTACAATGGAAGCTCCTAGGATTGTCATCACAAGATGGGGAAAAGGTCAGACTGATAAACTGTGACCTAGGGAGGGTCCGCAGAGTGTGTGACACTACCAGCACCATCCAGCAGCTTTTCCCATACACCAGGAACCCTTGCACCAGGTGCTGCAGATGAGCAAACTATCAACCAGTCCAAAGAGTTGTGCACTTGAGCCAGGGAATAGGAAATAAGCTGAATATAAACAGAGTGGAAGGAAGGGCAGGAGCTGCTTGTGGGATTGCACTGGTGGGTCTGAGGAGCAGTCTTGATTACTTAACTCCTTGTTACTCCTTGTTACTTAACTCCTCTTTTTCCAAGTAAAGGAAAATATTTTCCCTGGCTGCCTGCCTTACTCAAGCTTCTTTGAAGCTACCTTAAAAGCTACAACCAGCCTCTGAGAAATGAACTTTTGGTTACAAACTGCAGGTGATGAGGTAAGACATGGCTTGCAATATAACACAGCCAAACTTTTTATCAGACTCAGACAATTTAGATCAATATGAAGGCAGTAGAGTGATGCCAGTTTACACTGGTTGTGAATGCAATTCAACGGTTTGTACTGAAGAAAGATTTTGGTTTACTTGTTTTAGGATGGGACTGCGGCCCCACCAAACACTATTTCCCAGTACTTGCAGAGATTTAAATGAGACACATGCTGAATATATCACTCTGATCCATTCATCATTTATATAGAGAAGACGAATTTCATGTGAGGTACCTCCAGAAAGAGTTCTTTTGAAGAAGGACTGGCAGAACCCCCCACTTTTTTCATTGCATCCTGATTTGTTTATTCAACTGATACTCAGATTTTACTGTGTGCTTACATTTGGATTTAAATTTTCCTGAAGCACTGTCAGTAGGAGCTGCCTGTGAGCCTAACGCACAGCAACAGCTCACCGAGTGTTCCCAGTTTCACTCGTTGGTTGTGGTTTCTAGGACACCCCATTGCACAATCTTCTGCTGGAAGGCTGCTACTTTTAGTGGAAGACTTTTGTCACATATATTTATGGTACCACTTTCTATTGCTTAAGATCTTTCCCCAAATTAGGCAACCCTCCTCTGGCCAGCTAAGAACACATTCATTCACCTTACTTCATCTCAGGATTAGAAAAGGGTCTGCAGACGAGTGAGAGAAGGTTAAGTCAACTGTGTAGAAAGTAATGTTTCAACTTGTGACATTTCCTCATATATGTCTTATGAAGACAAAAGCATTTTTTCTACTATTTTACTCAACAAAACCAAACACAACAGAAACTTCTTCTCTGGGAAAGTGGCAATGTATATGATAAACTCATTTTTCCATTGCAAACGTAATTTTTTTTTTTCTTCATCCCAGCTCTTCCTGGATAGCTTTTCTGTTATGCCTAAAGCATTCAATTACTTCATAAAACTACAGAAGAGACCACTACCAACCTTCTCAGTCTGGTATCTGGTAATGAATTCTGTATGCACAAAAATCTCACATATGTTTTCTGACAATGAAGGCAGTTGGAACTAGCTTAGTGGTAATATACAGACATTTCCCCCTTTTTATTTAATTTGTGGTGCTATTTAATGCAAAGTGATTGAGTTTTAAACTTCTGAATGATAGTGCTTCCCTGGTAAAACTGCATAGTCAAGAATAGATTTCACCTTAGTTTTGGGTGTTTTTTTTTTCTATCAAGAAGATGAAACTTTTGTGACATTTTATTTGATGCTTCACAACTCTCTAAAAATTCATCTTTTCCAAATTATTCTACATATCCCCAGCATGCACACCTACACACATGCATGTTAACATACATCTACACAAATACATACAGCTACGCAAGTACATGCACATTTAACCTAAAACAATGAAAACTGAGAAGGGATATTACCACTTCTTATAAATGAACAAAAAAGCTAAACACAGTAAAGAAGATTTTTCCAAGTGAAAACAAAATGTTGTTGAAGAAAAATGGGTACCAGCTTTCCCTTACTAAATTTCAGATGGTGCCATATGAAATTGTGAAATTTTTGCCGGCAGTGGGGAACTGTACCTTTGAGAGACTAGTGCAAAAGCTGCTGGCACCAGTCTAATTACAGTGCTGAGTAATTAGGATTCAGATACAGAATGAAGTATATTTCGGTCAATCTGTAATAGTGAGGTGTTAGGGGGATAACATCGTGTTTCCAGAGGTAAGCAGGCAAAGACTTGTTTATAGTAGCTGGGGAAAAATTGACATAAACTGTTATCCTTATTTCCTGAGATAGCTTAAATGCATGACTGCATTTATCAAATCCATTTATTTCAGACTCCTTTTTTTCAAATCTGTTATAGCAATGTTTGACAATGAGCCACAGTTAGTGGGCAAGAGTTTGAACCTTTTGCAATGAAATGTAGTTTAAGCATATCACAGTTAGCTCCACTACCTCCTGTCCAAAAGGTTGGTTGAAGAAGATGTCAAAGCAAGGAACTATGGGACTAACCAAGACTGTAATCTAGATTTATATCTGTTAAATTATGGAACAGTACCCAGAAAGCACCTATAAAGGTATTTTCCTGAAAGAGAACAGAACTGTCTGAAAGTGAGGTAAAAGATGCCATTGTGGAAGGCTTGGAGCTGCAACAAGCAAATGATGAAAAAAGCAAATATTTCACTGTGGGTGAGGTCTGAGCTACTGCCACATTGACACTGCTGCTGCCATTTTGATTAAACAATAATAAATCATATAATGGCTGACCACTAAAATAGAGACAACCACCATGCTTTTGCCACAGAGTATGGCAACCAATGGCAATTTGTTTGTGAATAAGATTCCTGGTACCAGTAAAACTGTCCCTGTCCTAGTTGTACTAAACTGCATGTACTCAGTTGGGTCTGTTCCTGGCAGCTAAGCATGGCCTTTTGGCGACTTGGATGGGACACCACCAGGAAATTTTAGGTATCAAAGGCATGAGCCAGGGAGTCATGACTGAAGTCTAGCTGACAAAAAGCAAATAAGGGAGCTGTCTTTCGTCTGGTTTGTTGCTACCAATGGAGAAAATTGAAGAATTATCTCACTACATACAATGTATCAGAATGTCAGCTGACGTGTTTTCTGTACATCTGAGGGTAGGGGTGAACCTTGCCATCTTTTAATCTCACCCAAAGCCCCAGCTCACTGTATAACAAAAGTAGGAGAGAGGAGCCATAGGAAACACCCTTTGACAATACACAGGCAGTCTACAGGGTTTTCAGAATCTCAGCAAAGTTCTGCTTCCTTTGTAAAATGCCATGGGAGATGATATGCACTAGTTTTATCTACACAAAGTAGCCTGTCTCGCCTCAAAATATGCAATGAAAATCGTTTGAGCAATAATCCATCCTGGATAGATTTCTGCATCAGTAGCCTGCCGCAAAAATAATTTAGACTCGTAAGTCTGAATCAGCACAAAGACTGAACGTGAAAACAATTTAGATAAAAGCTCCATTATTTAAGTTCAAAGATTTAAGTGATGTGTCTTGCACAAAATATATTCATGCAAATATATACGTGGAT
This sequence comes from Nipponia nippon, assembly GCF_047370975.1. Classification (NCBI taxonomy): domain Eukaryota; kingdom Metazoa; phylum Chordata; class Aves; order Pelecaniformes; family Threskiornithidae; genus Nipponia; species Nipponia nippon. The sequence continues at coordinate 137,916,794 of NW_028262290.1, read as the reverse complement.
ATTATATATTTGTGTATATACATAGTCACATTGTGGAATGTATTTTCCCATGGTAGTAACCTCCTTGTTACAGTCATTTCTGTAGCTTTCAAAATTGTATCACATTAAATGCCAGACTCCTAGTGTTCATGTTTTTGTAATTTGTTGTCTTAGGCCAATTCCTTCAAATTCTTCTTGGTTTGTTTTGTTTATAAATCTCTAAGGTAAACTGCTGACTTCAAGTTTTGGTTGGAGGTGGTTTGGGAGTCATTGTTAATATAGAAATCATTAGAAAGCCTAATTATGGTCCATTACTCATTTTTAGTACATACATTTTCTGATTTTTGATCACAGAGGGTTTGTAAAAAGAGAAGAAAAGACCTTTGAATAGGTTCCTTGGTGGTACATTGTAAACTTCAATTATTTGTTCCCAGAAACTTTTTTTTTTAATAAAGAAGTGAAATCTCTTTTAAATGGAACATGATTCAGAAACCCCTACTAGAAAGGTATTAAACATTCTTTCATTAATAACAGTAATCTGGAATCCCAAAGTGCACTGTCACTTTAAAATGTAGATCTAAAGATGTATTTTTCCCCCGCGGTCCATCATTAAGCTGAAGTCATTTTATAACTGCAATGTTGCAGCCACAACCTCTTCCTGAGAGGGAGGAGGACAGCGTGCTGTTAATGCACAGCTGTCACTCACAAACCTGCCTGCAAAGCAATTGGACAAAACCATTAGTCTGTAATACTCAAAATTTTCTTCCCCTGTAATTTTCAGTAGATTTGCTTTTTTTGGCTTACAAAATACAGCAACCCACCACATCCAGTTCATGGTATAACCATGGCATGAAAAGAAAACCAGGCAATTCTCTTTCTGAGGCAGAAAAGCAATTTTGTTTTTCATCTCAACTTTCCCTCTATCACACACAGAGACTGGTGGATTCTCTCTCATACTTAATGACTTTTGACAGTCACTGATCTCAGAGGGAAGAGCTTGATAACAGTTTTCCTCTCTCCAAAAATTCTAGTTTGCTCAGGCAGGCAAAAGTTCACAGAGAAGCTGGCAGGCTCCTTCTGCTTTGCAATCATATTTTGTAAAGTACAATCATCCAGTGTACTTGAAAAAGCTTAACTTCCCCCCTCAGAATACAGTCCTAGTTCTGAGTGTCAGAAGGTTTTTTGCCCCTTATCAAAAGAGGGTGATTGTACTTTTCACCAATAGCAAAAGAGTGTAAGGGAGAGCAAGATGAGAGGAGGCCTGTCAGCTGATATGTTGACATTTTCCTATACATGTCTGCAACAAAGTTAGTCTGATTTGAAAGCCATTCTAGATCATTGCTAAATTCCTCCTATAAAACGCTTGTGTTTGTTAGAAGGAGCACACTTCTGCTATCACACACACACACATACACACACACACGTACACCCACAGAAATTAACTCTTGTAAATACATTATGAAAATCCTTATGCTTTATACCATTTTTTTTTCTACCACAAGTGCATCTCAATTTCTAGCTTCAGTGAAGACAGAGGGGAGAGAGAGAATGAGAATGGAAAGTGGGGGTGGGGGCAGCTTTAGTTTAAAATGCAGACAAATCTGCCTTTTCTGCTTGATGGCCTGTAACATTTCCATGTAGTGTACTTTGCATGGCAGAATAGCTACTAGTAATAGAATTTCTCACAGTGGAGGTTAATTACTTTTCAGCTACAGCAAAATAAATTTCCTGTCAAGCCCAGTGACAGGAATATGCCACTGTCACCATTTTTACCTGCAGTTTTAATTCACTGTTAATATTTGACACTAGCTTGCATTCAGGGGGCTGATCTCCTGAACAGTAGGGTTTCCCAAAGGAATAGGAGAGACTGGCAGTAATGTAGTATCAAGATATGTGGAAAAGAGTACACTTCGTCTCTCCCTGGCACACTGTAAAGAAGATTAACTGACCTGTCTCTCACTAAAGAACAAAAGAGAACCTCACACTTGATGAAATAAAAATGACATGGTAAGGTGCACGTTGAAATATCAGGCAGAAGAATGAGGTGGCATATCTGGTCTAACCTTATGCTAAACAAACCTACATAACATACCACTTCCGTTCTTTTTTCATTTTTTCTAGGCTTTAGAAGTCCATTTTTTGAGCCTGATAATTTTGTTGTAAAAGCTGAACTGTGTGGATGAGACACTAAACCTTATGTGGTAGTGAATGATAGAACTAAATTCTCCTAATTGCCTTCACAGTCTTCAAATTAGGTCTCACATTTTTTGTCTTGAAAGAAATCTCTCCTGCTGCAGAGAGAATAATGCCATTTATCAAGTGTTGGTGTGATATGCATTGTCCTACTCTCGTCTTTAACTGATACAAAGTCCCATGTGAAGTCACATTAGTAATCCTTAGGGATATAACAAAAGTATGCCTAGGGCTTTCCAACATCCACTCAGGCTGGCTAGACCAGAAGGGAAACTCCTTGACTCATGTAGCTTCCCTAGTCAAAGTCTTATTTTCCAAAATTTTAGTGATTTTCATGGTTCTGAGGAAATCAACATGCTCCTAAATTTGCCAGATTGTGCACCTGGGACTAACAAAGTGGTTTTTTTTTTTTTTTATATACCTGATGCTTATTATTGCACTGCTTGGGAAACATAAGGAAACCACAGTGTCTCTTATTTTGCCAAAACTAAAACCAGAAGGCAGAAGACGAAATATCAGGAGTTTCATCATACAGTCTTTTTCCCCCATACAAGTAGCCTCAGTTATTTCTCGCTACTTGTGCTCTTCCTCTTCAGCAGGTGGGCTGTGACAGTGCAGAACTGTGAAGGAGCAAGGCCAGATGAACACATAAAGCATGGGGGAGCTGGGGGGAGGTGAAGGATTATGGAAGTTGCATGGGCAGATGAAGGATAGCTGGATCAGGTTGGTAGAGAACAGCGCAGGGGTGCACTTGCTGAACTGACAGTGCTCGGTCCTTCCCATACTGGACCATAATGGGCTCCTCTTTGACTAGTAAGGTCCAATAAATCAGTAGAAATATCAAGGGAGCTTGTATGCATGAGTGTTTTTTGAATAAAATATATTGGCAACACTGAGAATTTAAAAGATTTTCAAAAACAAACAACAGTTAAAGCAAAGTTTTCATTAATGCTGATGTCAAGATTTCCTAGTTTCCAAACAAATTGTCTGAATTTCTACACCACCGAGCCCAAATAGTATGGCATTAGGGTGAGTTTTAAAAATGGACCGGAAAAAACTGGGGGCCTTATTCAGAAGCATGGGTCTTATTGAAAGAACTGTGTTCAAGTAGAGCTGGGCAGCGCCTACTGCATTTAACACCTAGGTGCCTGATGACATTGAAGATGGTTTATGGAACAATGTAAGAGGAAGTCTGGATACCTGCTTCACTTTAGGAACATATGATGTTACAAAAACCCACAAAGGAGGTCACAGCTTCTCATGTATGAAATATTTCATTTTAGCTGCAGAGATTGGTTACAAACAGGGAGGCATTAGATTTAATTGATTTTATTCTTGTTTAAGGGACTGGAATGGAATTTCTGTTTTTTGCAAACCACAGGAGGCATCAGAGTTTTCCAGATCTTTAAAAAACTCTCAAATCCTGTCTGGCAATGTAGTTAGAACAATCTGGCCTACTGAAATCACTTTTTTTCAGAGCATTAGGCTCAATTCTGATGGTTAAAGCAGAGATGAACTTTTGGCTTAGAAATGAAGCTAGCCCAGAAGGGTGCTATTCAGCATGGTTTGAATTTCTGATTCACTTTCTGAGCTATTTGAAACTGCTTTATGTTGCTTGACTCATATTATTCATCTCCGTGAAAATCTGTATTAGTGAAATGTCAGCTCCTTTGTGGTAGCTTATGGGGCTTTTTAAGGTGTCTGTAGGTTCATAACAATATTAAAACAGGCACCTTTCTCTCAGAAAAAGTTCCCATGGTATAGTTTCAACCTTTCACAAAAAAAAGCCCCAGGCAGCACAGTGCAGCTCATATCTACACCACAAAAATGTTCACACTAGTGTCATTCAGCATTTTGGAATATGTCTATATATGTTTTGGTTTTCACTTAAATACCCATTGAAAACTCCTAAAATTATGAAGGACTCTTAATCTGCATTTTGTGCTCCCTGGTTTTCTTTTTGCTGTCAATCATTGCTGTTAGCGTTTATATAGAAACAAAAATTCAGTGCCTGTATTCCAGTGCCTTATATGGCTTGGAACCTCATTTCTTGTTTCTGAAACTTTTATGAAGCCTTAAACAAAAAACTATAACATCGTACAGAAAACAAGCAACATGAACAGATAAGCTCTTGAGAAATCAAGTCTTAACTGTGGAAATACACTGAATTCCATGTAAAATAAAACAGAAGGTATGTGAGCTGCTTACAGATGTAGGTATGTGATTTTCTTACTTGCTATTTTCATTTTCCTCCTTAAGCAACTGTTCAAAGTAGGAAACTACTACAGAAAGATGTCATCTCAACTAGTATTGTGGTAAGTGAAATCTTATCATACCTGGAAGATCAGGCACAGCTTCCCAAGAGATCCTGCTGTTGTTGAAAATAATTGCCTATGGCTAAAGTAATCTGTTATGAAATCAGTTAAATGCATCATGTGGTCATCTAAACAGCAGCTCAATTTACATACGCTGCTTTCATATTTAGTTATTTCCACAAATTTTTAATTAAGAATACAGCTAATACAGGTAATATCTGTAAGGGAACGAGGAGGAGGCACTAAGTTCCTTGTTTACTATACTGGGCATCTAAAATCAACAAATGCATAGCAGTTTGTTTAAGAAGAGAAGAAATAACAGAGACAGGGAATTTGCTTTGGCACCTCTTTTATGGCTGTGTGACTATATAGAATCAAAGGTAAGAAAAATCAGTATTTGTGGCTTAGAAAGCATCTCCCCAAAACAGTGTTTCCTTTACTTTTTTTTTTCTTTTTTCTTTTTTTTTTTTTCATTCTACACATTCTGATTTCTCACATCTTATATAGCATGCTACAACATTATTAACGAGAAACACTATCTTATAATCTTGGCTGTCTTAAAAACATTAGCAAAGGATGCCATTTATCGTCATATTTCTTATTAAAGCTTGGAAGAAAGAGCACACAGCAGTGCATCTTGGAAGTCATAGCTGTGAAGAAAAGCACTTTCTACTATTTTCTCACTGATTGTGGCTAATGTTAAAATAATTACTGGTAAAGGGTCACCCTGCTGTTTGATTGCCAAGTTCCACAGTTCCAATGACTTCAGGTTCTTCCGTATTTAAAACTTCAGTTGGCTTGGTTCAGGCTATTTTCTGTGTCTCTTTGCTTGTTTTCAAAATCCCTTAACACCGCAAGCTCCCTTTGTCAGGGACTTGGCAAAATCGAAGTCTTAATGAAGATGCATTGTGAAGGAGCCTGTGCATTCCAGTGATTTTTTTCTTTCTTCTAATAATAATAAAAAAAAAAGAACGGTTGGTTAATGTCAATTGAAAATAAAGTAGAAATGTGGTGGCTGTGGACTTTATTCATTGTGCTATTTTACCGCAATCATCCTTGTTACTGGGAGCACTCTGAGAGCTACTTCAGCAAGGAAGGGTGACCAAAATCCTTCTTTAGAAAAACATGTATCCACTGATTTCTGTTTCTGAGAGTGTTTTCCATTGTACCTTGAGGGTTTTTTATTTCCAACTGACTGTATTGGGATTCTTGATCTCAAAACTGAGGGACTTTTCAAGTTGCTTTTCTTTGACACTTACTATATTTGTTGTTACAACTACCAGGAGAAGTGCAACAAGCTTACCAAAATGAATTAAGTAAAGATACAATAAAAATGTATTAATCATTAAGCAGAGTCTACAAAGGATGTTTGTAATTTTAAGCATCATGCAAAGATAGCATTAAGATTCATATATGTTTAATTAAGGCATGTGATGCAAACATAATTCTCCCTCCCAGTTCCTCCAAAACTGTGGCCTGTGTTGGAGATGACCATACAGGACACTGCTGTTTGATGAACATTTCCTTATTCAGGACACTGCTGCTGTGACCATATTGCTTCTCAAGAGAATTCTTGCTAAAACAGGAAACATTTTTAAAACCCCCTCACCTTCCCTCGTTCTCTAAATCTGTAGCTATTGGTAAATCTTAGTCACAAATTGTATGTGTCTGGCCAAGGCTACCGTTGTTTATTTCAATAGAAAAAATGGCACTTTGCTATGACTGGCTCATACTATCACACGCAAATCCTTAGCATTTTGAACTGTGTGGACAGCCATGTACTTTGCAGCAGCTGTTATTTTTATGTGAAATACCACTACCTATAGAATGCAATCAGGACTCCTGATATAATGTAAAGTGGAAATATAAAGATGGTTGATTATTTTGTGTTAGGTCCAACCATTTCATTCTATCATCTGTCTTTTTTCATCACCTTCAGTGTGATATCCTGGAATGGAGTTCCTGACATGTAATAGAAAGCTGTGGTGAAAACATTAATATGTTCCCTAGTTCAAGCAGTCCATGTTGTCTCAGAAGTAAATGGAAAGTCTCCCGACCTTTTCATTTACTTCTGAGACAACAGGCTTGAGAGGAAATATTTTGCCAGCTGTTTTAGTTTTAAATTACAATGCCATGATTGGTTTCATTTCTGGGTCACCCATAGCAACCATTACTTGAAACCGCAAGAACAGTCCATGCTGCATTTAAAATACTTTTAGGTTAAAGTCCAAGTGCTATAATTTATCTGACATATTTTTTTTTTACAACAATCAAATTTACTGCCTTGAAAAATCCTGTTATTCCCTGCAGTGTCACTCTCTTTTCAATACATAAGTATGTGGGTGCTTGGAACTAAAATACCAGTTTCTGTATTAGTAAGAGATTAATCACTGCGCTGAGGTAATTCATGTCATGTACATGCAATCAGTGGTCAGAATAGTATCTTCAGTGCAAATGAATCTTAGGTCAATAGAGAGATCAACACAACTGAATTCACTTCGCTCCAATGCAGTGGATTTAATTTTATTCCAATTTTAACAGTGTCCATCAAGTAACCCAGATACCAAATTACTTAGACTATTGTTTTTAAGGGAATCTGTCTGAATTGTATTTGGGAGCATGGAGAACTGAATCTTAAGTTTCTTGCATCTTCCTGTGTAATGGGATCATCTATATATGTGCAACAGTTTAACAAATGATGAAATTAGTGTAATGAACTGCCCTAGAAACAGATGTTTAACTGCCTTCTGTACCTATGTTTGAATCCTGATGTTTCTTCCCCTAGAGCCAACTGTTCTCCAGGGTCTGCTCCTGCAACTTAAGGCCAGTGACATGGCAGAGCTTCATGGCTTAATTCCCTTCCCCATGAGACAGGATGGCTTTTTACATATTGGCAATGGGGATCAGCCCCTGGCCTGCACTGTGTCTCAAACTATACCCAGGCACTGACAACTGGCCACAATGAGACCAAGATGTATTTGAACAGTTAAACAGCACAGATGATCCTACACTGGTGCTCAAGCCTGAACATTGACCTTGCCTAGTTTGCTAGCATAGATGCAGCCAGCCAAGCCCCACCTCCTGTCCTCTGTAATGCAAAGGAAGACAGTAGGTACATTGAAAGGAAAGACAGACAGAAAAGCAAGGTAAATTTGGTCCTAAAGTGCATTTAGTGCTGTATTGTCTAGGCAAGAGGAAATACGCTATCATAGACCACCATTACATCACTGGACCCTTAATAAACTTTGGCTGGAAACAGAGAAAGTGATTGGATTTCTCTCACAAAATGTTCCATGATAGAGGATCACAGGAATGACTTGACAAATAAGGGAGAAAAAGTAGTTCTAAAAAGAAAAATAATACTGATACATCTTCTTGCATAACATATTAACTGATGTCAAATAGCATAGCTTGACATCAGAGCATGTGCTAAATGCTGTTTTTAATTTATTAACATGTACTTTTTGGTTTCTTCATAAGAACTTTAAATACTTAAAGTTTACACAGCATGCTACTTGTTCTAGATTAACCTCCAGTAACATTAACTCTGGCTAATTCCTCCATTACTTCTTACCACTTATGTTGAATTTTGTGAATACTCCAGTGAACTCACTCCCCTTTTGAAGTCCTGTATGTCTCTAAAAACCATTGAGTATGATCAGCTGTGGTGTAATTTTAAATGTCAAGGCTAAGGTCTGTCAAGTATAATTTGTTCTTTTGCAGAAATTTAGATGTGTGTTTTAGTTAAATTGAGATTGTCCATTTCAAGCAATGTCCCCATCATAGGACACAAAGCTAATGTCAGTTCTTGTTGAAGAAGAAAAAGGTTTAACAATAACATCAAAAAGGAATTGATCAGCAGACCTCAACATAATTTCTCCCATCACATCAGCTGCCACAGTGTAGCTGTCCTATACAAACCACTTGACAAAGTCTGCTACTGCAGCTACTGCAATATTTATAGCCACACTGTTTATGCCTCTACAGTTATAGCTGCGTCAGCACTTTAATTATAAATCTTATTTTCCAAAGATTTACTACTAAGCAACAAAAAAATCACCCTCAGCTGCAAGTTTGGATGTGAAGTGTTCTCAAGTGTACATGTGTAATTTGCACTTAGGTTGTGATAGGCCGGATTCAGTGCCTACTGAATACTGAAGGCAATGGAAAAAGTAAAAAGCTATCATATATGTATAATTATCAACATTGTTCAATGTGAATAAAGAGTTTTGCATGGAAAAAATAACTTTTTTTCTTATGCTTTTGACTCTAATGTTGTAATGATTTTTTGTAGCAACAATCTTGATTTAGTATTACTGGCACAGCTGAAATGGAAGTGTATTAAAAGAGTTAAGTTCATCTACAGTAACTGCCAGATATTGCACTATAAATATTTACCACAACTTTCACTACAAAATCACACCTCCAGACTACCCATTGCTCAGAACTGTGCATTTCAGGACTATTTCAGTACCTGTCTTTCTATTTAATTTTTTTTCCTACTTTTTACCATCTGGAGGTACAGGCAAAACGAATGTAATATTTGATCTTCTAACTATATTTACAAATTGAGGAACTGATCTAGACAGGAGAAGACAAGATCTTTCATTATTTCATTCTCTTCAGTGTTCCATGAAGCATTACAAAACCTTTTGAAAAGCATAAACACAACTAGACACAAATATAAATGAATAAACACAAGCACATGAATAGGCATACCTTTTAAAATGACCTGCCATGTGTTTATAGCAGAGCTGGCTGCATTATTCATTCAAATAATTTCTTTGGCTAATTTTGACATTTTTCTTCAATGCAATCCCACTGAATTTCCCCCTTCTCTGGAAGTCAAATGCAGTAAATGGTTGAATGATATTTGACAAATTCTCTGAATTATATTTTCCTTCAATTTTTAATAATTTGTCTACAGGTATATGTTTTGTTCACCTTGTCCTATATAGATAGAATTACTGCCCATTGAAATACTACTGAAAGCATATGTGCATGTGTTTCCATATGAAATATTTTATAAAATAAAATATAATTGGATTAATATTTATCTTATTTTTGTGGGGAACTGGGACTTTGAAAGTACTGCTGAAACTGGTTCTTTTTGCTGACCTTCATACTGTGAGATGTCATCAGGTACAACTCAAGCAATGAATGAATCAGATCTCTGTGTAATTTCTGAACAGCATGGTTCTGTTCAATTACATCAGCAAAGATCATTTGTCCATGAACTACATGTGAAAGTAGACTCTGTCTGCTTTACTGGCAAGCATTATCCCTTGCCAGTTATCATACTGCCTCCTAATGTGGTGCCTCTATGTGGAGGTATGTCAACAACAGCAATTTGTATTATCAGGTTCCCAAGACAGTCAAAACCTTTAGGAGTCTCTCACAAAATATGAGCTCACTGCCAGGGATCCAAAGCCACTAAAGAGCACCAATTCTCTTCAGATATGATCTTGTTCAGTTTCCCCTAACATTGTGTTCGTGATTCATTTTGCTGGATATGTGACTCACTGCAATGTGCTGGAAACTCACCTGAAGTACAATGAAAAACATGAAAATAAACATATCCATTATATGTTATTTGTAGAGGACTTCTTGCAGATTTATTTTTGTTCCAACTAGTGTCTCCATGATATTTTAGCATAAAAATATGTGAGCTGGAGCTTCATTACCAAGAATCCTGAATAGCTTCTAGGGAACACTCAGACTTCTTTCCTAAAACAGAATTGCATCTAATTGCATGCAGCCGAGTCAATGGAAAGGTTCACATCAAGGTTTCATGTGATCCATATTTATTGACGTGACTGAAAAATTCTTTCCTTTCTCTCTCTGCCTTTAATGTAACAAAGAAAATTTCCTCAGTAAAAAAATTAATAAAAAAATCTAAGCTTAAAATACTGTTTGCGTCACTGCCCAGCTGGCAAAAGACAGGTAGCCAACCTTTAGGTTGACACAGATTCCTTCAGTCACTGCACTTTTTTCCTTCATGTTGGTGTGGCTCTGTGATTGGCTCCAAGCTTCAGCTTTGAGTTTCAGATCTTGTGTCACTTTGTGTCACAGCATTAAAATTATTTACCTGTCTCTATATAATGATTTTTCTATAACACAGCATACAAAGAAATATCTTCAGTGTACCTGACAGGACATTTGGAAGACAAATGGTCACTTGGAATGGTTAAAAGAAAGTGAAAGAGCATTATGCAAAGCAGCTACTCACAAAGGGTAAAGTTGTTGAATTTAAAACACTGAAGGCTATTGAATCATTATGGTGATGGATTGTCTTTGCTATCTACAAATAATACACTGATCTTCTTGTCTAAAACAGTGAGTTTACTATATTTAATCAGCAATACTGAAGAACACTAATCATTACCTCAATCCAAATTAGGTTTCAGAAAATCTCTCTTTAAAAAAACCTATGCACAAGAGGATAAAATGATAAAATGACAACTTTCATTTGGTGCTTTATCTTTGAAAAACAGAACATATAAGTTCTTAAGTACTCCATCCACAATACAATATTGGTAGGACAGTCATGGTTTGATTTAGCTACTAGATAGCATGACAGAGCTTTCTTGAAGTCAGAATAGTCTACACTAACAATAAAATAAAAAAAAAACCCTTACTAGTAACTGCTTTAAACATCAGGCATGACAATTCTAAAGAGGAGCATAGGAAAGAGAATATAGGGCTTGTCACCATTTGGGGATATTTCCAAGCAGTCAGTTTCCATACTGAACTCCCCATGGCTCTCTGCCTGTGAAAGGGACACAGGGATGAACCAGACTGAGACATGACACTGAGAATGTACATTATTTTATTTCAAAATGATTCTAAGTATTAGAAGCAGCACCCTGAATGAGTATGACCTCTTTTTGGTCCACAGCTTATGCCTCACAAACAGAATATCCTTTAAAACATGGACTTCTAGCAGGATGCTCCAGCTGACCAGGGGTCTTCAGCAGCTTCTTTTAGGGGGAACAGATGTGAAAAATGTGTCAAGAAAAGACTAATTATTCAGGTCAGGAGAACTAGTAGAGTAGCCTGGAGGTTGCACACTACCACTAACACCATCCAACTTCCTAGATATTATACACTGTGATCCCCTTAGAAATAGGCTTTTCCCAGTTCTGGTGAAGCCTTGGCCAGGCTGCCCAACTTGCACACACACATAGTGAAATGGCTGGGTAGCGACATACCCCAGAAATCCCAAAGAGATGAACTACTTGGGAGTAACTGGGAATTAGACCCTTGTACTTAAGAGGTGGTCAGTGGGACACTGGCTTAGAATCACTGCAACTGTGACTCATTAACTCTACATTGGAAAGATGAAAAATGAAGTGCCTTGATCCTGCATTACGAAAACAGCTATCTATTTGCTTGGAGTGTGGGTACTGATTGTTGGCAAGCCATTTGGTTGCTCAAAAACCCAAACTGTGCCTTTGGACTGTGCCACTGGACAGGCACAGATGTGAAGACCTCATTTTGGGGGAACCTGAGAGCTCCCATTACAGAGCTTTTGCTTCCCATGGGCCCTAGGAGCCCTGCAGCATAAACTATTATCACTGCACATGCAGAAAACCATTCTCCCTGCCACCCACTATAGCCGTGTGATTCATAAACTCTCTAAGACACTCAGTGTTGAATTTTATTTTGACAAGCTCCGTAAAGCTCTAGGTTTTTAACTTCACCAGGAAGAGGGTGGTTCCACATGTAGGATTTCTGATTTAGACACATCTAAGAAATAACTTTATTACACACTTTATTAACTAGTCATTAAAATCTATTGGTTTTAACTGTTTGAATTAAAAGCTACTGTTCCCTTCCTGAAGAAAAAGAGGTGATTCCTGAAAATGCAGGGAATCAGATCTCTGTGTATTATAACTGGTAATTCCACACCTTTCATGTAGCAGTGAAATAGTTCTTTTATGGTAAATTTCTACCATGTCACACTTACACTGTGGAAAATCATACTCCTGATTTAATGCAGTCACTGTAGTCACACAGTTTATGATACTAAAGATGTTAAAATCTATATTATAGTCATGTAGCAAAACAATAATAAAAATGTGACATTTTATTATTTCTGTAATTATTGTTCTTTAATTATATTTTAAATAAATTTTATTTAGGCATATGATTCATGGTAAGTACACCCCAGCACTTACAATTAAATATGCTTTGCAAAATTAAATGCTTTGCAGAAACAGGATGGTAATGTTTTATTAGAAATAAGCATGCTTATGAGTGCCATAATGTTTTTTTTTTTTCTGTATTCAAAGTAATTTTTCACTTTTTCAAAAAACTGCACAGCTTAGAGGTAGATTTTACTTTTTACCTTCTAATAAATCCTAAGTCAGAATGGTCTTCAGCACCTAAGGTAACCTAACTGTTATTGACATATGCTGCAAGCTTTGACAAGTAAAATGATGAGATCTTAAGTAACAGATATATTCTCTCTGAAGGACAGTGTATACGGTTTGGCTATCTTCCAAGGAAAAATCATATAGCATAGTTAACGAACGATACTGACGTCTGTCTCTCACAAAAAAAAGCCAAGGGAATCTTATAAAGGTCACAGTGCTAACTGGCAGGGTAACTGATTAAGACAAGCCTGTTACATACTGTATTTCACACAACAGTATGCTGGGGAAAAGGAAGCAAAACAGTAATTTCCCTTGCTGCTGTGTGCACACAGATATGCAGATTTCAGTAAGAACTGAATGTGAGTCTTCAGCTGAAGGTGGGTGTATTCAGTTATATTGGCAAAATGAATTTTTGGTATAAGCAATGCTGGCTTTCTTTTCTAACATAATGTCTGGCAATGAAATGCAAAGTTCCATGACATTCACATCACTCATTATTTCAAAAATCCTTAATTTTTTTTTTTGTTTTGTGGGGTGATTAAAACTTTTCTGCTTCGGATTTCTAGTGAATTACAAATAAAAATAATAAATAAAGCTCATGGAGAATGAAACACCTAGGTGAGGGGTGGGCAAAGTGGGAGACAGAGAGACTCCCCACCTTCTACTCGTCTAATTCTTCTTCCTTGGCTTCAGAGGCCTCACAGCTACCTTTCCCCCTGCAGCTTCATGCTAGCTTAATTTCTGTGGCATCAACTGTGTCTTACACTGGTACAGGTAAGAACAGCCTCAGGTCAAGCAAGTATGAATAGGGTATGTCAGCCACCAGCTTATCGGTGGCAAGCCACCCAGAGGGGGATGACGAGTTGTAGTGAGGGTTTCATCCTGCCCATACTGAAATGAAATGGATGACTTGGTATGCCCTTTTACCGTGCAACTAGGAATGCCCAGTTGTTAAGCTTTGCACAAAGATAATAAACCTGACCATTCATTTTGATCAATGATTTTTAATCAGAGGAACAGAGCAAATCTTGCATCTCATCATAGTCTCAATCATGTCAAGGTACTTTTCTAGATAGCAACAATAATATGATCTTGGACCTCTCTTCTGTCTGTAACCAACAGATAATATCCAGAGACATAAAGGGTGGCAGATACAGAATACAATGTAGTATTTCTTACTATTCTTTCCTACCCTTTCTTTATCCGATCCTCAATGAACAAAAAGTTCAAATCCTAGAATCAGTAGAAAGCCCAATATTTTAGTTTTGAAACAAATGCAAGTTGTGCAATTTCCATTGGCCCAATGGTAACGCTAAATAATAATGGCATGAAAAATTTGGAGAAAAAGGCTTATATCTTTTAATCTCTAAATATTTTATGATTACAGTTTCCATGCTGTAAGGCAAGATAAGGCAAACTGCATTTGTGAGAAAAGTCTCTGAAGATGCATGTGCAGTTTTTTCTACTAACACTGAAAAGTTCTTATGAATTGTTTATATTACTATAGTAATAGAAAGCAGTGCGGCACCCTCTGAAAAGGGAAGAAACAGCCCTGTCCCTGAGGACAGCACTCTCTGAAAAGAAATTTTTATTACATACAGTACCAGCCTTTTTACAGAGAAAGAACGGATTTGGCACACTGAGAGAGATTTTTGGAAGAAGAAGGGAAAGGTTGGCTTAATAAAGCCCAGAGTATTAAATACTTTAATAGTATTTTCATCAGTATGGGGCCTTTTCATATTAACTGCTTCAACTAAGCAAATATTGTTCTGCAGACATATATTTTTATACTAGTTATTTTAATTATATAGTCTCCTGGAAATGTAGGCTGAGGCTGGCAGTTCCATGTGCCAAACTGTTTGTTTTTATAATTCCATATTTTATGAGAGAATAAAACAAAGATATGGGTTTCTAAGCATTAGTTTGCATGACTCACCAGGCACAGTGCAATTTGTAGTAGTCTGGGCTGCTTGACACTGTTAATAAGTGTGGTGGTTCAACCAGTAGGGAGGAAAAAAACATTTCATCTTGAGAAAATCACAGAATGATTTACAAGTTTGGGTTTTTTTAATGTTGATCATCAACATATTTCCATTACTTGGAGATGGAAGGGCAAAGCAGGACTGAAACAGGAGAACACAAAAAAAAACCAAAAAACCTGCCCATTTTCAAGAAGTTACTGACAGGAAAGGTGGGTGTGGTGGGTTGACCTGGCTGGATGTCAGGTGCCCACCAAAGCCACTCTATCACTCTTCCTCCTCAGCTGGACAGGGGAGAGAAAAAATAACAAAAGGCTCGTGAGTTGAGATAAGGACAGGGAGATCACTCAGCAATTACTGTCACGGGCAAAACAGACTTGATTTGGGCAAAAATTAATTTAATTCATTGCCAATCAAAGCAGAGTAGCATAATGAGAAATAAAAACTAAATCTTAAAACACCTTTCCCCCACCCCTCCCTTCTTCCCGGGCTCAACTTCACTCCCCATTTCTCTACCTCCTCACCCCCAGCGGTGCAGGAGGACGGGGAATGGGGGTTGTGGTCAGTTCATCACACGTTTTCTCTGCCACTCCTTCCTCCTCAGGCGGAGGACTCCTCACACTCTTCCCCTGCTCCAGCATGGATTCCTTCATGAACTTCTCCAACGTGGACCCTTCCCATGGGCTGCAGTTCTTTATGAACTTCTCCAGCGTGGGTCCCTTCCACAGAATGTAGTCCTTCAGGAGCAGACTGCTCCAGTGTGGGTCCCCTGCGGGGTCACAAGTCCTGCCAGCAAACCTGTTCCATCATGGGCTCCTCTCTCCATGGGGTCACAGGTCCTGCCAAGAGCCTGTTCCAGCACAGGCTTCCCACAGGGTCACAGCCTCCTTCGGGTGCATCTACCTGCTCCAGTGTGGGGTCCTCCATGGGCTGCAGGTAGATATCTGCTCCACCATTAACCTCCATAGGCTGCAGGAGGACAACGTGCCTCACCATGGACTTCACCACAGGCTGCAGGGGAATGTCTGCTCTGGTGCCTGGAGCACCTCCTCCCCCTCCTTCTTCACTGACCTTGGTGTCTGCAGAGTTCTTTCTCTCACATATTCTCACTCCTCTCTCCGGCTGCAGTTGCTATTCTGCAGTTTTTTTCCCCCTTCTTAAATGTTATCACAGAGGTGCTACCACTGTTGCTGATGGGCTCAGCCTTGGTCAGTGGCAGGTCCATCTTGGAGCTGGCTGGCATTGACTCTATTGGACAGAGGGGAAGCTTCTAGCAACTTCTCACAGAAGCCACCCTTGTAGCCCCCCCCCACCAAAACCTTGCTGTGAAACCCAGACTAGGTACCTCCAGTCTGCCTACTACCTTCTGCAGAGAAGTAACCAGAATAGGGTTACAATAAATCTACACCCAGAATTATTTTAAAAATAAAGACAATAGCCAGGAGAACAGCAGCATTTTCTCTGTTGTTTGCCTGAGACTGAGACCATCAGCCATTATCTATCAGGACTTGCTGAAGTCCATGGTGAGGTGAGGAAAAGACAAGACTGCAGTGTCCTGCAATCTGCTGAATCCATTCACTAGATGACAGTGACAAGCTCTAAGAAACAGGTCTATGGTCTCTGTCTTTAGGGCATTGATATCAGTTTCAGTCCTTAGGCTTTATTATGTTGACATACTTTTTTAGATTTCTAGTAAAAGCTTACATGAACCCAAAATCACGAACTTTCTCTGCTACTGCTCTTCCTTTTTTTAAAAATGGATGCAAAATGAAAGACTATGTCTCCAAACAAGTGAGCCTAGCTGATCTTAGAGCAACAGTTACAGAAGTTAAAAAGGGCATTTAATTTCCAAAGAAGTCCTGTCATTTAGCATTTGGAATTTGCAACTTTCTAAAAATGTAAGTTGATGAATTTTTAAAGTAACCACTTTGGATAATTATAATGCAGAGCACTTTATTGACTTCAATGAGACTGAAGGCAAAAAAGATAGACCTGTATTCTGAAAGATATTAAGTCAATGGACTTCACTTATTTGCTGTTTTAGTCCTGCTTATTCTCTTTGAACTCCTTGGGAGAACCTCGATTGGATTATGTTTTCAGGCATACCCTATGAAGCCAATGAGAAGAAATGCAAGCATATATGAAAACAGGGATCAACTGTAAGGTTTCCAATAGTTCAGAATAGAAGATAAATACACAGAGCTGTAAAAAAATAATATTGTTTGAGTGAAGCTACAAATCTAGTATATTCACATAATGTTCATTTTAAGAGTGTAATACTATATGCACTAACGATGCATGTTCTGTGCAATTCTGCTATTTACTGCAAAAGGTATAATTCAGCATTTTTCAGTAGGGCCAGATTCTCTATGCACAGAAATGCCCCATTGATTTCAGTGGCATAGGAATTAGAGCAAGATTGGTCAGCTATCAAAGTGCATTAAAGCTAAATGGAAAGGAAAACTAAAAAGTGAAATTTTAAATCAAGAAAAACTGTACATTTGGTGATTAAGGAAAATTAGCTAGAGATGTACTTTTTATTATTCAATTTGGGAAAATAGCTGTTCTTTGAAAACCAGAAACAAGAACGGGCCTGTCTGCGGATTTAAATTTCCATCTTAATTTGGGGGTATAGGTTTCC